>NW_021703766.1:15306282-15331199 GCF_005190385.1 Monodon monoceros | reverse complement strand
ACACACACACACACACACACACACACACACACACACACACACACACACCCCTTACATACTTTACACTGAAGCTTACACTCAATTCTGCCATTAGTTTATTGCTTTCTGCTTGGTCCCCTCAAAATACTAAGAATGAAAGTAGGGCAGTTTAAAGAACATGTCCAAGAAGTTGTGACATTTTATTACTAAAGCTAGAGGAAGCAATGGAATAGAAGAACAGATGTTGCCTTTCAAAAATTATACCACAAACTCAATATTAACTCTGGTGCAAGAACAAAAACTCACTCCTACATTTTGAAAATTTGTCTAAAAGAAAAAGAATCAGATGATGTTCTCCTTAGGAAAATAAGAGGAAAAGCCTGAGTTATTCTGAATTGGTGGAAGGGAAAATATCAGAAGTCCAGAAGTACATGCTAATTTGTATCAAATTTTAGCTCCGCAGCGCTGCTAAACATCATCTGCATCTGATGGTGACATAGTGATGAATGGGAGGTGAATACATCTTTTATTGCCTCTCCCAGTTTTCTTTAGTGGTTGGTGGACAGCTGGATACAGGAATTCTTATGATTTGTTCTGTAGGCTTTTTTCAACCCTCTACTGTAATAGGATCTGCAGAAATAATTTAAAATGCTGAAAGATAATTTAGTGTTTTCTCTATGTCTTCTCTCTTCCACCTCCTTTACACTTTCCACAAGCACTAGGTACCCTCCAAGTGAACTAATCCTACTGTAAAATATTATTTCTGTTCTTTATTCTTCTAATCTATCAACTGTCCTCAGTTTTATTTACAAGGCTTTAGATTAACTGTGACAGAAATAACTGTTCTTGATTTCTGTCTTTTCTTCAGACTTTACTCTTCTCATTTATTCTTTTAAAAGCTGCTATTGTTTTCTCTCTCTCTCCACTTTTCTGTTTGTCCATGAGAGTGGTATTATATAAATATAGAATTGTAGAATTTCAGTTTTCATTCTCTCAAAATTTTATTCAAAAATTCTTACTCTTTGGAAAAATAAACCCCAATTATCAGTATGGTTTTAAATATCTGGGTAAATACATTTTTTGTAAATGAAAATGTTTATTTTATAATTGCAAATTGAAAGTGAACCTATAAAGTAATAATAAACAAGACTTGTTAAATGATATAGCCCACCCGAAATAAAATGTAGGATAAGAGGAGACATGAACAGCTAAGAAGCTGAACATATTGCTAGGTGACTCTGGAGCACAATCTGCTATGGTTCAAGGACAGAACACTGATAATGTGATACCAAGTCTACAGAGTTAGCCTTAAACAATGGAGAGATGCAAACCTAAGCATTTTTGCTGCAGTGAAACCACTTCTAATGAGATCATAAATGTGTTTCAGAAAGGAAGTGAAGCATTTCGAATTGTGTGTATCTTTCAGATCTGAACCACTTGTCATGACTAGGGTACCTCTAGTCCTTCCTCCTTTTAAGCAATCTTTAGGAGTTGAGATATGCTTATGGAGGAATATACAATGAGCCTCCAAGTCAAAGCAACTCAGTTTTAAGAGGGAGAGTTATGATAAAAGGCACAGGCAGATATAAGTGCCAGTATAAGTGATGCACTGAATAACTGTTTGGGTTAACGAAGTCCACCAAGTAGCTCTAGGAGGAACCATAATGCTAGCCCAATTTTCACCACTCCCAAATTGGCATAAATTCCCTTTTATCAGTTGCCCATGGCTTGTCTTTAATCTTGAGTTTTTAACCTCTAAAGATAAATGAAAGCATATTTAAAGGCAGGAAAAAACTTGGGGGTTGTAGTCACAAATTAATCAAATTTATGATGTAAAGGAGGGTTGCAGTTACAACTGTATACTTTTTGAAAAGCATACAGTTAAAATGAAGAATATTATAAATGAAATGAATAAATGAGAAATGAATTTAAGAAACTGTATAGGAAATAGAAAAGGGGAGAATGAAAGGACATAATATGCTAATCATCAAGGAAAGCAGACTTAAAATAGGAGACAAAAAACCAAAACAAAATAATGCTCAATATGGCAGTTAAAGGAAATCAAAAGGGATTAAAAATAGATTCAGAAGAGAGTGGGATAGGACACTACAAAGCACAAAAAGTGAGATCTGGCAGGAATGTTAAATAGCTCTTTTGCTTAACTTTCTGTAAAAAGGTTAAAAATAAGAAAATTAAGAACATTATACAAGACACCAGCAACTGCACCCAAAAGTTGAAACCTAAAGGGTTAATAAGGAGATTGTAAAGATTGTAAAGAATAAGGAGATTGTAAAGAACAATTTATGTAATTATATTTAAAGCTACAGTTTTGTATGAAGTAGTCTCAAGAATGAAACTATGGAACACCCATAATTAATCTTGGAGTCCAGTGTTAAACCCATTATGAAAGGACAAACAAAAAACTGACAGACAAAAAGATTCTACTTCCACATTCTCAAGGTAACAGAATTTGAAACCTTGTGTTACATAGCCTGGCATAAGTTCCATGAAAACTATAAACTCATTGCTAATTCATATGTAAAGAGCGAAGAGAAAGATGACTAACTGATTACTAGCAACCCGAATTTTTCCTAAATAATCCTTATCAAATAAACCATATAGGCTTTTCATAAAACTTGGAATTTACTTAATGACAATTTAGAATGGAGAGAGCAAGAACATTTGGACATCATGAGGTATTTTGCAATACTGACTTATTATTTTAAAAACCTCTTGTGATAATGAATAGATTCCAAGAAAATAAAAGTATCATGGGCTGATTTCTACATGACAGAGTCTGTAAAGGTGACACTGAAGTCCCAGTATTTCATTTCGGTCACATATTGCCTGATTACATGCAGTTGTAATGAACTGAGTGCAAAAGAAAGTGAACTAAAAGCTCATCATACTGTATGTTAGAGTTTGATTAATAAGCCAAGAATAAGGAATAGTCCTCTACGGTGAAAGGAATAATAATAGAAAAACTATGAGAAATGGAGTTAAACCCTACATTACTTTCCCTTTTTGTCAGTGTCTAAACTAAGCATTGACTCTTTTTTTTTAAGTTAATGGAACACATATCCTACTCCTAGATTTTATGCACAAGGAAAAGATGTGACTCTTTTGAAATTTCTTATCAAAATTTTGTGGAAAAGATAGAGTAGTATGGGAGGAAATGAGTTGGGAAGAGAAAAGAAAACATTTTAAACTGGCATTTAGAGATATTTGTAGAAGTCAGGGATGCTTCAGAAATCTAAATGGGAACACCAATTTGAAAGATATTATAGATTCTATTATGAATACCTTTAATAAATGTCAACATCCCTATAAAGTAACAATAACTCAGTGAATTCAAATTATGATGAAAAGATTAGAAGATAAATAGTAGATGAAGTTTTCCAAATGATCTAAATGGTGTTACATTTTGGAACTCAAAGTTTGGAATACTTGCTTGCTTTTTTTCTACATAGTATAGGAAGTAGATTACAATAATACAAAAAAGAGTGCAGAGATCTCATTTAACGATTAGAATATGTGAATGACAATAATAATAGAATGGAAATTTAATGTCATAATTAGGACAATTCCATAATTATTTTAATATTTGGTTCTAAATAAAAGTATGAAAAATAAGCAGCAATAATCTGTAGTTAGGAAAAAATTCTTAGGGAGATTCTCTGAAGAGACAGAACAACTGAGTAACATAAAAGATGAAGACAAAAATGGAAGAGCCAGACTCAAAACAAATTACCTATTTGTTAAAGTGAAATAGTAATCATATCTTTAAAATGATGAATTTCTGAAATAACTAGACAAAATGAGGCAATCAGTAATTCTAATCTTAATTTTCATAGAAGTAGCAAGAAAATATCCCCCATCATCTTCCAAATGTTCCCTAAAAATACTTTTCAGAATCTAGGACAAACCCATATAGTAAGGTAATGTAAATTTATGTAATAACTATGGTTCCTAAACTTAATTCATTACCCAAAAGCAGTAGTAGGACCTGATAAATTAGAAAAAAAATTTACACGTCATGAACGTCAGATCCATAGTAAGTTATAAGGGCTCCTAGAAATCTCTAACTTTCTGAGATTTGAAGAGTGGTGAACAACTAGTGACTCCCACAAATATACTTTGGCATTACTTCTGGAAACTGAGTACCATGCTGGTTCAGCTATAGGTATGACAAAGTATGGCAAGTCACATGTTATACTTATATCATAAAGCCTGTTTATACATTATGACTATATTGATTATATTCAGAATGGAATGTTGGAACATATTCTACCAAAATCTACATGAAAAACCAACATCAGAATCCAAAAAATCCAGGTCTAGCAGCAAATTTCTTGACCTATATCATACCAACTCCTTTTCCCCTTAGGTCTTTATTTCTAAATCAGAGATGTACATACAAGTGTTTATGTATTTTAACTGTTGTCAGGACTGAAGTTTTACAACTTCAGAATTACTGTAGTAGCAAAAAGAGAGTATTTCTCATCTTTGTGCACATTATAAAGAATCCAGAGCTTGTGTTATACTTGGCAGTAGTAAGGATGTTGGAAATAAACATATTCTACATTTAACCAAAACCTATCTTGAAGTTTACAAATATAAAATACATTTTAACAATATAGAGTTTATTTAAAGATGCCAGTTACATGAGATTATCCCAATCCATGCCTATATAAAGATCAATATATCACAGGTGCTGACAGCTCAAGTAAAGCAAGAAGGATGATGATAATGGACTGATAGCTAAGCTTCAGAGTGAATGAAAGACAGAGAAATCTTAAGACTTCTTAGAGGGTGGATATGGATTTTGACCGGTTTATTATGGAGAGGATCAAAAGTCATAGGCTAAATGGGTCTTAGGATGAAATCTGAAGAGTCAGGAAGGCTACTCAATACTTCTTTTCAAAGGTGCTTCCAGGTGGTGGAACAAATAAGAGAAATCTATCACCTACCATGATACAAAGATTAAAGGAAAATCCAGAGAAATCTGGAAATTTGCAAAATGAAATGGACTAATAAACTCTTCCTCCTGTAAAAAGCAAAGGAAACAGTTCAACAATTTAATTTCACTACTGTTTAACCAAGTTTGCATTCAATTGTAACAAACATCTTGCTGCTCAGTTTTTGTTTAACAATCCATCATAAAAGTTATTTGATGGAAATACAGGAAGCTGGTAAAGGCCAGAATTCACGGCTGTCATTTTAATGAAGAATAATAGGGAAATGATTAAAATGAAAGATAACTGACCCTACCTAAGATCAGGAGCCCTTCTCAACTATAAATAGTCAAAATGGCTCCTAATATTTTGACTATAACATGGTGAAAGATTTCAAGATAAAAAGACATGCTAGGCAGCAAAGAACTCACGGTCAAGGGAACAGTCTTAGTTTCTAAGGAAGCGATACAGACTAAATAAAAATTTTAAAATAGTAACTAATGGCATCTAGGATGACAAGGATATTGAGGAATATGAAGCTTTCTAAAGAAACTAATTACATTCTAGATGAGCAAAATTAGTAAACCAGATTCTTCTATGCTTTAAATTGGTGGATATGATCAGTTTACTATCTATTGTTGAAGTGACTGTAGAAATGACAACTATGCCTCTGACAGACGGGTGAGAATAAAATTATGACAGTTACCTCAGGAATATAAAGAAGGTATCTTCTTGGAGTTTGCTATAAAAATATCTAAGACAATAATGAACAGTGTGAACTGTTCGGGTATAGAAGCATCATGCCCCTTTTTTAATTTCTTATCATGAAGTTTTTCAAAGAATTAATGATAAAGGTGCTTATGTCTAACCTTTTAACCTCTCCATCCTTCTGATATTTGGAATTCTGAATTTAATTAGAGTTAAGATTAGGCTTTCTAATAATGAATAATGTAATACCAAGCATACCACCAAGGCAACTAGAGCCCAAATTAAGGGAGTTCTTATTGTGCTTTATATATTCTTGCTGTATATGTGATATTTGCTATATTTTATTTTGAAGAGCTGTTCTCTAACAGTGGGGAGGTTTACTGAAAGAAGTGAATGGGTGATATTCTATTTTGTTTTGTAAAGATTTCAAAACAAGCAAATTGTGTTTATACTTACAGGTATTCAAGTAGCAAAACGATTAACACAAAATATCCTCAAAGCATGAGAAGGGACCTTAGAAATGATTTGGTCCAGTCTTCCATCCAGTGTAGGATTCTCCTCAGTTTCTCAAAAACCAAAAAATCAATTTATTTTATGGTTCAACTCTGTGCTGTCCACGATGTTAGGTATAAAAGGAGGAGTTTGAGACAAGATCTCAAATATTCCTTTACACTCATTGATTCTCATATATTTGCTGCCACCTGCAACTTACTGAGCTTAAACATTATGTGTGCTCTCATGATTATGAATATTTTTAAGTGAAAAGGTTAAAAAAGTATTCTTATTCTAAAACCATAAAAAATGAAGGCTCGGGCTTCCCTGGTGGCGCAGTGGTTGAGAGTCCGCCTGCCGATGCAGGGGACACGGGTTTGTGCCCCGGTCCAGGAAGATCCCACATGCTACGGAGTGGCTGGGCCCGTGGGCCATGGCCGCTGAGCCTGCGCGTCCGGAGCCTGTGCTCCGCAACGGGAGAGGCCACAACAGTGAGAGGCCCACGTAACATAAAAAAAAAAAAAAAAAAGAAGGCTCATACAGACTTTTTCATGTTGAGAAAACTTTTAAAAAGCATCAAGACTTTCCAAGATGGTGGAGGAGGAGGAGGACGTGGAGTTCATATCTCCCCACAAACGCATCAAGAATACATCTACATATGGAACAATTCTAACAGAGCACCTGCTGAACGCTAGCAGAGGACACCTAAAAGGACAAGAAAGATCCACACGTAACTGGGTAGGATGAAAGAAAGAAGAGGAGAAGAGGAAGAGGAGAGGAAACGGAACAGGACTTGCACCCCTGGTGGGGAGCTGGAAGTGAGCAGAGGTTCCCGCATCTCAGGAAGCTCCCTCCCTGGAAGGGAGATCAGCGGGGACAGAAGGGGAGCTTCAGAGGCTCGGAGGAGAGACCAGCAACCGGCCTGTGGCAGATAGGACAGGCTGAGACTTACACAGATGGTCAGTGCCACAGCCCTGCACACCCCAGCCTGAGAAGGGTGTCTGCCAGTGCACACAGGGGTGGGGTGCTGGAACATGGGGCTTGGAGAGCAGACCCAGGGAGGGGACCATTGTTGGCTGTGAGGAGACAGCCTAAGGGGATGGGAGTGAGGAGTTCTGCAACTGGAAATGCTCGTGGAGGAAGTCCGGATGGCCACAGAAGAAAAGTGCCATTACTGAGTGACGTGCAAAGGGTGGGGGGGCCGCCACTGCAGCTTCTCTCCTCACATGCTGGCCCCTGCCTCCATGGGCAATCAGGGAGGGCTCCCACAGTAGCCGGCTCACATGCCACTGGCATCGCCTCCTCTGCACCGCCCCCTTCCCCCACCGCTCGCTACCCCAGCACCATCCTGCCTGGGCAGTCCACTCACCCCGACTGCCGCCTGATGGGCTCGTGCATTCCAATCGCTACCCTAGCACCCTCCAGCCCGGGTGGCCCACTCACCCTAATTGCCTCCTTGGCTCTTTCCTGCCTGATGGGCTCCTCCTGTGCTCTGGCAACCTCTGGAGCAGACTCCAGTGTAAGGAATACAGGCAGAGGTGGGGCTGAAATCAGAGCTGAGCCCCAGGAGCCCTGTGACTAAGGAAGAGGAGCTGAAATCTCTCCTCACAGCTGCACAAACCACAGAGCTACACCTCCCCAGACGGTCTCCTAAATTCACCACCTGTGAAATAGCCAAAAGGACAACAAGTGCTCCTGCTACTGGGACAGGTCTGGCTTTAGCAGCTGTGAGCTTTGTGGGCACGAACACATGGAGGTTTGGCAAAGCCAGAGTCTGAGCTGCCTCCATAGCTCCCACTGTGGGTCCAAGTGCAGTCCTGGGACCTGACCTCAGTGGATATGCACTGGTGGCTTGGTGAAAACAATGCCTGAGAGTCACCAGGGCCAACTGCCAGCATACCCACAGATAAGGTGGGACGGAGAGCAGTGTCAACAACAGTGTACTTTGTGAGCCCACACAATGGGTGAAAGGGGACACAACAGAGCACATTCACAAGTGAAGAGCTCCAAAGGAGAATACCCAGTGGTTTCTCTCCCAGTGGGAGGGCTCCAATCCCACCTACCGTGCACTGCAGATCAGAAAGAAAGCTAAGAAACAGATATGGGGCCTCTACTCCAACAACTAGAGAACAGACCCTGCCCCTGACAGGGCAGTGACAACCACAGAGCAAAGGGGGTGCCCTGCTCAATATCCAGGGTAGGCTCTGGTCACCAAAACATCAGTCAAACCCCCTATGAAAGGTATAATGGTACAAGCCTCTGGACCAACCTCACCCACTAGGGGGAAGACACCAGAAGAAAGAGGAACTACAATCCTGCAGCCTGTAGAAAGGAGACCAAAAACACAGTAAGTTAAACAAAATGAGATGACAAAGAAATATGTTGCAGACAAAGGAAAAAGATAAAACCTTCAAGAATTACTAAATTAAGGATGATATATGGGGGCTTCCCTGGTGGCACAGTGCTTAAGAATCTGCCTGCCAATGCAGGGGACATGGGTTCAAGCTCTGGCCTGGGAAGATCCCACATGCCACGGAGCAACTAAGCCGGTGTGCCACAACTACTGAGCTGCACTCTACAGTCCGCGAGCCACAACTGCTGAAGCCCGCGCAACTAAAGCCCATGCTCCGCAACAAGAGAAGCCACTGCAATGAGGAGCCCGTGTACCACAACAAAGAGTAGCCCCTGCTTGCTGCAAGTAGAGGAAGCCCGTGCACAGCAACAAAGACCCAACACAGCTAAAAATAAATAAATAAATAAATTCAAAAATAAAGAGAGGATATAGGCAATCTACCTGAAAAAGAATTCAGAGTAATGACAGTAAACATGATTCAAGGTCTCAGAAAGAGAATAGAGGCACGAATTGAGAAGATACAAGAAATGTTTAAAAAAGACACAGAGAAACTAAAGAACAAAGAAACAGAGATGAACACTACAATAACTGAAATGAAAAATACACTAGAAGGAATCAATAGCAGAATAACTGAGGCAGAGGAACGGATAAGTGAGCTGGAAGACAGAATGGTGGAAATCACTGCTGTGGAACTGAGTAAAGAAAAAAGAATGGAAAGAAATGAGGACACTCTCAAAAATCTCTGGGAGAACATTAAAAGCACAAACAATCGAATTATACAGGTCCTAGAAGAAGAAGAAAAAGAGAAAGGGCCTGAGAAAATATTTGAAGAGATTACAGTGAAAAAATTCCCTAACACGGGGAAATAAATATTCACTCAAATCCAGGAAGTGCAGAGAGTCCCATACAGGATAAACCCAAGGAGGAACATGCCAAGACACATATTACTCAAACTAACAAAAATTAAATACAAAAAAAAAATTAAAAGCAACAAGGGAAAAGCAGCAAATAACATACAAGAGAATCCCCATAAAGTCATTAGCTAATTTTTCAGCAGAAACTCTGCATGCCAGAAAGAAGTGGCATGATATATTTAAAGTGATGAAAGGGAAAAACCTACAACCAAGAATACTCTACCCAGCAAGGCTCTCATTCATATTCTATGGAGAAATCAAAAGCTTTAAGGATAAGCAAAAGCTAAGAGAACTCAGCACCACCAAACCAGCTTTACAACAAATACTAAAGAACTTCTCTATGCAGGGGAAAAAAACATAAGGAGGCCACAACTAGGAACAAGAAAATCACAAGTGGGAAAGCTCACGCATAAAGGCAAAGATATAGCAAAAGCAGGAAATCAGCCATACACAAATATGATAACAAAACCAGCAACCATGAGATGAGGAGAGAACAAAGGCAGGAAATGGAAATTGCATTTGAAAATAAGAGACCAGCAACTTAAAACAACCTTGTACGTAGACTGCTTTATCAAAACCTCATAGGAAATGCAAACCAAAAAACTACAATAGATACACACACAAAAAAGAAAAAGCAACCCAAACACAAACCTAAAGATGGTCATCAAACCACGAGAGACGAGAACAAAAGAGGAAGGGAAGAAAAAAGACCTATAAAAACAAGCCCAAAACAATTACGTAAATGGCAATAGGTACATATGTATCGAGAATTACCTTAAATGTAAATGCATTAAATGCTCCAACCAAAAGGCACAGAATGGCTGAATGGATACAAAAACAAGACTCATATACATTCTGTCCACAAAAAACCCACTTAAGATCTAGGGACACATACAGACTGAAAGTTAGGGCATGAAAAAATATATTCCATGCAAATGGAAATCAAAAGAAAGTGAGAGTAGCAATACTCATATCAGACAAAACAGACTTTAAAACAAAGACTGTTACAAGAGACAAGGAAGGACACTACACAAGGAATAAATCCAAGAAGATATAACAATTGTATATATATATATATATATATGCACCCAACATAGAAACACCACAAAATATAAGGCAAATGCCAACAGCCATAAAAGGAGAAATTGACGGAATACAATAATAGTGGAGGAATTTAACACCCCACTTTCATCAATGGACAGATCATTCAAACAGAAAATTAATAAGGAAACACAAGCCTTAAATGACACATTAGACCAGATAGACTTCATTCATATTTATAAGACACTCCATCCAAAAGCAGCAGAGTATATTTTTACTCGAGTGCAAATGAACTTTCTTCAGGATAGATCACAACTTAGGTCAAAAATCAAGCCTCGGTAAATTTTAGAAAATTGAAAACATATCAAGCATCTTTTCCAACCACAACGGTATGAGATTAGAAATCAATTACAGAGGGAAAAAAACTGTAAAAAACACAAACACATGGTAGCTAAACAATATGTTACTAAATAACCAATGGATCACTCAAGAAATCAAAGAAGACATCAAAAAATACCTAGAGACAACTGACAAGTAAAACATGACAATCCAAAACCTACGGGACACAGCAAAAACAGTTCTAAGAGGGAAGTTTATAGCAATACAATCTTACCTCAGGAAACAAGAAAAATCTCAAATAAAAAACCTAACCTTACAACTAAAGCAACTATAGAAAGAACAAACAAAACACAAAGTTAGTAGAAAGAAAGAAATCATAAAGATCAGAGCAGAAATAAATGAAATAGAGACAAAGAAGACAAAAGTAAATACCAATCAAACTAAAAGCTGGGGGCTTCCCTGGTGGCGCAGTGGTTGAGAGTCCGCCTGCCGATGCAGGGTACGTGGGTTCATGACCCGGTCCAGGAAGATCCCACATGCCGCGGATCAGCTAGGCCCATAAGCCATGGCCGCTGAGCCTGCGCATCCGGAGCCTGTGCCCCGCAACGGGAGAGGCCACAACAGTGAGAGGCCCGTGTACCGCAAAAAACAAAAACAGAAACAAAAAAAACTAAAAGCTGGTTCTTTGAAAAGATAAACAAAATTGATAAAACTTTAGCCAGACTCATCAAGGAAAAAAGGGAGGACTCAAATCAATAAAATTAGAAATGAAAAAGAAGTTATAATGGACACAACAAAAATACAAAAGATCAAAAGAGATTGCTACAAGCAGCTATATGCCAATAAAATGGACAACCTAGAAGAAATGGACAAATTCTTAGAAAGGTATAACCTTCCAAGACTGAACCAGGTAGAAATTAAAAAAGTGAACAGACCAATCACAAGTACTGAAATTGAAACTGTGATTAAAAATCTTCCAACAAACAAAAGCCCAGAACCAGATGGCTTCACAGGTGAAATCTATCAAACATTCAGAGAAGAGTTAACACCTACACTTCTGAAACTATTCCAAAAAATAGTACAGGAAGAAACACTCCAAAGCTCATTCTATGAGGTCACCATCACCCTGATACCAAAGAAAAGAAAATTACAGGACAATATCACTGATGAACAGACCAAAAAATCCTCAACAAAAGACTAGCAAACCAAATCGAACAACACATTAAAAGGACCATACACCATGATCAAGTGGGATTTATCCCAGGGATGCAAGGAGTTTTCAGTATCTGCCAATCAATCAGTGTGATACACCACATCAACAAATTGAAGAAAAAATCCATACGATCATCTCAATAGATGCAGAAAAAGCTTTTGACAAAATTCAACACCCATTTATGAGAAAAACTCTCCAGAGGGTGGGCATAGAAGGAACCTACCTCAATAAAGGCCATGTATGACAAATACACAGTAAAAATCATTCTCAATAGTGAAAAACTAAAAGCATTTCCTCTAAGATCAGGAACAAGGATGTCCCCACTCACCACTATTATTCAACATAGTTTTGGAAGTCCTAGCCATGGCAATCAGAAAAGAAAAAGAAATAAAGGGAACCCAAATTGGAAAAGAAGAAGTAAAACTGTCACTGTTTGCACCTGACATGATTCTATACGTAGAAAATCCTAAAGATGTTACCAAAAAACTACTAGAGCTCATCAATGAATTTGGTAAAGTTGCAGGATACAAAATTAACACACAGAAATCTCTTGCATTCCTATTCACTAATAAAAGATCAGAAAAAGAAATTAAGAAAAAATCCCATTTACCATCACATCAAAAAGAATAAAATCCCGAGGAATAAACCTACCTAAAAGGGAAAAAGACCTGTACTCAGGAAAATATAAGATACTGATGAAAGAAATAAAAGATAACACAAACAGATGGAGATATACCATGTTCTTGGATTGGAAGAATCAATATTGAGAAAATGACTACACAAGGCAATCTACAGATTGAACGCAATCCCTATCAAATTACCAGTGGCATTTTTCACAGAATTAGAACAAAAAATTTTACAATTTGTATGGAACACAAAAGACCCCGAATAGCCAAAGCAATCCTGAGAAAGAAAAGCGGAGATGGAGGAATCAGACTCCCTGACTTCAGACTATACTACAAAGCTAGCCATTAAAACAGTATGGTGCTAGCACAATAACAGAAATATAGATCAATGGAAAGGGATAGAAAGCCCAGAAATAAAACCACACACCTATGGTCAATTAACATACAACAAAGGAGGCAAGAATATACAATGGAGAAGAGACAGTCTCTTCAGTAAGTGGTGCTGGGAAAACTGGACAGCTACATGTAAATGAATGAAATTAGAACATTCTCTAACCATACACAAAAATAAATTCAAAATGGATTAAATACCTAAATGTAAGACTGGATACTATAAAATTCTTAGAGGAAAACATAGGCAAAACACTCTTTGATATAAATCAGAGCAATATCATTCTGGATCCACCTACTAGGGTAATGAAAATAAAAACAAAAATAAACAAATGGGATCTAATTACACTTAAAAGCTTCTGCAAAGCAAAGCATACCATAAAGAAAATGGAAAGACAACCCACAGAATGGGAGAAAAATATTTGCAAATGAAGTGACCGACAAGGGATTAATCTCCAAAATATACAAACAGCTCCTGCAGCTCTATTTCAAAAAAACCCCAAAGGACCCAATCAAAAAATGGGCAGAAGATCTAAATAGATATCTCCTCAAAGAAGACATACAGATGCCCAAGAGACTCATGAAAAGATACTCAACGTCACTAATTATTAGAGAAGCGCAAATCAAAACTACAATGAGGTATCACCTCACATTGGTCAGAATGGCCATCATCAAGAAGTCTACAAAAACTAAAGGCTGGAGAGGGTGTGGAGAAAAGGGAACCCTCCTACACTGTTGGTGGGAATGTAAATTGGTACAGCCATTATACAGAACAGTATAGAGGTTCCTTAAGAACCTAAAAACAGAGCTACCACATGACCCAGCAAACCCACTCCTGGGCATATATCTGGAAAAAAACATGATTTGAAAGCATACATGCACCCCAAAGTTCATTGCAGTGCTGCTTACAGTAGACAAGACATGAAAGCAACCTAAATGTCCATCTACAGAGGAATGGATAAAGAAGATGTGGTAAATGTGTACAAGGGAATATTACTCAGCCTTAAAAAAGAATGAAATAATGACATTTGCAGCAAGAGGGATGGACTAGAGATTATCATACTAAGTGAAGAAAGTCAGACAGAGAAAGACAAATATCATATGATATCACTCATATGTGGAATCTTAAAAAATGATACAAATGAATTTATTTACAGAACAGAAACAGACTCAGAAACTTCAAAAAGAAACTTATGGTTATCAAAGGGAAAAGGTGGGGGGTGGGGAGGGATAAATTAGGAGTTTGGGATTAACATATACACACGACTATATATAAAACAGATAATCAACAAGGACCTACTGTATAACACAGGGAACTGTACTCAATACTCTGTAATGGCCTATACGGGAAAAGAATCTTAAAAACAGTATATATATATATATATATATATATGTATGTGTAACTGATTCATTTTGCTGTACACCTAAACTAATACTACACTGTAAATCAACTATACTCGAATAAAAATGTTTTAAAAAGACACCAAAATTTTAAAAAAGCATCTATTTTATAACACTTAATAAGCATATGTAGTCATCCTGAAAAAGAGATTTCTTTATTTATTATTCTGAAAGACTCCTCGCCAACGGGTGATAACATCTTGGGGCTACCTGATTTATGCTGTGACCATTAGAACATTGCCTTGCTAATGGAATTCTGGTCTGTATTTATTTAGGTTGTTATTTACTCAGATATCAATTCCAATACTCTCCTCAGATGTTACTCTTGCTTATGCTCTTTGTACTATGGCTACTGGTGGGGGGACAAGCATGTATTTGCAAATAAGGCTTGCAGCACTGAGATGTAGATGTGACAGAGGCAGAAGTCAGTTTTGACAAGCAATCAAGGAAGCCTATACATAATTTAATATAAATTAAAATAAGAACATATTAGAAAGAAGCAATTTGTAAATTTAATTTGGGAGAGAAGGGAGAAGATTAAAAAGAGTTAGGGAAGCTGCTCTGAGGCTTAGTATAAGTTATATATCTAAGCAAGAGTCACCTACATGGGACATGAAGTAGATCAGCAGTTATCAATGGAAAGACTAGTAAAATAGCTCAGTACAATTTGCTGAAGATCAATATACTTGTCTGCAGTGTTCTAAGGCTTAATCATTTTTATTACTACTTCTACTTTGTCAACAGCAGTTAAGTACCAACTTGACACAAAATGAGTTCTGTCTACCTGATGTCATTTTACTAGAAGTACGAAGAACGGACTATTTTATTCTTTCTCTGTGGCATGCAGTATATGTAGTCATAATCTTCAAAATCACTATGTCATAAATTCATATCTACTTTGTTATTCATTTTCACCCTTAGGTCTTTTTGACCATTTGACGACTTTCAGATTTCGCTCCCTTTGAATACCTATTTTTATTGTTTTTCTCCTAAAGCACTTGTAGTTTGTATTCTGAAGAGGCAGAATCTCATTTTGTTGTTTTCACTCCATATTTCTAAGCTCTCTGGGTACCTTTATATTGCTTTGCTGCCCTTACTGTTGTTTGCATCACCTCCCAATTTAATATCATCTGTGGATTCCATTAACATTCATTTTACTCCCTATTCTACATCATTAATGCAGCAGCTATATAAGATAGGACAAAACACTGATCTCTGCAGCACCTAGACATATTCCCCAACTTGATACATTTTCCATTTATGGTTTGTCAATATCTTTTATGGTTCTCCAGCTAGTTTTGAATACATGTGACTCTGCTTATATCCAGGACCATCTGAGTTAATTGTGCATAGATGTCATGAGATACTGCATCATAGGCTCACGAAATTTAATAAATACTATATCTACCATATTTTTTCATTTACTAATATTATATATAGAAAACTCACATTCTCAGACTACTAGCTCAATGTTTATATTCTAGTAATCTCTACATATTTATTTCTCTTTTAATATTTGCACCATTACTTTCATGTAATGACTACAAATGACACAATGATTTTTAATTTTTTAACGCTCTTTAACTTTTAATTTTGGAATAATTTTAGACTTACAAAAAAGTTACAAAGACAGCAGAGTGAGCTCCCTTATACGATCTAGGACACCACACTGCAATTAGTGGTCATGTCTCCTTAGTCTCAATGATCTGTGACAATTTCTCAGTCTTTCCTTGTTTTTCATTACCTTGACATTTCTGAAGAGTGCTGGTCAGTTATTTTATAGAATGCCCCTCATTTTCGGTTTGTCTAATGTCTCACAATAAGACTGGGGTTACAACTTTTTGGGTAGACTATCACAGAGGCTAAATATCTTTACATTTCATCATACTGGGGGTATATGGCATTAATATGACTTATCACCACTGGTGATGTTAACTTTGATCACTTGTTTAAGATGGTGTCTGCCAGCTTCCTCCAGAGTAAGTTAGAAATTTTCCCTATCCACACTCTGTCCCATGCATTCTCTGTGAAGGTTATTATAATACACCCAAATGAATAAAAGTTCTTGGGGGGAAAATTTACTTTTTCATGCATAAAACATGGATATACATATAACACATAAACAGATATAAAGTATATTTGTGGTATTAAAAATTTCGTCAGGAGTGTGGGGGAGGGTGTTAAGCAAAAATGTCTAAAAAGGCTCATGTGTGTGTCTGTGTGTGTGTTTGATGGGGGCGGGGTGATAAAAAAGAAGAAGAAAAAAAGGACTAACAGATTCTTCTCTATTCACTGGAATCAAGTTACTAAGCCCAGCCTACATCCAAGCAGAGGGAAATTAAGTTCTACCTCCTAGAGAAGGGAGTATCTACATATGCTATTTGGAATTTTTCTCTAAAAATATTCTTTTTTTAAAAGTCAATTTTGGTCAATTTTCCATCAATAGTTTGGGTCTGTGTATTAATTTGGGTCTCCCAAAAAGCAGATGCAAAGATGGTATTAAACATGCAAGAGACTTACCTTTGAAAGACAACAAAGTGGGAGCAAGGGAAGGCAAAAGAGCCTTAGGATACCTGTGATGGAAAAATGGAAGGATGGAAGACTGGGTAGGAAGAATCTCAGACTGCAACACAGTTCTAAGAAGGTTTTGGCCCAGTCAATTGGGAGTCCTTTGCAAAAATATTCCATTAAAGGAGTCCTATATCTCATAGAAAAGAACCTGGATTACAACCTCCACCATATGGACTCATGGCTTGGAAGGATCACTTAGGAATCATGGCCTTGGCATGAACTTGGGAATGGGTTCTAAAAGACAGCAGTACCTGCAGCCATCAATCAATTATGTTCCCTACAGCAGGAGGTTGAAGTAGTACATCTTCATGGCCACTGCAGTCAATAATTTTACACAGTCTTATTAAAACACCAGAAATTATTTTTGAAATAATATTACCTAATTCTTTCCCCATTCTAGCAGGTATCTTTTTACTTCTCTAAATATAGCTGCATATAATACAATAACCAACAATTTCTTAGAAACCATACTTTTGTTTTTCCATTTAAAAATACTGCTTTAATGATTTCTGGCACTTATAAGTAGTTAAGTATCTTAAACTAGATAACTCTCCTGACAATGACAATTATAAATTCTGACTAAAAGTAAACAACTATTTGAAGGCACTGTGGAGCAATCAATAGCAAGTAGAAACTGAAGGGGATATGACCCTTGAAAGAAAGGAAGCTAATAAAATACTATCTACATTTTTCTGATTTTTCTGGTAAGATTATTTCCTTCTCTGCATGGTACATGTGGAATAGAGCTTAATCAGAAAGCAGCAGTTTTGGGGGCTGAGGAATCAGAAGTTAGAGTTTGAGGCTGCTGGAGCACCTGGAAGTTGAAAGAGGAAGTCTCCAAAAAAGGGAAGCCACCGGGGATTGAGTGAGGGGGAAGGGTAGCTCCAAAATCTGTATAATACCTCTCCTCAAATGCTTGGCTGACTCCTGAACTGTGCATGTACAAAGTGATAGCCAAGAAACCTAGAAGAAAGCAACAGCTAAAAGACTAAAATAACTAAGCAGAAATTTCATCAGTTTACAAGTGATGATGAGTCAAAGTTTGGAAAGTGAATCCCTAAAGGTAGAGGGTCTTGGTAAATACCTCAGACTTTCTAGAAACCCCAGAAGGGGCAGAACTTAAAAGTAAGGTCCATGCCTAAGGCTAGGAGAAAAACTGAAATAGATAAATTTGAACCAAGTCTAAAACCAAGCATCAATAAATTCTACCAGTAATTTAACCACCTCCTAGAACAATATTCAAAACACTCTTCAGAGGAAGGTAACATAATCAAGTTGTTAAACATATTATCCACAATGGTAACATACTATCAAAAAAATCACAAGCTAAGAGAGAACTTGGGAAAATACAACCCATAATCAAAAGAAAAAAGTCAACAGAAATGGACTCACTAACAACCCAGATATTGGGATTAACAGACAAATATTTTAACGTAGTTATGATATATGTTAAAGAATGTACTGGAAAAACAGGATATAATAAGTAAAAGCATGAAGAATTCCAGTAGATATAGGAAAACCAAAAATAAAAATCAAATGGAAATACTAGAACTGAAAAATATCTGAAATGATTAAAGAAAATCACTGAATGGAATGGCAGATTGGATAGTGTAGAAGAAAGGCTCAATGACCTTGACGACAACTCAATAGAAATAATCTAAACTGAAGCACAGAGAGAAAAAAAGTATGAAAAAAATAGCAGATCATCAATAATGTGTATGTTCAAAATTAAACAATCTAGCATGCTTATAATTGGAGTCCCAGAGGGAAAGGAGAAACAGAAAAGTGCAGAAAAAATATCTGATAAAATATTGGACAAACTTTCCAAAATTGATTAAAACATAAGCCTATAGATCCAAGATGCACAGCAAACCCCAGGCAGAATACATAAACATAAAACCACAACTAGGCATATCACAGTCAAACTGCTTAAAACCAAAGATAAAGAAAAAAAAATTTTTAGTAGCCAGAGGGGGGTGGGATGGGGGAGTCTATCCAGGGTAACAACGATAAAAATGGTGATTGACTTCTCATTACAGATTACACAAGACAATAGAACCACATCTTTAAAATGATGAAGAAAAAAAATATCAGCCTAAAATTCTATTGTCAGTGAAAATATCCTTCAAAAATGAAGGTGAAATAGATATTTGCTGATAAATGAATAATGAGATAATACATTGTCAACAGACCTGCTGTACAAAAAATGCTACAGGGAATACTATATTAAAATTCAGTCCTACAGGAAGAATAGAAAGTAGTAGAATAGTAAATATATGGTAAATATAAAATGCTCTTTCTTACTTTTCTTAAATTCTCTAAAAGTCAATTGACCTTTTAACAAATGGTGCTGGGAAAAAATGTATATTCACAAGCAAAAGACTGAAGTTGGACACTTACCTTACACTACATATAAAAATTAGCTCAAAATGGCTCAAAGACTTAAACATAAGAGCTAAAACTATAATTCTTTTAGAAGAAAACACAGTGGAAACCTTCATGATATTGTATTTGACAACAATTTCTTTGGTATGATACAAAAGTACAGGTAACAAAAGTAAAAACAGATAAATTGGATTATATCAAAATTTAAAACATGCACATGAAAGGCCACAATCAAGTGACTGAAAAGGCAATATATATGGAATCCAAGAAAATATTTGCAAATCATATATCTAATAAAGAGTTAATATTCAGAATATACAAAGAACTTTGACAACTTAACAACAACAAAAACCAAACATCCTGAATAAAAATGGGCAAAGTACTTGAATATACATTTTTTCAAAGAAGATACACAAATGGCCGATGGCCGATAAGCACATGAAAAGAGGCTCAACATCACTTATCATTAGGGACATACAAATCAAAACCACAATGAGATACCACATCATATCCACTAGGATAACTACTATGACAACAACAAACAAACAGAAACAGCAGTCCTAGAACGGAAATCCTCACACACACTACAACATGGATTAACCTTGAGAACATTATACTAAATGATATAAGCCAGTCACAAAATGACAAATACCATTATGATTCCACTTACATGAGGTGTTTAAAGCAATCAAATTCATAGAGACAGAAAGCAGAATGGTGGTGGCCAGGGACTTGAGGGAAAGGGATGGGAAAGTTGTTATTTAATAGGCATAGAGTTCCATTATTGCAAGATGAAAAGAGCTCTAGAGAATATCTGTACAACAATGCAAATGTACTTAACACTGATCTGTACATTTAAAAATGTACAGAATTTTCTGTTATTGTACCAAAATCTTTTAAAGTCGATCAACTGCTTAAAGCAAAAATAATCAACTGCTTAAAGCAAAAATAATATATTGTGGAGTTTATAATGTATAGATGTAAAATACAAGAGAAAATAGTACAAAGGATGGGAGGGAAGTAAATAGTATTACACCACTGTAAGGTTTTTACCTTGTGAGTGAAGTAGTATATTAATTTGAGGTAGGCTGTTACAACTTAAGTACAGGCATATTTTGGAGATATTACAGGTTCAGTTCCAGACCACCAGAAATAAGGAGACTACGGCAATAAAGCAAGTCACATGATTTTTTTTGTTTCCCAGGACATACAAAAGTTAGGTTTACAGTAAGTCCCCTACACACGAACAAGTTCCATTCTGAGAGTGCACTCGTAAGTCCTATTTGTTTGTAAGTCCAATAAAGTTAGCTGACTAACACAATCGACTCTATGGTACTCTACTGCAATAGGTTTATAATACTTTTCACAAAAATAATACATAAAAAATAAACACAAAAAATAAAGAAAATATTTATAATTTTACAGTCCAGTACCTTGAAAAGTACAGTACAGTAGTACAGTACAATAGCTAGCATACAAGGGCTGGCATCGAGTGAACAGGCAACAAGTTACTGACTGGAGGAGGGAGAGTAGGTGGGAGAGGGTAGAGCTGAAAAATCAGCAGCAACAGGAGATGGAGGGCAAGCTGCAATTTCACTCACGCCTGACAACAACGGAACGCACACTCACATCTTTGAAAGTTTGCAACTTGAAGGTTTGTATGTAGGGGACTTACTGTACACTATAGCATAGTCTATCAAGCGTGCAAGAGCACTGTGTATAAAAAAATGTACATACGTACCTTAATTTAAAAATACTTTATTGCTAAAAAATGCTAACCATCATCTGACAATGCAGGTTTGCCAAAAAACTTCAATTTGTAAAAAACACAGTATTTGTAAAGTACAATAAAACTAAGTGTGATAAAATGAGGTATGCCTGTACATGTTGATATACTGTAATCTCTAAAGCAGCCAATAAAATAACAACACAAGAAAGTATGACTGAGGATCGAGACAGGATGGTGGAGTAGAAGGACATGAGCTTACCTCTTCTGATGGAAATACTAGGGTCACAACTAAATGCTGAACAACCACCGATGAAGAAATGCTGGAACCTACCAAAAAAGATACAATACATTCAGGGTCAGAGAGGAGGCCACAGCAAGATGGTAGGAGGGGCATAATCGCGATAGAAGCAAATCCCAAGCATGCTGGGTGGGCAACCCACAAACTGGAAAATTATACCACAGAAGTTCTCCCAAAGGAGTGAAAGTTCTGAGCCCAACATAAGGCTTGGCAGCCTGAGGGTCTGGCAACTGAAGGAGGAGCCCCCAGAGAATCTGACTTGGAAGGCCAGTGGGGTTTAATCGTAGGAATTTCACAGGACTAAGGGAAACAGCAACTCAATGGTTGCAGGGCACACAAAGCGTCTCAAGTGCACCAGGACCCAGGGAAAAAAAGTAGTGACATCATAAGATACTAGGCCAGAAAAAACTGCTAGTAATGGAGGTCTCCTGCAGAGGCGGGGGGTGGGGGGCAGCTGGGGCTCACTGCATAGACAAGGACATGGGCAGTGGCAGTTCTGGGGAGTATCCACTGGCATGAGCCCTCTTGGAGGCCACAATTTTCTCACTAAGACCTGGCCCCATCCAACAGCCTGTAGGTGCCAGTGCTAAGATACTTCAAGGCAAACAATCAACAGGGCAGGAGCACAGCACCAACCATTAGCAGAAAAGCTGTGTAAAGTCTTCCTGAGTAAACAGCTGCCAGACAAATACACCCCCTGACACAGCCCTGTCCACCAGAGGACAAGTCCCAGCTCCACCCACCAGTGGGTAGGTAACAGTCCCTCCCACCAGAAAACCTGCACAAGTCTCTTAGACAATGTCATCCACCAGGGAGCCGACAGCAAAAGCAAGAGGAACTACAACCCTGCAGCCTAAGGAACAGAAACCGCAATCACACAACGTTAGACAAAATGAGATGGCAGAGGAATATACCCAAGATGAAGGAACAAGATAAAACCACAGAAGAACAACTAAGTGAAGTTGAAATAGGCAATCTACCTGAAAAAGAATACAGAGTAATGATAGTAAAGGTGATCCAAGATCTTGGAAAAACAATGGAGGAACAGATTGAGAAGATACAAGAAATGATTATCAAAGACATAAAAGAACTAAAGAACAAACAAACTGAGATGAACAATAGAAAAACTGAAATAAATAATACACTAGAAGGAATCAATAGCAGAGTAACTGAGGCAAAAGAATGAATAAGTGAGCTAGAAGATACAGTGGTGGAAATCACTGCCACAGAACAGAATAAAGAAAAAAGAATGAAAAGAAATGAGGTCAGCCTAAGAGACTTCTGGAACAATATTAAACACATCAATATTTGCATTATTGGTCCCAGAAGGAGAAAAGACAGAGAAAGGGACTGAGAATATATTTGAAGAAACAATAGCTGGCAACTTCCCTAACATGGGAAGAAAACATTCCCCAAAGTCCCGGAAGTGCAGAGAGTCCCAGGCAGGATAAACCCAAGAAAAAGCAAGCAAAGACACATAGAAATCAAATGACAAAAATTAGACAAAGAAATAATATTAAAAGCAGCAAGGGAAAAACAAGAAAACTCCTGTAAGGGTCTCAGCTGACTTTTCAGCAAAAAGTCTGCAAGCCAGCAGGGAGTGGAATGATATATTTAAAGTGATCAAAAGGGAAGAACCTACAACCAAGAATACTCTACACAGCGAGGCTCTCATTCAGATTCAATGGAGAAATCAAAAGCTTTACAGACAAGCACAAGTTAAAAGAATTTAGCACCACCAGACCAGCTTTACAACAAATGCTAAAGGAACTTCTCTAGATGGGAAACACAAGAAAAGAGAACAAAAGAGAAAGGGAGAAAGAAGACCTATAAAAACGAACCCAAAACATTAAGAAAATGGCAATAGGAACATACATATTGATAATTACCTTAAATGTAAATGGATTAAATGCTCCAAGAGACAGACCAGCTGAATGGATACAAAAACAAGACCCATGTATATGCTATCTATTAGAGACCCACATCAGACCTTGTGACCCACAGAGACTGAAAGTGAGGGGATGGAAAAAGATATTCCATGCAAATGGAAATCAAAAGAAGGCTGGAGCAGCAATATTCATATCAGACAAAATAGACTTTAAAATAAAGACTGTTACAAGAGACAAGGAAGGACACTACATAATGATCAAGGGATCAATCCAAGAAGAAGATATAACAATTGTAAATATATATGAACCCAACATAGGAACAACTCAATACATAAGGCAAATGCTAACAGCCGTTAAAGGGGAAATCGACAGTAACACAATATTAGTGGGGGACTTTAACACCCCATTTACACCAAAGGACAGATCATTCAGACAGAAAATTAATGAGGAAACACAAGCCTTAAATGACAAATCAGACCAGACAGACTTCATTGATATTTAGTGGACATTCCAACCAAAAGCAGCAAAACACACTTTCCTCTCAAGTGCACATAGAACATTCTACAGGATAGATGACATCTTGAGTCAAAAATCAATCCTTGGGGGCTTCCCTGGTGGCGCAGTGGTTGAGAGTCCGCCTGCCAATGCAGGGGACACGGGTTCGTGCCCCGGTCTGGGAAGATCCCACATGCCGCGGAGCGGCTGGGCCTGTGAGCCATGGCCGCTGAGCCTGCGCGTCCGGAGCCTGTGCTCCACAACGGGAGAGGCCACAACAGTGAGAGGCCCGCGTACAGCAAAAAAAAAAAAAAAAAAAAAAAATCAATCCTTGGTAAATTTGAGTAAATTGAAATCATATCAAGCATCTTTTCTGACCACAACGCTATGAGATTAGAAATCAACTACAGGCAAAAAACTGTTAAAAACACAAACACATGGAGGCTAAACAATGTGTTACTAAATAATCAATGGATCACTGACAAAATCAAAGAGGATATCAAAAAGCACCTAGAGATAAAGGACAAGGAAAACACGATGATCCAAAACCTACAGGACGTAGCAAAAGCAGTTCTAAGAGGGAAGTTCATAGCAATACAACCTTACCTCAAGAAACAAGAAAAATTGGAAGTAAACAACCTATTCTCCTTACACCTAAAGCAACTAGAGAAAGAAGAACAAACAAAACCCAAAGTTAGTAGAAAGAAAGAAATCATAAAGATCAGAGCACAAATAAATGAAATAGAGATGAAGAAAACAATAGGAAAGATCTATGGAACCAAAAGCTGGTTCTTTGAAAAGATAAACAAAATTCATAAACCTTTAGCCAGACTCATCAAGAAAAAAAGAAGGAGAGGACTCTGGGGCCTTCCCTGGTGGCGCAGTGGTTGAGAGTCCGCCTGCCGATGCAGAGGACACGGGTTCGTGCCCTGGTCCAGGAAGATCCCACATGCCGCGGAGCGGCTGGGCCCATGAGCCATGGCCAATGAGCCTGCGCGTCCGGAGCCTGTGCTCCGCAACGGGAAAAGCCACAGCAGTGAGAGGCCCGTGTACCGGAAAAAAAAAAAAAAAAAAGGAGAGGACTCAAATACTAGCAATCCCACTCCTGGGCATATATTGGAGAAAACCATAATTCGAAA
>NW_021703766.1:14874459-15306272 GCF_005190385.1 Monodon monoceros | reverse complement strand
ATATCATAGGATATGGCTTATATGTGGAATTTTAAAAAAGGGTACAAATGAACTTATCTACAAAACAAAAATAGTTACAGATGTAGAAAACAAACTTATGGTTACCAGGTAGAAACGGTGGGAGAGGGATAAACTGGAAGATTGGGAATGATATATACACACTATTATATATAAAACAGATAACTGATAAGGACCTACTATATAGCACAGGGAACTCTACTCAATACTCTGTAATGGCCTATATGGGAAAAGAATCTTAAAAACAGCAGATATATGTATAACAGATTGACTTTGCTGTACACCTGAAGCTAATATAACATTGTAAATCAACTATACTCCAATAAAAAATTTTTTTAAATTGCCGCTTTTAGAAAATATATTGACAAATATTAACAGTCCCACTGGAGAACTTTCTAGATATAAGGTTTTAATATGAAAATTTTCATTATAGATATGATGCCTCATTCTTCAGATAGTTCTAATTTTACCATATGTCACGATTATGTACAACAGAAATCCATACTAATATCTGTTCTATTAGTTATCTATATTACAGATGTTTTAAAAATGCTTCCAATGAGACCAAATATCAGTAGCACTTCTCCTTGAGAAAAGGAAGATGATGGTACAAAACCAAGAAAATTTCTTATAATTGATTTGTTTTGTAGGGGGATTTTTCTTAATGAATTTTTACCCTCGTCTTCTAAATCAGGTCTCACTCTTTTCTCAAGTTGTTTCCAAGGGCTATATTTTTTCAATTTATAGACTTTACGGAAATAGAGGGTAAAAAGACAGATTATGTAAATTTCTTGTTTCTTTTGAAAATTATTTATATATCAAGCCAAGTCCATAGTAGCAAACAGATTTTTAAATGGAGTTATAGAGGAATAAAATGGAAAGTAAAGCATTTCCAGTATATACTTCTATGTAATTATACCCCTTCCCTTTTATAAACACTTGGTATAATGAAAAATGCTTGTGGACCATTTCTTGTTTTCCTTCACAAACATGTTATAATTTCTTATTTGGTTTTCATCTTGGTGCTAATTAAATAGATTACCTAATCTAAATGGGAAGTAAATTCTTTTTAACGGTTTTTTTTTTAGCTTGGAAAGCAAGATTTTGTATTTATAAGTCACATATAGTAATGCCATAAATTTGCTTCTGTCCTAAGATGAAATTCACCCTAAGAAAGTAGCTATAGTTAGCATGTCATTTATATTTATGATCTTTCAGGTAAACCTGATATTCCTAGGCATTTGACATTTTTAGCTGTGACACTTCAGTAACCTTCTGTCAGTAGCAGCAACATAACAGAATGAAAAGATTAAAAAAGAATGAAATTGGCATTAGTTTGTCTAATATGCTGATGAGAGTGATGTAATTGATGGATGATGAGGGAAAGTAACTGAGCAGTGATTCAGATACCCGAATCTCCTTCATGTGAGGATAAAAAAAAGAATGGCAAATATTCTATTATGCGGACTAATAGCTATAGTATACAGCCATCTCCCCCTAGTTAACAAGTTTTGTTTAGGCATCCACCCTTTAAAAAAGTGACAGAATCAAAAACTTGGGGATAAATCTTGATTTGTCTAAGCCTGTTCCTAGGTAATTCATAATTCCTTTTTCCTTGCCAGTGATCACATAGGAGGTGAGGATATAGCCCAGCCAATGAGTCATGAAGGCAAGTGTGCTGGAAAGTTTTTGAGAAAGATTTTGTTGTTTTTAAAAAGAAACACAGATGAAGAGATGGTGTTTTTTCTTTCGTCGAATGCTGTTTTGACTTGATTAGAATGAAACTGCAGTGGTCGTCTTCTGACCATGAGGAAACCTGGTCTGAAGACAAGGGCTAACACTTTGAGGATACCAGAATGAAACAATGGAGAAGATGTGGATCCTGATGATGCCACTGAGGAGCTGAAATAACCAACCTCGGAGCTATCTTATCTTGAAACTTCTTACTTGAGAATACATTTTAGAAAATTTTGAGTAATTTTGAGGTTTAAAAATTTTTTTATTGCAGTTGAAATTACTCTGAAATGTGTACTTACTAGGTATCTAGTATTATGCTAAGTGCTATACCTGGATTATCTCATTTAATACAATAAACCTATGAGCTAGCTATTGTAATGCCCATTTAACAGAAAAGGAGATTTTGTCTCATATACTTAAATCACATTACCCACAGTCACATAGCTAATAAATGGCATAGTTGAGAATTCAAAACATTTTTACTTCAAAGTTAGACTCTTAGATACAGTATCTCTTGAGCTACTGACTCAATGTTTTTTATCAATATAATTCCACAAAAAATTATTGACAACATATTTTGGGGTATGTACTGTGCTAATCTCCTGAAATTTGTATTCAGATAAAAAGATTTTTTGAGGAAGTATTATCTAAGATTGTACACAAGAACAAATATTAAGCCAACTCTACCAACAGACCTGGTAATAGTGTTTTCTATTTGGTAAGTAACAGCCTCACTAAATAAGTAATATGCTTTATTTATTTCTGTAGCTTTAGTTTTAGAGTGGCTTGGAAAGCAGGGCAGACTGCAAAGATCTGTGTTGTGGTTTGGAGAGGTATGAATCACTTCTGTCAGGTCTGCATCTGTTGGGATATATAGGAAGGTCACCTTTGACCAATGGGAATTCTCAAGAGAGTAGCAGCAATCACATGTTCCAAGTGACTTAATTCTAATTGCAATCATGATATCCTTAAGGGCCTACTCAGAAATCACCAATTACTAAAAGTAAACAAATGTTTACTGAGTATTTTACTAAAGAACACAGAACTGTGCTAGATGTAGAAGACACAAGAGAAACATGAGTTATGAAATACTAGCTCTCTTCAAGCAGTATACACATTCTTGTTTGGGAGATGAGATTAACCCCCACAAAATAGAGAAAGATGCAAGGAAGTATCTATCATCAAACTTTTATTTATATGATAGTGAAAATAAGTTCAGAAAACAGAAGGGATCTATAATCATTTGCCAAATGTATATCTATATACCACCTTGCAAATTTCAAAAAGACTTCATGTTTCCTCATGTGATATTCACAAAATTGTATAAAGGTAGAAAAGTCAAATAATATTTAATTAATAATGACAACTACCATTAATGCTAATCTCCAATGGATCAGACATTGTGTAAGGCACTTTTCACTCGCTTTTTCTCATTTTATCCTCATAAGAATCTCATTTGATAGGGACTACTGCCCCCATCTCCAGATGCTGAAACTGAATTAAATGAACTGACTTAAAATATACAACTAATAATTCACATAGTTTGTACTTAACACTAACAATGCAAATTGATGAGTTCTACTACTGAATTTTGCCAACACTGTGAAATCATGAATCTCCAAAACCTATACATATCTTGTCTATAAAGAAAAATTTTCCTTATTTTGTCTGAAATAGCCTGAAACAAAACTTCAGTAAGTCTAACCTTACTTTAAACATCACTTAGATCACTGTGAAGAAAATTTTAAAATGTAGGTCAGTCTGGAAGAGCCAGTGCTATATCCTCATCACACCAAATCTACAACAGCCTCCAAGGCAGTTAGGTTGGGACTAAATACATGGGGATTTTTCCAGCCTGTCTTACAGTTAGTTGTTGATGAGAAGATGCCAGACAAATATAGGTGTTCGTTACTGTAGCACAGCCTATCCTATCCTATTAAAGAGGCAATATTATGTTTTTAGAGTTATTATTTCAATAGATAATGTTAAAAAGGTCATTTGAATCACGCTGTTTGTATAACAAAAGTCAGGTACTCTGTTCTTACTGGGCTTCCAGATTTACTATTACTTAGATACTCTATATTCTGGACTCTCAGCCTCACAACCCCAGCTCAGTTAAGCCTAATCGACCCGTAATAACTAGGCCAGTGCACCAAATTCTTCTGAGAATGATTTGTATTTGAAAAGTATCTCATTAATTCATAAAATGATACCAGAATAGTCCTGATGCATGCTCACTATGTTTTATCCTCAAAAAAAAATCTATTTAGAAAACCTAAATAAGATTAAAATAGGAACAAAGACTCAGAACAAAGAAAACTAAAGGCTTTTCTCATTAACTTCTAAGTTAGAGCAGTGATTCTCAAAAACAATACTTACATTGAATTCTTATATATATTATACATAAATTTTAATTGTGTTAAAATACATATAAACATAAATTTTACCACTATAACCATTTTTAAGTGTATGATTCAGTGGCATTAAGTACATTTACAATGTTGTGTGATCATCACCACTATTTCCAGAATGTTTTAATCATCACTCCAAACAGAAATTTTGTATCCATTAAGCACTAACTTCTCATATGCTCCCTCTACTCCACCTCTGGTAACTTCTAACCTACTTCCTGTCTTTGTGAATCATACAACTTTTGGAATCAATAAAATATAGGCCTTTCATATATGGTTTATTTCACTTAGCATAATACTTTCCAAGTCCATCCATCCTGCAGCATTTTTCAAAACTGCATTCCTTTGTATGGCATAATAATATTCCATTGTATGGATATACCACATTTGTTTAACCATTCATTTGTTGATGGACACTTGTGTTGTTTCCACCTTTTGATAACTGTGAATAACACTTTTATGAACATTGGTGTACATGAATCTGTTTACGTTCCTGTTTGGTTACATACTTTGAAGTGGAATTTCTATGTTTAACTCTCTGAAGAACTGCCAAACTGTTTTCCACAACCACTGTACTATTTTACAGTTCCACCAGCAACATAAGAATGTTCCAATTTCTCTATATACTTGCCAACACTTTCTTTCTCCCTCTCTCTTGCACTTTCTTTCCTTTTCTTTTCAATAACAGCTATCCTACTGAGTGTGAAGAGGTATCTTATTGTAATTTTTTCATGGTATATCACTCTATTTTAGATATTATATATGTATTGATAGTTTCAAAGTTTTTAGAATACAGTTATTTCACATCTTATATTTATTCCCACTTATTTGATGTTTTTAGTGCTATTCCTAATTGTTTTCAAATTTTATTTTTCTTCTTGATGCTTGTATATAGAAATACAATTAATTTTTGAATATTAAACTTGTTTCAGTTGACTTTGCTATTACTTTTAACAGTTTATCTGTAGTGGTTTTTAAAATTTTTCTGTGAATAGAATTTTATTATTTGTGAATAAGAACAGTTTTTCCTTCAAGCCCTCTCCAGTTTATAGGCCTTTTATTTATTTTTTCTTACCTTATTGCACTGACCAATTCTTGTTCAATAAGAAATGAAAGTACTAATAGTGGGCATTCTTATTGTGTTCCCATTATTTAATATGTTTGTTCATGTGTTTTTATACATTTATCCTTATCAGATTAAAATAAGTCCACTGTACTCCTAGTTTGCTGCGAGTTTTTTCATCAATGGCTGTTGGATTTTATCAAATGCTTTACCAGACACTATTGAGAAGATAGTAACTTACTCTTTTTCCTATTAATGTAATAAATGTATTATATTTTTTCTGCTAATGTAATGAATTATAAAGGTTGATTTTTTTAAACTTTTTTATTGAAATATAGTTGAACTACAATGTTGTGTTAGTTTCAGGTGTACAGTAAAGTGATTCAGTTAGGAAACAAAAAAGACCTCAAATAGCCAAAGTAATCTTTTGAAAGAAGAATGGAGCTGGAAGAATCAGGCTCCTTGACTTCACACCATACTACAAAGCTACAGTCATCAAAACAGTATGGTACCAGCACAAGAACAGAAATATAGATCAATGGAACAGGATAGAAAGCCCAGAAATAAACTCATGCACCTGTGGTCAATTAATCTAGGACAATGATGGCAAAACTATACAATAGAGGAAAGACAGTCTCTTCAATAAATGGTACTGGGAAAACCAGACAGCTACATGTAAAAAAAAATGAATTTAGAACATTCTTTAACACTGGACGCAAAAGTAAACTCTAAATGGATTAAAGACCTTAATGTAAGATACCATAAAACTCTTAGAGGAAAACATAGGCAGAACACTCTTTGACATAAATTGCAGCAGTATCTTTTTCAATCCGTCTCCTACAGTAATGGAAATAAAAACAAAAATAAACAAATGGGACCTAATTAAACTCAAAATCTTCTGCACAGCAAAGGAAACCATAAACAAAACAAAAAGACAACCCACAGAATGAGAGAAAATATTTGGAAACAAAGTAACTGACTAGGGAATAATCTCCAAAATTTACAAACAGCTCATGAAGCTCAATATCAAACAAGCAAACAAACAAACAACCCAATCAAAAAATAGGCAGAGGACCTAAATAGACATTTCTCCAGAGAAGACATATTGATGGCCAAGAGGCACATGAAAAGATACTCAACATCACTAATTATTAGAGAAATGCAAACCAAAACTGCAATAAGGTATCACTTCACACAGGTCAGAATGGCCATCTTCAAAAAATCTACAAACAATAAATGCTGGAGAGGGTGTGGAGGAAAGAGAACCCTCCTACACTCTTGGTGGGAATGTAAACTGGTACAGCTACTATGCGGAACAGTATGGAGGTTACTTTAAAAAGTAAAAACAGAGCTACCATATGACCCAGCAATCCCACTCCTGGGCACATAGCCAGAAAAAAACATGGTTCAAAAGGATACATGCACCCCAATGTTCATAGCAGCAAGACATGGAAGCAACCTAAATGTTTATTGACAGATGAGTAGATAAAGGAGGTGTGGTACATATGTAAGGGAATGTTACTCAGCCATTAAAAACAATGAAATAATGCCATTTGCAGCAACATGGATAGACGTGGAGATTATCATACTAAGTGAAGTCAGAGAGAGAAAGAGAAATATATGATACTGCTTATATGCAGAATCTAAAAAAAAATGATATAAATGAACTTCTTTCAAAACAGAAACAGGGTCACAGAGTTAGGGAAGGAACTTATGGTTACCAGCAGGGAAGGGTGTGGGGAGGGACAGATTGGGAATTTGGGATTGACGTGTACACAGTGCTATATTTAAAATACATAACCAACAAGGACCTACTGTATAGTACAGTACTGGCTCAATACTCTGTAATAACCTAAATAGGACACGAATTTGAAAAATAATAGATACATGTATATGTATAACTGAATCACTTTGTTATACACCTGAAACATTGTTAATCAACTATACTCCAATATAAAATAAATTTAAAAAAAAATTCAGATTCATGTGCTTCACCTTGGACCAGCCAAACAGGATTTCATACATAGAGTCCAGCAACCTGCTTATTAAATAAACACCTCATGTTAATCTTAGCCACACTGTTTTGGGAACTACTGCAACTATCAAGTTTCATCTAATTCTGTATATTCTATCTTTTCAGTGTTTCTCAACCACTTCTCTCCTTTCCTATAGCTTCTACCCTAGTTTAAGCCTGCTTCATTTCTTAGCTGGACATCTGTAATAGGATTTCCTTGCCTCTAGGATATTTTCCACTCTAATTCATCCTGCACACAGGGGCCTTTTTAATCTTACTAAATCACAGCTCCACTCATTTAATGTGACAAGAACTTATCGAGAGCATACTATACCAGGTGCTCTAGGGCAGAAGGTTCTAAGTGCGGTTGATAATCAGAATCATTAAGTGGGAGAAACCTTTTAAAAACAGAGATTCTCTAGCATTCCTCCAGGCCTACTAAATTAGAATCTATAGAGCCAGAGTTGAGAAAAGTTTATTGTTAAAAAGTTCCCCAGGTGACTCTGACACTTTTGAGCAACACTAGACTGGAGCATATAAAGATTAAAACATTCTTCTATATTTCAGATTGTACTGGGGGAGTTGTGAACATATGCAGATAACTAACATACAACACATTGGTTAATGTGTACCAAGTGCTACAAGAAAGAGTAATTCTAATTGCATTAAACACTTTTAGTAACACGCCAACCTGGAAGAAATCTTTTCCTCCTCTAATTTCCCACAGTACTTTATAATTCTCTTACAGTCTCATTTTTTTCTTGCACTATAATTATTTTTGTATATGTCTCCTGTCCTTTACACTTGCATTTGAGATCAGAACCTTGGCCTTATCAGAGCACAGAATCTGACAAAGAATTTTTTTTCAGAGTTCTAATTTATTTACAGGATAAAGCTGTATCCCCCAAAATACTAAACTATGCATGGTTATGCATTTAATAAATTATGTCAAAAATTGGATGTCCTTGTAACTCTTGGATATATGTGGCTAAATTTATGGATTTTAATCTCAGCAAGGCACTTAGTACAGTTCCTTCAATAAAGCAGGTACTCAATAAAAAAGTTATGTGTGAACCAATGGGATCTGGGGAAAATGTCTTTGGATATGCAAAAACATACTTAGTATGTCCAGTATCTACTTAAGAGGTTATAGATTCCAAATGAAATAATATGCTGGTGGTTTTTGCAAACCAGATCCCTATGAGCCAAAACCAATCAGCTTGTTTTTCTTTGTTTGTTTGGATGACCCGGTATTTTGTTGGTGTGCTGGGATGTGGGTGTGTGTGCGTTGTGTTTTTTGATTTTTGACAAATTTTAATTTGAATGTCTTTGGGCAAATATTCTCTGACTTACCACAGGCTCTCCCACTCCCTATTACCTTATGCTATTCTGATGTACACAATTATGTTATCTATAGGTCTAAAGATGAGAGGTCTAATGATGACAGACAACTGCTCCCAATCATTTCTTCTTTTTGAGTGTTGGTTATTGTTACGGACTGAATTGTTTCCCCCACACACACAAATTCATATGCTGAAGTCCTAATCCCCAGTACTTCAGAATGCAACCATATTTGGAGATAAGGTCTTTAAAGAGGTAACTAAATTAAAATGAGGTCTTTAGGATGGGCCCTAATCCAATATGTCTGATGTCCTTATAAGAAGAAATATGGACACAGATGTGTATGTCCATGAAGTAAAGACCATGTGAAGACAGAGGCAAAACTACATGCCAAAGAGAGAGGTTTCAGAATGAAATCAACCCTGCTGACACCTTGATATTGGACTTTCTAGCCTCTAGAATTGTGAGAAAATTAATTGCTGCTGTTTATTCCCTCAGTCTGTGGTATTCTGTTACAGCAAACCCAGAAAACTAACACAGCTACCAACTATATTTAATACTAATCTTAACTTAGGCATTTTTACATCAGAATTATGTTTACCATGTTCAAGTCATTCTGCCAGGTACAGTGGTGAATACAACTCTAAGTAGCTTAGAATCTAGCAGATGTGGCAAACTATATGTAAGATACATTCATCAACATAAATGATAAAAACTTTACCAGTCCTAAAGAACAAAAAAGCCAAATAAAGAGTATATTTATAATTCTATAGGTGTTCTGGAGGGAGAGAGTTAACTATGGGTTACAGCTCAAAAAAATTCAAAATGTGACCTGGGTCGTGAGAGATTAGTAAGATTCAACCAAGCAGAGGGGAGAGGACATTTAGGTGAGAGGAATGGACAGTACAAAGTCAAATGCTACTAGAGAACATTGTTTTTCCCAAGTAAATCTACCTTAGATTCAGGTCTCCTTTCTTGGCTTTCTAAACTCTATAACCACTATATATTTCTTAATTAATGTCCTAAATCCTTATAAAATTTAGGCATTTTCCCCCTGCAGATAAATAACAGTATAGCTGACTTTGTTCAGTATAATACTGACATGCAAAGGATGGTCTGGTTCATCTCTAAAGCCTCTTGGGCTTCTGCTGAGAGTTGGTTTTATTTTCAAATGGTCTATGAGGGCAATAAGCATCTCACAGAACATTCTCTTTTGAAATCTGGCCATTTTTTGATCTCTTGCTTGTCAAATCTCATCACAGTAGATGGCTCCACAGTGCATGTGGCCTGTGTTTTCTTAAGTGCCTCTTCTTCTGAAGAATGTGTTACTCTGCTCATTAATGTTTCATACCTAAGTATTCTAATATATTTAATTTTTTATTTAATGAAATTTCTAACCTTCAGGCTAAGTTATTTGGAATGTTTCATCCAAGCTGCTGGAAAAGTGCTCAATAGCAAGGAGTTTTAAAGATGGAATTTTAAGAAAGGGGTTGGCAGGAACCTAAACACATATAGATCTAAGCTTTCACAAATGCTTCCCTGTCTTAAGTGTAGAGGAAGAAATTCTTCTTGATAAGCAGGTAAGTTCTGCTGAATTTTTCTTTTAGATTTTGGAGACAAGAATTTAACGACTTTTGTTTTGTTGAAAGATGTGTTTCAAAGCTGTAAGTTTTTTTTAAAAGTATTATTTGTCTGTAGAAAGCCTTACTTCTCCTCCATCATTTCAACAATGCTTACGTTCTTCCATAAATGAGAGACTTATGTGAGACCATTATCGCCAAAAGAGATACACGTTGAACCAAAGGAGCCATGCATAGCACCTGGTTTCAATTATTTTAGATTCAAGTGATGATCTAAGAAAAGAGGAGCCTCAGCTTAATTAGTTTGATTCCTGAAATGGTCTGGATTCAAAGCACCTGCCCATCTTACCATCTAACTTCAGACTTACGGGAGATTAAGAACTTAAATTAGAGAAGCTTTTAGACTGTTACATAAAATTTTTAAATTAAGCTCTTTAATACCCGGTTTAGATGAAATTTGACGGATGAAATTTGACGGTCAGAAATAACTAGAATTTTAAATTTAACCGTAACTCAAGTTGCACCCAATATTTAAAGACTACAAACTGTGTACGATACAGTAAAAATTCACACGGTAAACCATTACTAAATGTTTAGAAATCCAAATTTTCACCTTTTCCTTTTTTTAGTACCCGCTCCTCGGGTGACAAAGTGGACTCAAGTTTCCGTTACCCCTTACCCAACAAGGGGTGATGGTACTACACGCTTACCTTGGGGAAACAACTTGCACTTTATAAATGGACAGGAAAATCGTTTGGTGAGAGAGAAGGCTAAAGGAAACGAAGGCCGGTGGCGTGACCGTAGCACAGGCCCGCGGTTACTCTTGAGGAGACGACCTCAGCCCCAAACCACGTTGACCACCTAACAGGACCGCTTTTCCCGCGGCGTCTCGCCTTCCGGCTGTAAGTCACCACAGCCCGCCCACCGGAAGCCATCGTCATGGCAGCGCAGTTTGGTCCCACCCCATCACTTCGCCCCGCCCACCGCCTTGTACGCTTGCGGCCAGCCGGGCTTCGATTGGTCCATCTGTCCTTCACTCTAGGAGACGTTCCGGGCTGCGAGGCTCTGGAACTCTTACTTGAATTTGTGGCGCGGAGAGTTCGTGAGGTAAGGAAGGCAGCTGTGTGTCTTGCTGGAGCCAACAAACTGGGTGGTGAGCGACCCTGAGGGGAGAAGGACGAAAAGGGCGGCCGAGGTGCAGGGACGCTGAGTCAAACAAGCCGCCTCGAGATGAGGGGCTTCAGCCGGGCTGCTTCCCTCCCTGAGGCAGCCCCTCTGTTCGCTTCCTCGCAGCCTCTAGGTTCTTCTCTCACGTCGTTTTCCTCGCGTCTCAGAGACAACGCGCCCGCCCCTATTCTGTCGCCCCTGGAGGGAGGCTCCTCCTGACGCTCCCTTTTCCTCTTCTTTCGCCAACGGTGTCTCTCAGTTCCTTCCCTCCCCAGTAGCGACCCTCCGACCCTGCCATGCTAACACCTCCCCCAAGCGTACTTGACTCCCCCAGACTTCTTTCGTAATTATATCCGGCTCTCCATCACCAACACTGTCAGAAACTTTCTACCTGCCCTTGACAGTGTGGAAAAGACTCCTGAGCAACCTGGGGAGCGCCCCACATCTCACAAACTGAGTCCAGAACGTTCCTTATCAAGGAATAGGATGCTGCTGTCCACTTCTTCCCAACTGGGACGCTTTACCAGTGGAAAGCGGCAAGTGCAAGCGCTGTATAAAGCGCTACAGAAATGTAAGGTTTTGTCCCAGTTGCTGACTCTGAATGATTGGATTCCTGTCGAAAATAGGATTATTTTGTTCTTGGTCGGACCCTGTTAACACAAACGTTTCGTTTTGGCGTTATGAATACTTTCCAGACCTTAAAACAGAACAAAGCCAATAGGTCTGTTGGGGTACAGTGAAACTGAGGCTTCATCGGTAACATAAAAAACAAACAAGGAAAAAAACACTGATTGAAAAGTGTTCTCTTCATTAACCTTCTGTGTCTATTATGATCTGACTCCCCCCACTACATCCCTATCGACTGAATTTCAAATTGAAATTCAGAACCACTTAAAGAGTTTTATAGCATAAATGGACATCTTTTCCTATATCCCCTGTCTATGACTATGAAAATCTTCTATTTTCTTTCTAATCTTATCATTCAACTTGATTTTCTGTATGTCCAGCCTCTGGAACAGAGGTTCTTTTTTTTGTGTGTGTGTGGGGGGGTCATAGTCCCCTTTAAGAAGCAAGGAAAACCTTGAATCTTTTGTATAGAATATGACACACACAAAAATTTTGTATCAATTTCAGGGAGTTTTAAAGTCCACTCTGAAGTACCGATTTCCATAGAACCTAAGTCCAGTTCTAGAAGTGTATTTATATTTCTTAAAAAGTAGAAACAGTTAAACAGCCAAAGCAGCTAAGTGCTTTACTTCTTAAAAATGGCCGTCCCTGGTGGCGCAGTGGTTGAGAGTCCGCCTGCCGTTGCAGGGGACGTGGGTTCGTGCCCCGGTCCGGGAGGATCCCGCCTGTGAGCCATGGCCGCTGGGTCTGCGCGTCCGGAGCCTGTGCTCCGCAACGGGAGAGGCCAAAACAGTGAGAGGCCCCGCATACCGCAAAAAAAAAAAAAAAAGGCCGTCATTTAACTTCTGAATTAAGACTTGTTCTGAAGAAAGTTGGGATGGGAAAGCTTGAAGAAGTTGTATTAGTAGCACCACTTTCAATTGAGCACTGGGTTAATAATTTAGAGAAGTCACTGAAATGCTTTCTAAAATTAAAGGAAGGTCATTCACAGATGAGGGTATGGGCACACAGGTATACAAGAAGTAAATTGACAAGATGTATCTTTTTGCATTAACATAAAAATTAGGAGAATACTTGATCAACATCAAGAGTTAAAATATTTTTTGTGCCTTAATGTTTTGGATGTCTTATAGTAAAATGATTTTTATCGTGAAATTCCACTAGCTTGTTCTGAATATAATTTACATCATCAAACATTACTTTTTCACATTAGAACTTTAGTTCACCTGAAACTTAGTTTTGTGTATGATGTGAGAAATGGTTTTAACTAAAAATTTTTTGTTGTTTTGTTGCTGTTTGGAAAACATTGGCCCATGGGCCAAATCTGACACACTATGTTTATGTAAATAAAATTCTGTGGGAACACAGGTACATCCACTTGTTTACTTGTTATCTGGGTGCTTTGGTGCTACAATGTTGGAGTTGAGTAGTTGTGACAGAGACTATATGGGCTTCAAAGCCTGATATATTACTGTCTGGCCCTTAACAGAAAGAGTTTGCCAACCTCTGGAATAGGACATCCTTTCCTCACTGAATGGATAATGTCATGTTTCCATACAGTTTCTACATATATATGTATATATGTGTATATATATATATATATATATATATACACACACATATATACATATGTGTGTGTGTGTGTGTGTGTGTGTTTGCCTTTGTTTTTGAGCTTTTCTAGTCTGTTTCATTTGTCTCGCCCTGCACATATAACATAGTGTTTTAAGTTACTTTATCTCTAAACTAAGACAATATTCAGTAGGGTAAACTGCTCTCTTTACCCCCTATACCAAGTTGTTCTCTTGTCTTATTTATTCTTGGCCCTTAGATCTTCCATATAAATTTTTATGATCAGTTTACTAAATACCATGAGAAATCTTCTTGGGGTTTTGATAGGAATTGCTTTGAATATACACATTAATTTGGGAAGAACTGTCATCTTTACAATATTCAGTTTTTCCATCCATGAACATAGTATATCCTGATTGTTTTATGTCTTTTAATGTGATCTTAAAATTTTTTTCTTTAGAGTGTTCCATAAGGGAAATTGGTCTTGGTTTTGCTTTCTTGTGATTTTCTGATTTTAGCATTAGGGCAGTGCTGTCTGACTTCTTTAAATGATCTGAGATGTGTTGTATTCTTCTCTATTTCTTGAAAGATTTTGTATAGGATTGGTATTATTTTTTGTTAAAGATTTGATAGAAAACACCAGTGCATCCATCCAGGCCTGGTGCTTTCTTTTTGCGGAGGTTTAATGAAATTAGGAAGATGAGAGTAAATTCTATTGGCCTACATCTTACCATTTCTGACACTCTATCTCTTCTTGTAGATCCAAGTTTTCATTTGTTTCCTTCAGTCTGAAGAACTTCCTTTAACATTGCTTATGGTATGGCTTGTTGGTAATGGATTCTATTAGGTTGTGTTTTTTTTTTTTTTTACTTGAAAAGGTTTTTAGTTCACTTTCAATTTTGAAACATTTATTTTTAAGCTGGATATATAATTGTGTTTTTTAGTACATTAATATTCTATTTTTTTCTGTCTTGTGTTGTTGTTAGTAAGATATTTGGAGTCATTCTGATCTTTGTTCTCCTGTATGTAATGTGTCTTTTTTCCACCCCCTGGCTGCTGCTTTTTATTAAAGTCAGTTTTATTGAGGCTTAATTTACGTATGGTAAAATTCACTCTTTTTAGGAGTATAGTTCTATGAATTTTGATAAATATAAGCAATTGTAAACTACTACTATAATCAAGATATGGAGTATTTCTGTAGTCTATAAATTTACCTCATGCTCCTTTATCATCAATTCTCAGATCCCATACCTATACCCTAGCAACCACTGATCTGATATCTGCCACTATACGTTTGTACTTTGAGAACATGATGTTAATGGAATTCTGTAGTATGCAGCCTTTTATGTCTGGCTTCTTTCACTTGGCATAACGCGTTTAAGATTCATTCATGTTGTTGCATGTATCAGTAGTTTATTCCTTTTTCTGTGTGAATAGTACTCCATTATACATATGTACCATAATTTGTTTATCCATTAGCCAGTTAATGGACATTTGGGTTGTTTTAAGGTTTTGGCTATTAGTAATAAAGCTGCTATAACCATTTGCCTGCAGGTCTTTGTGGGGCCATAGATTTTTATTTTTGCTGGGTGACTACCTAGGAATGAAGCTGCTATGTTATAACATAAATGTATGATTAACATCCTAAAATACTACCAAACTTTTTCCCAAAGTGGCTATTCCATTTGTTTTCCTATCGGCAGTGTATAACAGCTCTGGTTATTCACATCAGCTCTTGGTGGTGTTAGTATTTTAAATTTTAACTATTCCATTCAGCATGTATTGATGTTTCATTGTAATTTTAATTGCATTTCTCTGATAACTCATGATGTAGAGCATCTTTCATTTATTTATTTGCTATATGTATTTCTTCTATGGTGAAGCATTATTAAAATATTTTGCCTATTTTTTTGGACAGCTTTATTGAGTTATAACTAACATACAACAAATTGCATATTTTTTAATTATTTTTTTTTATTGGAGTATAATTGCTTTACAATGTTGTGTTAGTTTCTGCTGTACAATGAAATAAACCAGCTATATGTATACTTATATTCCCTGCTTCTTGGACCTCCCTCCTACCCCTCACCCCCCATCCCACCCATCTAGGTCATCACAGAGCACCGAGCTGAGCTCCCTGTGCTATACAGCAGGTTCCCACTACCTGTTTTACACGTGGTAGTGTACTTATGTCAAACAAAGTCTCCCAATTCGTCCCACCCTCCGCTTCCCACTCTGTGTCCACATGTCTATTCTCTTCGTGTGCATCTTTATTCCTGCCCTGCAAATAGGTTCATCTGTGCCATTTTTCTAGATTCCACATATATGCATTAATATACGATATTTGTTTTTCTCTTTCTGGCTTACTTCACTCTGTATGACAGACTTTAGTCTAGGTCCATCCACATCTCTACAAATGACCCAATTTCGTTCCTTTTATGGCTGAGTAATATTCCCTTGTATATATGTACCACATCTTTATCCATTCATCTGTCATTGGACATTTAGCTTGTTTCCTTGTCCTGGCTATTGTAAATAGTGCTGCAGTGAACATTGGGGTACATGTGTCCTTTTGAATTATGGTTTTCTCAGGGTATATGCCCAGTAGTGGGATTGCTGGGTCATATGGTAGTTCTGTTTTTAGTTTCTTAAGGAACCTCCATACTGTTCTCCATAGTGGCTGTATCAATTTACATTCCCACCAACAGTGCAAAAGGTTCCCTTTTCTCCACACCCTCTCCAGCATTTGTTGTTTGTAGATTTTCTGATTATGCCCATTCTAACCGGTATAAGGTGATAACACATTGTAGTTTTGATTTACATTTCTCTAATAATTAGTGATGTTGACTATTTTTTCATGTGTCTCCTGGCCATCTGTGTGTCTTCTTTGGTGAAATGTCTATTTAGGTCTTCTGCCCATTTTTTAATTGGGTTGTTTGTTTTTTTTAATATTGAGCTCCCTGAGCAGTTTGTATATTTTGGAGATTAATGCTTTGTCCGTTGATTTGTTTGCAAATATTTTCTCCCATTCTGAGGGTTGTGTTTTCATCTTGTTTATGGTTTCCCTTGCTGTGCAAATGCTTTTAAGATTAATTAGGTCCCATTTGTTTATTTTTGTTTCTATTTTCATTACTCCAGGAAGTGGGTCAAAAAAGATCTTGCTGTGGTTTATGTCAAAGAGTGTTCTTCCTATGTTTTCCTCTAAGAGTTTTATAGTGTCCAGTCTTACATTTAGGTCTTTAATCCATTTTGACTTTATTTTTGTGTTTTGTGTTAGGTAGTGTTCTAATTTCATTCTTTCAAAAGTAGCTGTCCAGTTTTCCCTGCACCACTTATTGAAGAGGCTATCTTTTCTCCATTATATGTTCTTTCCTCCTTTGTCATAAATTAGGTGACCATACGTGCATGGGTTTATCTCTGGGCTTTCTATCCTGTAATATTGACCTATATTTCTGTTTTTTGTGCCAGTACTATATTGTCTTGATTACTCTAGCTTTGTAGTATAGTTTGAAGTCAGGCCTGATTCCTCCAGCTCTGTTTTTCTTTCTCAAGATTGCTTTGGCTATTTGGGGCTTTTGTGTTTCCATACAAATTGTAAATTTTTTTGTTTTAATTCTGTGAAGGATGCCATTGGTAGTTTGATAGGGATTGCATTGGAACTGTAGATTGGTTTGGGTAGTATAGTCATTTTCACAATGTTGATTCTTCCAATCCAAGAACATGGTATATTTCTCCATCTATTTATGTCATCTTTGATTTCTTTCATCAGTGTTTTATAGTTTTCTGAGTACAAGGCTTTTGCCTCCTTAGGTAGGTTTATTCCTAGGTATTTTATTCTTTTTGTAGTGGTGGTAAATGGGATTTTTCCTTAATTTCTCTTTCTGATTTTTAGTTGTTAGTGTATAGGAATGCAAGAGATTTCTATGCATTAATTTTGTATCCTGAAACCTTACCAAATTCGTTGATTAGTTCTAGTGGTTTTCTGGTGGCATCTTTAGGATTTTCTATGTATAGTATAGTATCATGTCATCTACAAACAATGACAGTTTTAATTCTTTTCCAGTTTGTATTCCTTTTATTTTTTTTCCTCTCTAATTGCTGTGGCTGGGACTTCCAAAACTATGTTGAATAACAGTGGGGAGAGTGGACATCCTTGTCTTGTTCCTGATCTTAGTGGAAATGCTTTCAGTTTTTCACCATTGAGAATGATGTTTGCTGTGGGTTTGTCATATATGGCCTTTATTATGTTGAGGTAGATTCCTTCTATGCCCATTTTCTGGAGAGTTTTTATCATAAATGGGTGTTGAGTTTTGTCAAAAGCTTTTTCTGCATCTATTGAGGTGATCATATGGTTTTTATTCCTTAATTTGTTAATATGGTGTATCACATTGATTGATTTGCGAATATTGAAGAATCCTTGCATCCTTGGCCTTGATCATGGTGTATGATCCTTTTAATGTGTTGTTGGCTTCTGTTTGCTAGTATTTTGTTGAGGATTTTTGCATCTATGTTCATCAGTGATATTGGTCTGTAATTTTCTTTTTTCGTGATATATTTGTCTGGTTTTGGTATCAGGGTGATGGTGGCCTCTTAGAATGAGTTTGGGAGTGTTCCTTCCTCTGCAATTTTTTGGAAGAGTTTGAGGAGGATAAGTGTTAGCTCTTCTCTAAATGTTGAGAGAATTCACCTGTGAAGCCATCTGGACCAGGACTTTTGTTTGTTGGAAGATTTTTGATTACAGCTTCAATTTCATTACTTGTGAAAAATCTGTTTATGTTTTCTAATTCTTCCTGGTTTAGTCTTGGAAAATTGTACCTTTCCACGAATTTGTACATTTCTTCATGGTTGTTGATTTTATTGGCGTATAGTTGTTTGTAGTAGTCTCTTATAATCCTTTGTACTTCTGTGGTGTCAGTTGTGATTTCTCCTTTTTCATTTCTAATTTTATTGATTTGCGTCTTCTCCCTTTTTTTCTTGATGAGTCTGGCTAAAGGCTGATCAATTTTGTTTATTTTCTCAAAGAACCAGGTTTTAGTTTTATTGATCTTTGCTATTGTTTTCTTTGTTTCTATTTCATTTATTTCTGCTCTGATATTTATGATTTCTTTCCTTCTACTGACTTTGGGTTTTCTTTGTTCTTCTTTTAGTTGCTTTAGGTATAAGGTTAGATTGTTTATTTGAGATTTTTCTTGTGTCTTGAGGTGAGATTAAATTGTTATAAACTTCCCTCTTAGAAATGCTTTTGCTGTGTCCCATAGGTTTTGGGTTGTCGTGTTTTCATTGTCATCTGTTTCTATGTATTTTTTTATTTCTTCTTTGATTTCTTCGGAGATCTCTTGGTTATTGAGTAGTGCACTGTTTAGCCTCCATGTATTTGTGTTTTTTACAGATTTTTTTCCCCTGTAATTGATTTCTAATCACATAGCATCATGGTCAGAAAAGATGCTTGATGCGATTTCAATTTTCTTAAATTTTCCGAGGCTTGATATATGACCCAAGATGTTATCTATCCTGGAGAATGTTCCATGTGCACTTGTGAAGAAAGTGTATTCTGCCACTTTCGGGTGGAACGTCCTATAAATATCAATTAAATCCATCTGGTCTATTGTGTCATTTAAAGCTTGTGTTTCCTTATTTTCTGTTTGGATGATCTGTCCATTGGTGTAAGTGCTGTGTTAAAGTCCCCTACTATTATTGTGTTACTGTCGATTTCCCCTTTTAGAGCTGTTAGCATTTGCCTTATGTATTGAGGTGCTCCTATGTTGGGTTCATAAATATTTATAATTGTTATATCTTCTTCTTGGATTGATCCCTTGATCATTATGTAGTGTACTTCTTTGTCTCGTAACAGTCTTTACTGAGTTATAATTAACATACAACAAATTGCATATATTTAATCATATAGTTTGATAAGTTTTGGCATGCACCTATTAAATCATCACTACAATCAAATTAATATGCGTGCTACAACATGGATGAACCTTGAAAAACATGCTTAGTGAAAGAAGCAAGTTACAAAGGCCATGTATTGTATGAGTCTCTTTATATAACATGTCCAAGATAGGCAATCTATAGAGATAGAATGTAGATTAGTGGTTGCTAGGCACTGGGATGGGGAGAATGGGGAGTGGGTATTGGGTTTTGGGGGAAATGATAAAAGTGCTCTGCAGTTAGATACTTGTGATGGCTGCGTAGTTTGTGAATATTCTAAAAACCTAGTGAGTTATACATTTTAAAGGGCAAATCTTGTGGTATGTGAATTATGTCTCAATAAAGCTGGGGGATGGGGTGGGGGGGTGTGATGAATTGGGCGATTGGGATTGACATGTATACACTGATGTGTATACAATGGATGACTAATAAGGACCTGCTGTATAAAAAAATAAGTTAAATAGAATTCAAAAATTAAAAAAAAAGAAATCAGACCCCTGCAGTTTACCCTTTTTAATTTAATATAATTACTAATGTATTAGTAATTATAAATGTATTAATACTTACCATTTACTCTTTGTTTCATCACTTCATTCTGGTTTTTTTCCTTTCCTTTCTTGCCTTCTGTTGGACTGATTTTTTTTAATTAATTTCATTTCCCTCCACTGTTCTATATTCTTGATTTATCAAATCTATTATTAACTTACATTTGAAAATATTTTCATATTTTGCTATTACTTTGTATTTTAATTTTCTAGATATTTTAAATTCCCTAAGATATGAACATTATTGTAGATTTACCTTTTTGTGACTTTTCATTCCTTCCTGTGTCTCCTAGCTTCCATTGGTGGGATCATTTTCCTTCTGCCTGAAGAATGCCCTTCAGTATTTATTGAATGTGGATTTGTTAAGGACACAGTCTCACAATTTTTCGTATATCTGAAAAAAGTCTTTGTTTCACCTTCATTGATGAAGGGTAGTTTTGTCAGTAATAGATCAATAGTTCAGTTTTCCCATCCCTTTGAGGATGTAATTCCATTATCTTCTGGTCTCTACTGTTTTTCCTTAGAAGTTAGCTATCAAACTCATTTTTATGCCTTTAAAAGAAACTGACCTCTCTGAGATTTTCCCTTTTTGATTTTTAGTGATTTTAATATGGCGTGCCTAGATTTATATATTTATCATAATATATACTGTTTATCCTTTTGTAGTGTTGAATCACAGCTTGATAACTTTCACCAGTTTTGTAAAATTCTTGATCAATATCTTCTCAGATACAGCTTCTTCCCTGTTCTCTCCCTTTACCCCAATATATTCCCTGTCCCATTTTCAATCATTTTCCATCCCTTTCCCTCCAACCTTGGGCAACCACTAATGTGCTTTTTTACTTTATAGATTTGTTTTCATTTTAATGTCATATAAATGAAATTTTACAGTATGTACTGTTTTGTATCTGGTTTCTTTTTCTCAGTATTATATTGTTGACAGTAAGTCATATTTTAATGTATATCTGTATTATAGTATTTGTATATCTATATCTATATATTATAATTTGTTTATCCATTCAGATGTTGATTGACATTTGGGTTGTTTCCAGTTTGAAGCTATTATGAATAAAGCTCCTATGAACATTTGTATGCAATTGTTGGGTAAATACCTAGGAAGTGGAATTGCTGGATCATACAGTAATTGTATGTTCAATTTTATAAGAAATGATCAAACTGTTTTCCAAAGTATTTTTGTGATTTTATGTTAACTTCAGGAATGTATGAAAGTTGCAATTCTCCACTGACAGTTCCATTGATTGGAACTTTCAGTCATTTAAGTTTTAGCCATTCTAGTGGGTATTTATTTATATCTCACTGTGGTTTTAATTTGTACTGTACTGATGTCTAATGACATTGACCATATTTTCCTGTGTTTATTTGGGTGTTCAAATATCCTTCATGATGTGTCTATTTAAATATTTGCTAATTTAATAATTGACTTGTTTGACTTTTTATTGAGTTTTAAAATTTCTTATATATTCTGTATAAAAGTATTTGGTCAATTACATATGTTCAGAGTATCTTCTCCTATGTGAGACTGCCATTTTATTCTTTAATGATGCCTTTTCAAGAGCAGACATTTTTTAATTTTGATGGTACCCAATTTATCCATTTTTAATTTTTTTTTTTTTTTTTGCGGTACGTGGGCCTCTCACTGCTGTGGCCTCTCCCGTTGTGGAGCACAGGATCCAGACGCGCAGGCTCAGAGGTCATGGCTCACGGGCCCAGCCGCTCCGTGGCATGTGGGATCCTCCTGGACTGGGGCACGAACCCGTGTCCCCTGCATCGGCAGGCAGACTCTCAACCACTGTGCCACCAGGGAAGCCCCATTTTTAATTTTATGATTCATGCATTCTATATCCTAAGAAATCTTTGTCTACCTAAAGGTCACAAAGATATTCTTCCTGTGATTTGTAGTTTTAGCTTTTACATTTAGGTCTCTGATCTATTTTGTGTTGATTTTTGTGTGAGGGAAGTGTTAGGATTAATTTTTTCCCTATGGATATCCAATTCTTCTAACACCATTTTTACCATTCCCAATTAAATTATCATTGCTTCTGGTAATGAAGGAGTACCACCTTTTTGCACAACCCTTCTGCAGTAACAATTATAATCTGTCAAAAAGATGTAAGTTCAACTACTTGAATACAATGGAGAACAACCAAAAGCCAGCAGAAACTGGAGGAGCATCTGCTTAGAAAAGGAGAATGGCACTGGGTGAATTTCCCATGTTTTTATCACCTTTTTTCCCCCCCATGTGCAGGCCAAGGTAAAACTTGAATAGAATATTGACAGGCTTTTAGCTTGAACAACCATACAGCAGGATTTGGGGTAACCTGAGCAGCTGGAAAGTGAGTAGGGAAATGACAGATCCACAAAGGGAAGCTCTAAATTCTGTTTATAAACTCACCCGTATCATCACCTGACCCCTGAACTGGACTTGCATGAGACAGTTTTCAAGCAGTCCAGCTAAACATAAAAGACCTGAACAGAGATTTCAACTATTATTCATCACTGTATAAACAATTTGGTGGTTGACTTCAGACAGGTTAACTGCCTGTTGCAATAAAAATATCAGTATTCTTCAGAGAACCACAGTATAATTGGGAATCTCTACAACACATCATTCAGAATGTCCATAATATAGTCAAAAATATCTAGACACACAAAGCAACAGGAAAATGTGATTTTTATTCAAGAGAAAAGGCAGTCAGTGGAATCTGACCTCAACACGATTGAAGTGTTGAATTAGTACACAAAGACTTTAAAGGAAACATCACAAATATGCTCAGTAGTATAAAGGGAAATTTGCTTGTAATAAATTAAGAAATAGGAAGTCTCACCAGAGAAGTAAAAACTATTTTTTAAAAAGTGGTGGGGGGGCTTCCCTGGTGGCGCAGTGGTTAAGAATCCACCTGCCAATGCAGGGGACATGGGTTCGAGCTCTGGTCCAGGAAGATCCCACGTGCCATGGAGCAATTAAGCCTGTGTGCCACAACTACCAAGCCTGCACTCTAGAGCCCATGTGCCACAACTACCAAGCCTGCACTCTAGAGCCCATGTGCCACAACTACTGAAGCCCGTGCACCTAGAGCCTGTGCTCCACAGCAAGAGAAACCACCACAATGAGAAGCCTGCACACTGCAACAAAGAGTAACCCCCTCTCGCCACAACTAGAGAAAGCCTGCGTGCAGCAATGAAGACCCAACACAGCCAAAAATAAATAAATATATTTTTAAAATAAATAAAATAAAAAGTGGTGGTGGAGGAGAATTCTAGAGTTGAAAATTCGGTACTCACTCCCTCTCCCCGCCCAAGAAACATCACTAGAAGGGCTTAACAGCAGATTGGAGTAACAAGAGACAGTGAACTTTGAGAACGACTAATAGAAATTATCCAATGTGAAGAAAACAGAAAGAAGACTAATCAAAAGTGAACAGAATCTCAGGGACATGTGGAATAATATATCTAATATGCAACTAATTTGAGTCCCAAAAGAAGAGGTAGAGAGAAACAAAATAATGATGTGAAAAGACAATGAAAATTTACTAAATTAGTTGAAAGATATAAATTTACAGATTAAGGAGTACAATGAAAAGCAGGGCAAATACAAAAGGAAGAACGGTTTAACATAATTAAACTGTTTGAAAAACAAGGTTAAGAGAAAATCTTGAAAGCATCTAGAGTAAAGTGACATGTTACTTATAGAACAAAGCAATATGAATTAGCATTCATTTTTTATCATAAACAATAGAGTCCAGAAACTAAAGGAATGAGGTCTTTACAGTATTGAGAGAGAGGAAAAAAAAGCCTTATTCAACTTTCATTGTCTTCAGCAAAAACATCTTCTGAGAATGAAGGTCAAATAAATCATGTTTTAGATAAATAAAACTTAGAGAATTTTCTGCCTGCAGGTCTTCGCTATAAGGAATGCTAAAAGGAGTTCTGAAATACTTGGCAACTTTCCTGAAAATCAGTCAACCTAATGTGAATTATTCTATTTCTGGACTCATTGTTCTGTTCTGCTGATTGATATGTCTGTCCATTATACTGCTACCATATACTGTTTTGAAATTAGGTATAATAATTCTAAGTCTGTAAGACAATATCTAGTACTGTCACTCTTCCAGCTTTTTGTTTCTCTAAGAAGACACCTTTGTGATTGCTGGCCCTTTCCCATATAAATTTTAGAATCAACTGGTCAGTTTCTACACAAAGTTTGCTAAAAATCTGTTTGGGATTACACTGAATCTATGTTAGACCAACAAGTTGCTAATTATCCTAATAAGAAATATGATTATTCCAATCTATATGGTATCTCCTTTCATTTATTTGTAGTGTATTTAAATTCTCTCAGCAGTGTTTTGTAGTTTTCCTTGTATAGATCTTGTGCAAATTTTGTTAAATTTATCTGAGAGTAGTTCATGTTTCTTGATAATATTGCAGATTTTGTTTTCCTTTAATTTTTTTGCTAATTGCCAGTATTTAGGAATACAGTTGATTTTTTTGTATTAAAATTCTGTTACCTCTCTAAAATTCACTACTAGCTTACATTTACAAAAACTTATCTATGATGTTTTACTTCTTTCTTTCAAATATGTATGCCTTTAATTTAATTTAATTTAATTTATTTATCATTATTGCATTGTCTAGGACCTCCAGTGTGATGTTTAACAGAAGTGAGGGTACATCTTTGCCTTATTCCTGACCTTGGGGATAAAATGTTTAGTCTGTCTTCATTAATTATGATGAAAGCTATAGCTTTTTCATAGTTGTCCTTTATCAGGTTGAAGAAATTCCCTTTCATTCCCTATTTTCCTTAGAGTTTTTATCACTAACAGATGTTGAATTTTGCCAAATGGTTTTTCTGTGTCAGTTAAGATGATCATATGATTTTCTTCTTTATACTACTAATATGAAGAATTACATTGATTTTTAACTGTGAAACCTACTTTGCATTGTGGGAATAAACTCCACTTCATTATGAAGTATTATTACTCTAATTATTTTTATGTTGCCGAGTCAGATTTCCTAATGTTTTGATAAGAATGTTTATGTCTAAGTTTGTGAGGATTATGGTTCTCTAATTTTCTTCCCTGTAATGGTTTTGTATGATTTTGGTATTGTTGATTTCATAAAATGAAATTGGAAGTGTTTCTTCCTCTTTATTTTTAAAAAAAGTCTGTGAGAAGTTAATGCTATTTCTTTCTCAGTTGTTTAGTAGTATTAACTGAGTGGAATGTAAAGAGTTCCCATATATCCCCTGTTTCCACTTATGCACAGCCTCCCTCACTGTCAACATCCTGAATCCAGAGAACATTTGTTACAATTGATGGACCTATATTACATATCATTTTCATTCAAAGTCCATAGTTTACAGTTTGTGTTCACTTTTGGTGTTTTGTATTTCATGGGTTTTGACACAAGTATAATGACATGTATCCACCATTTTAGCATTGTACAGAATGTTTTCACTGCCCTAAAAATCCTCAGTGCTCTGCTGATTTATCCCTTCTACCCCCAACCCCTGGCAACTTCTGACCTTTTCACTGTCTCCTTAATTTTTTAAATTAATTTATTTATTGACGTAGAGTTGATTTACAATGTTGTGTTAGTTTCAGGTGTACAGAAAAGTGATTCAGTTATACATGCATAGATACCTATTTTTTTTCAGATCCTTTCCTTTATAGGTTGTAACAAACACTGAGTGTAGTTCCCTGTACTATACAGTAGGTCCTTGTTGTTATCTATTTTATATATAGTCGTGTGTATATGCTAATCCCAACCTCCTAATTTATCCCTCCCCCCCCACAACCTTTCCCCTTTGGTAACCATAAGTTTGTTTTTGAAGTCTGTGAGTCTGTTCTGTTTTGTAAATAAATTCCTTTGTATCATTTTTTTTAGATTCCACATATAAGCAATATCATATATTTGCTATTTGTCTTTCTCTGTCTGGCTTACTTCACTCAGTATGACAATCTCTATGTCCATCCATGTTGCTGCAAATGGCATTATATCATTTTTTTATGGCTGAGTAATATTCCACTGTATAAATAAACCACATCTTCTTTATCCATTCATCTATCAGTGGACATTTAGGTTGCTTCCTTGTCTTGGCTATTGTAAATAGTGCTGCAGTGAACATTGAGGTGCTTGTATCTTTTCAAATTGTGGTTTTCTCTGGATATAAGGCCCAGGAGTGGGATTGCTGGATCATATGGTAGCTCTATGTTTAGTTTTTTAAGGAACCTCCATATTGTTCTCCATAGTGGCTGCACCAATTCACACTCCTCCCAAAAGTGTAGGAGGGTTCGTTTTTCTCCACACCCTCTCCAGCATTTGTTATTTGTAGACTTTTTGATAATGGCCATATTGTACAGAATGGGAGAAAATATTTGCAAATGATGCAACTGACATGGGATTAATCTCCAAAAATACAAACAGCTCATACAGCTTAATATCAAAAAAATAACTCAATCAAAAAATAGGCAGAAGGTCTAAATAGACATTTCTCCAAAGAAGACACACAGATGGCCAAAAGGCACATGAAAATGTACTCAACATCGCTAATTATTAGGGAAATGCAAATCAAAACTACAATGAGATATCACCTCACACTGCTCAGAATAGCCGTCATCAAAATGTCTCCATAGTTTTACCCCTGCAAAATATCATATTGTTGGAATCATAGAGTATGTAGCCTTTTCAAATTGGTTTCTTTCAGTTAGTAATATGCATTTAAGGTTTCAACATGTCTTTTCATAGCACAACAGCATCCACCTACTGAAGGGCATCTTACTTCCAAGTTTGGGCAATTGTAAATAAAGCTGCTCTAAGCATCCATGTGCAGGTTTTTGTGTAGATGTGAGTTTTCAGTTCCTTTGGGTAAATACCAAAGAGCACAGTTGCTGGGGTGTATGGAAAGAGTATTTTAGTTTTTTTAAAAGAGACAAAACTGCCCAGCTGTCTTCCAACGTTGCTGTACCATTTTACACTTCTACCAGCAACAAATGAGAGTTCCTGTTGGTCCACATCCATATCAGCATTTGGTATTATCAATGTTTTGGATTTTTGGCATTCTTATAGATGTGGTTTCTAATTGTTTTAATTTGCAATTCCTGATGCATTATGATGTTTAGCATCTTTCCATATGCTTTCTTGTCATCTGTATATCTTCTTTGGTGAGATATCTGTTCAGATCTTTTGCTTCTTTATTAATGGGGTTCTTTTTTTATGGTTGACTTTCGGAAGTTATGTTCAACTGTCTCTGGTTTGTTTTGACAGAGTCTCTCAGGGGAAAGCACTTTTTGTACTAGTGAGCTCTGAGTAAGTTCACAAATGACAGCCTTACATGTGGAGTCTTTCGTGTCCAATAACGACCTTTCTCTGGGAATGGGGCTTTGAAAGAATTACTTCTTGGACTGCCAGACTTGATTGTGGCTGTTGTTTTTCAAGACTCCAGTGGAGCTGGGGATGGGCAGATGGGCAAAGGGCAAATTAAAATGCCATAAAGCTCATTGTTCTTATTTAGCTCTTTTTCTTGAATAATCATTCCCTAGATTGCTGCATTTCTTTGGTTAATTTCCAGCATTTTGAAAAAGTTGATTCTGACAGTTTTTGCTAGTGTTCTCATTGCTTTTATGGAGGAAAGGTTTTTAGAACTCTTTACTCTGAGATTTTCAGTGATATCCACTGTCCTTTTGTGAACAGTGACATAAAATTTATTAGTTGGAGCTGTGAGATCTGGAAGAAATTCCTTACCTGTAGAACAAGCAGGACAACGAGAGCTCACTTAAATGACCAGGGAAGGTAATATATCATGTCAGTTTATAATTTTATGGGTGCTGGATCTAGATGAGCCAAATTTTACTCTGCAAATAATGAGTGGTTAAATCTCATCAGCATATAACATATAATGGTTTATGTCCTTTAAAATGAAATGAGGAATTACTATTTATATAAAAACTAATCTAATATCCTCTTCCACCTGAACCTTTTTGCTATCTGGAATGTCTTTGGAAGAACAGGTATGTTTGTTCCTTTCTTTGCCCTGAATATTTTATAAATAGTGTAATATTTAAGGTTACTGTCAGCTTTTCATCTGAATTTTCTAAATGTGTAGCAGGGACTTTTGATTCTTTATTACTAGATTTTTTTTTCTCACTAGTTGTTGCTATATATGGAGTATTATGTGGAGAGAAGAGGGGATGATTGATTTGTGAATGATAGGTTGACCTGGCTAGACAAGTCACATGTAGGTCAGATTGTTTGAGGGTGACCTGCTAATGTTGTGGAAAGATTTCATTATATTTTTATATTTTACTGGGTTTAATTATATATGTAGGGCAAATGAAAGGTGTAATATAGTTGGTTTTGTGGCATTTCATTCAGTGTGATGGGCATTTATATTATAATTACCTATACTGAAAATATTGAGGAGAGGGTTTTAAAATCTGTCTACTTTTTATCATCTTTGAATTTTACACAAAACTACAAAGTAGTTAGTCATTTAAAATTCTAGATTTCTTTTGCCCTACTGTGTCTGATTAAGTTATATTTGGGATCTAAAAGTTAGAAAGACAGTTTGCTTTTGTTTATGGATATATTGTGAAGTCTAAAATGTTTCATAGTTGTAGTTAAATCTCCTAAGGTTTTTTTTTTTGTTTTTTTTTTTGCGGTATGTGGGACTCTCACTGTTGTGGCCTCTCCCGTTGCGGAGCACAGGCTCCGGACGCACAGGCTCAGCGGCCATGGCTTACGGGCCCAGCTGCTCCACGGCATGTGGGATCTTCCCGGACCGGAGCACGAACCCGTGTCCCCTGCATCGGCAGGTGGACTCTCAACCACTGCGCCACCAGGGAAGCCCTCTCCTTAGTTTATAGGATATGAATTGGGGAAATGGATGGTGGAGCTGTATTTGAATAGTTTTCTTCCATCTGGTGTTATTCTTGTTATACTATTAGCAACTATTTTAATAAGTGGAACTTAATAAAACGTAGAGCAATCAACTTTTCTGAAGGATAAATTTTATAGGGCACCTAGCATTTTTTTTTTAACCATCTATATTTGATGCAGATCATGTACTTAGTAAATTTGTAACTCTAGGATAAGTGGCAGGAAAACAGAATTTCAGTATTTTGTGTGTTGGTTGCTGGAGGCTCCATTTAGGAGGCATTACAAGGAAGAAAAGCTCAGATAAGAACTGTCATTTTTTTTAAAAACAGGCATGAAAGGAAATTTAAAGAGACAGTAATGTTGGGAGGTGTAATTTTTTTTTAATGCTAACTTCTAAAATATAAAATTTATAAATGTATCGAGTGACAAAGATCAATTAAAACTTGTCTTTTAGCAAGGATCAAATCAAGGATATGACCTTCACAGCCAGTGATAAAACCTCAAACTTTATCAAGATGTCTCAGAGTGAAGTTCGACTATTGCTATGGTATCTATTCAATTTGTTTCCATTAAACAGAAAATCTTATGAAAAAATCTCTGCCTCTGATCCTTGATAGACCTAAAATTATCATAATTAGGAAGAGAGATGGGAGCCAGAGGGTCAGGAAATAAGAGGTACAGCAACCCTAAAAAACGTGTAGAAGAGGGCTTCCCTGGTGGCGCAGTGGTTGAGAGTCCGCCTGCCGATGCACGGGACACGGGTTCGTGCACCGGTCCGGGAAGATCCCACATGCCGCGGAGCAGCTGGGCCCGTAAGCCATGGCCGCTGAGCCTATGCGTCCGGAGCCTGTGCTCCGCAACGGGAGAGACCACAACAGTGAGAGGCCCGCATACCACAAAAAAAAAACAAAATCAAAAACAAAAACAAAAACAACGTTTAGAAGAGAACTGTAGATGTGGCTGTTACTAAGGAACTGACTAAAACAAAATAGATAAGAAGCCAAACAACTTTCTGAGAGAATTGTGTATTTTGGCTTAGTAGATACATCCCAGTTTTTCAAAATGGTTGCACCAGTTTGCACTCCCACAAATAGTATATTAGTCAGTCTGATTGACTGATAAGTCAAACAGTCAAATAGTGTATTAGCTAATCTTGTGGAGGTTGTAATAGTGGTTTAATTGGCATTTCCTTGATACCTAATGAGGCTGAACATATTTACATACGTTTTCTATTTTGATTTTTTTTTTTTTTTACTGAAGTTTCTATAGATGACCATTTCTCTTGTTGTTTTGATTGTTCACCATGCAATAAAGTGTATCAGGTACACTAATCTTAAGTGTACAGTAACATTTTTTACATTGTTTTATATATATATGGTATGTATATGTGTGTGTATGTCTTCAGATCAAGCTGTAGAACATTTCCAGCATCCCATGATTCCTTGTGTTCGTTCTCAGTTACTACCACCCCCTGTCTTCCCATAGATGGCCACAGTTCTAGCTGTTACCAGCATCAATCAGGTTTTTTTTTATTGTGGTAATATATACATAGTATAAAATTTACCATCCTAACCATTTTAATTATAGAGTTCAGTGATATTAAATGCATTCATAATCTTCAGCAATAATCTATATTGCTGATATAGTCTTCAGCATAATCATCACCACCATCCATCTCCATAATTCTTTTCACCCTGTAAACTGAAACTCTATACCCATTAACCAATAACTCCCTCTTTCCCTCTTCTTCCAGCCTCTGGCAACCACCACTCTACTTTCTGCCTCTGATTTTGACTAGTCTAAGTACCTCATATAAGTAGAATCATATAGTATTCGTATTTATGTGACTGGCTTATTTCACTTACCATAGTGTTATCCAGGTCCATCCATGTTGTAGCATATTGCAGAATTGCCTTTTGGCTGAATAATATTCCACTGTATATATATATATATATATATATATATATACACCACATTTTGCTTATCCATTGTTTAGTGTGTGGACACTTCAATTGCTTCCATCTTTTTTTGTGTGTGTGGTACACGGGCCTCTCACTGTTGTGGCCTCTCCCGTTGTGGAGCACAGGCTCCGGACGCGCAGACTCAGCGGCCATGGCTCACGGGCCCAGCCGCTCCTCGGCATGTGGGATCCTTCCGGACCGGGGCACGAACCTGTGTCCCCTGCATTGGCAGGCGGACTCTCAACCACTGCGCCACCAGGGAAGCCCTGCTTCCATCTTTTAACTATTGATAATAATGCTGATGAGAATATGAGTGTGTAAATAACTCTTCAAGACTCTGCTTTCAATTCTTTTGGGTGTATACCCAGAAGTGAAATTGCTGATGATATGAGAATTATATTTTTAATTTTTAGGGGAATGGCTGTACTGTCTTCCACAGTGGCTGTACTGTTTTACATTTCTACCAGCAGTGCACAAGAATTCTGATTTATCCACACCCTTGGCAACACTTGTTGTTTTCTGAGTTCTTTTTTTTTTTCATAGTAGCCATCCTAATGGGTATGAGGTGGTATCTAATTATAGTTTTGACTTGCATTTCCTGAATGGTAGTGATGTTGAGCATTTTTTTTTTTTCGTTCTTACTGGCCATTTGTACATCTTCTCCGGAGAAATGTCTTTTCAAGTCCTTTGTCCATTTTTGAATCAGGTTGTTTGTTCTTTTGTTGTTGAATTTTATAAGTTCTCTGTATGTTCTAGATATTAATCTCTTATCAGATATATGATTTGCACAATTTTCTCCCATTTTGTGGATTGCCTTTTTAATCGATGAATAGTGTCTTTTCATGCACAAAATACTTTAATTTTTTAAAATTTTTATTTTAAAAATATTTTAAAGTTCAATTTGTATACTTTTTCTTTTGTTACCTGTGCCTTTGGTGTCATATCCAAGAAATCATTGCCAAATCTAATGTCGTGAAGCTTTTGCCCAATGTTTTCTTTTAAGAGTTTTGTATTTTAGGCCTTTGATCCATTTTGAGTTAATTTTGTATCAGGTAAGGGTTCAATTTCATTCTTTTGCATGTGCATATACAGTGGCCACAGTACCATCTGTTGAAAGGACTATCCTTTCCCCATTAAATGGTCTTGGTACCCCTGTCAAATATCATTTGACCACACATTTATGTAAGGGTTTATTTCTTGGCTCTCTATTCTGTTCCATTGATCAATATATCTGTCTTTATGCGAGTACCACACTATTTTGATTACTGTAGTTTTGTAGTAAGTTTTGAAATCAGGAAGTGTGAATCCTACAGCTTTGTTCTCTGTTTTGAAGACCGTTGTGGCTATTCAAGGTCCCTTAAGATTCCATTTGAATTTTAGGTTGAGTATTTCTATTTTTGCAAAAAATATCGTTGGGATTTTCATAGAGATTGCACTGAACCTGTAGATCACTTTGGGTAGTATTGACATCTCAACAATAATAAGTCTTTTATTCCTTGAACATGGAATGTTTTTCCATTTATTTGTATTTTCTTTTAATTTCTTTCAGCATTATTTTCTAGTTTTCATTGTAGAAGTCTTTCAACATCTTGGTTAAGTTAATTTCTAAGTATTTTATACTTTTTGATGCTATTGTAAATGGAATTGTTTTCATAATTTCCTTTTCATATTGTTCATTGTTAGTGTATAGAAATGCAATGGATTTTTGAATGTTGAATTTGTAACTTGCTACTCTGCTAAATTCGTTTATTTGTTCTAAAAATATTTCTGTGGAATCTTCATCTACTACATGAAAGATCACATCAGGACTTCCCTGGTGGTCCAGTGGTAAAGAATCCACCTTACAATGCAGGGGACATGGGTTCAATCCCTGGTCACAGAATGAATATCCCACATGCTGTGGGGCGACTAAGGCCACACACCATAACTTTGGAGCTTACATGCCTCAACTAGAGAGCCTGTATGCTGCAAACTGCAGAGCCCATGCTCTCTGGAACCCACGTGCCACAACTACAGAGCCCACGTGCCCTGGAGCCTGTGTGCCACAACTACGGAAGAGAAAACGCACAGACCACAACTAGAGAGAGGCCCACACATCACAGCAAATAGCCTGTACACCACAGCAAAAGATTCCACATGGCTCAACATAAAAGATCCTGTGTGCCACAACTAAGACCTGACGCAGACAAAAATAAATAGAATAAGTAAATTAATAATAATAATAAAAAACTATATCTTCTTAAGAAAAGAAAGATTACATCATCTGTGAACAGATATAATGTTACTTAATTTCCAATTTGGAGGCCTTTTTTTCTTCACTAAATACTCTAACATCCTTTAGTTTTGCTTCATTGTGAACTTCATTTAAAAGTATGTAATACTTTGTGTCTAGTTTATTTTACTTAAAATACCATGCCTATAGCTCTATTTTATTCTTTCTCATTGCTGTGTAATATTCCATTTTATGACTGTACTACAGTTTGTTTATCTCTTCTTTTGTTCATACACATTGCAGTCGTTTCCAGTGTTTGGCTATCATTATTCAAGAAGCTATGAATGTTCCTGTACGTGTCATTTTATAGACATATACACTCATGTTTTTTGTATGTATGTGTATGTATATATGTATGTGACTGTCTGTCTGGAGAATTGCTGGGTCATATAGAAGCAATGTCTTTAGCTTTAGTACAAATTGCCAAACAGCTTTAGTATGTGTATGTGTATATGTATATATATATATATATGTGACTGTCTGTCTGGAGAATTGCTGGGTCATATAGCAGGAATGTCTTTAGCTTTAGTAGAAATTGCCAAACAGGTTTCTATAGTTATTTTTTTTTTTAATTTTAACATCTTTATTGGAGTATAATTGCTTTACAATGTTGTATTAGTTTCTGCTGTATAACAAAGTGAATCAGTTATACGTATACATATATCTCCATAGCCCCTCCCTCTTGCGTCTCCCTCCCAACCTCCCTATCCCTCCCCTCTAGGTGGTCACAAAGCACCGAGCTGATGTCCCTGTGCTATGTAGCGCTTCCCACTACCTATCTACTTTACATTTGGTAGTGTATTTATGTCAATGCCACTCTCTCACTTAGACCCAGCTTACCCTTCCCACTCCCGGTGTCCTCAAGTCCATTCTCTACATCTGCATCTTTATTCCCATCCTGCCCCTAGGTTCGTCAGAACGTTTTTTTTTTTTTTTTAGATTCCATATATGTTTGTTAGCATATGGTATTTGTTTTTCTCCTTCTGCCTTACTTCAGTCTGTATGACACACTCTAGGTCTATCCACCTCGCTACAAGTAACTCAATTTCATTTCTTTTCATGGCTGAGTAATATTCCACTGTATATGCCAAACAGTTTTCTAAAGTGGTTGTACCAATTTACAGTCCCACTTATATAAGAGTTTCATTTGCTTCACATCTTTCCCAATGCTTGGTATTGTCATTAATTTTGACTGTTTTGTTTAGTGTGTCAGTTTATATTTACCTTTCACCAAAGACTTTTTTAGAAAGCTTTAAAACTACCTGGTGAAACAATCTTTTTTTTTTTTTTTTTTTTTTTTGTCTGTGTTGGGTCTTTGTTGCTGCACAGGGGCTTTCTCTAGTTGTGGTGAGTAGGAGCTACTCTTCGTTGAGGTGTTTAGGCTTTTCACTGCGGTGGCATCTCTCTTTTCTTTTTTTTTGAATTTTATTTAATTTCTTTTTTTATATAGCACGTTCTTATTTGTTATCTATTTTATACATATTAGTGTATACATGTCAATCCCAATCTCCCAATTCATCCCACCACCACCACCACACCCCCCGCCACTTTCCCCCCTTGGTGTCTATACGTTTGTTCTCTACATCTGTGTCTCTATTTCTGCCTTGCAAACCGTTTATCTATACCATTTTTCTAGATTCCACATATATGCATTAATATACAGTATTTGTTTTTCTCTTTCTGACTTACTTCACTCTGTATGACAGTCTCTAGGTCCATCCATGTCTCTACAAATGACCCAATTTTGTTCATTCTTATGGCTGAGTAATACTCCATTGTATATATATACCACATCTTTATCTGTTCATCTGTTGATGGGCATTTAGTTTGCTTCCATGACCTGGCTATTGTAAATAGTGCTGCAATGAACATTGTGATGCATGTATCTTTTTTGAATTATGGTTTTCTGTGGGTATATGCCCAGTAGTGGGATTGCTGGATCATATGGTAATTCTATTTTTAGTTTCTTAAGGAACCTCCATACTATTCTCCATAGTGGCTGTATCAATTTACATTCCCACCAACAGTGCAAGAGGGTTCCCTTTTCTCCACACCCTCTCCAGCATTTGTTGTTTGTAGATTTCCTGATGATGCCCATTCTAACCAGTGTGAAATGATAACTCATTTTACTTTTCATCTGCATTTCTCTAATAATTAGTGATGTTGACTGTCTTTTCATGTGCCTCTTGGCCATCTGTATCTCTTCTTTGGAGAAATGTCTGTTTAGGTCTTCTGCCCATTTTTTGATTGGGTTGTTTTTTGTTTCTTTTTTTTTTTGCGGTACACGGGCCTCTCACTGCTGTGGCCTCTCCCGTTGTGGAGCATAGGCTCCGGACGCGCAGGCTCAGCAGCCATGGCTCATGGGCCCAGCCGCTCTGCGGCATGTGGGATCTTCCCGGACCGGAGCACGAACCCGTGTCCCCTGCATCGGCAGGTGGACTTTCAACCACTGCGCCACCAGGGAAGCCCCGATTGGGTGGGTTGTTTTTTTTTTTTTTAACATTGAGCTGCATGAGCTGTTTATATATTTTGGAGATTAATCCTTTGTCTGTTGACTTGTTTGCAAATATTTTCTACCATTCTGAGGGTTGTCTTTTCGTCTTGTTTATAGTTTCCTTTGCTGTGCAAAAGGTTTTAAGTTTCATTAGGTACCATTTGTTTATTTTTGTTTTTATTTCCATTAGGAGGTGGGTCAAAAAAGATCTTGCTGTGATTTATGTCAAGGAGTGTTCTTCCTATGTTTTCCTCTAAGAGTTTTACAGTACCTGATCGTACATTTAGGTCTTTAATCCATTTTGAGTTTATTTTTGTGTATGGTGTTAGGGAATGTTCTAATTTCATTCTTTTACATGTAGCTGTCCAGTTTTCCCAGCACCACTTATTAAGGAGACTGTCTTTTCTCCATTGTATATCCTTGCCTCTATTGTCATAGATTAGTTGACCATAGGTGTGTGGGTTTATCTCTGGGCTTTCTATCCTGTTCCATTGATCTATATTTCTGTTGTTTGTGCCAGTACCATATTGTCTTGATTACTGTAGCTTTGTAGTATAGTATGAAGTCAGGGAGTCTGATTCCTCCAGCTCCATTTTTTTCCTTCAAGATTGCTTTGGCTATTTGGGGTCTTTTGTGTCTCCATACAAATATTAAGATTTTTTTGTTCTAGTTCTATAAAAAATGCCATTGGTAATTTGATAGGGATTGCAGTGAATCTGTAGATTGCTTCTGGTAGTACTGTCATTTTCACAATATTGATTCTTCAAATCCGTGAACATGGTATATCTCTCCATCTGTTTGTGTCATCTTTGATTTCTTTCACCAGTGTCTTATAATTTTCTGAGTGCAGGTCTTTTTTCTCTTTAGGTAGTTTTATTCCTAGATATTTTTTCTTTTTGTTGCAATGGTGAATGGGATTGTTTCCTTAATTTCTCTTTCTGATCTTTTGTTGTTAGTGTATAGGAATGTAAGAGATTTCTATGCATTAATTTTGTATCCTGCAACTTTAGCAAATTCATTGATTAGCTCTAGTAGTTTTCTGGTGGCATCTTTAGGATATCTATGTATAGTATCATGTCATCTGCAAACAGTGACCACTTTACTTCTTTTCCAATTTGTGTTCCTTTTATTTCTTTTTCTTCTGTGATTCCCGTTTCTAGGACTTCCAAAGCTATGTGAATAATACTAGTAACAAGGGTGGACATACTTGTCTTGTTCCTGACCTTAAAGGAAATGCTTTTAGTTTTTCACCATTGAGAATGATGTTTGCTGTGGGTTTGTTGTATACGGCCTTTATTATGTTGAGGTAGGTTTCCACTGTGCCCTCTTTCTGGAGAGTTTTTCTCATAAGTGCGTGTTGAATTTTGTCAAAAGCTTTTTCTGCATCTATGGAGATGATCATATGGTTTTTATTCCTTAATTTGTTAATAAGGTGTATCACATTTATTGATTTGCATGTATTGAAGAATCCTTATATCCCTGGGATATATCCCACTTGATCATGGTGTATGATCCTTTTAATGTGTTGTTGGATTCTGTTTGCTAGTATTTTGTTGAGGATTTTTGCATCTATATTCATCAGTGATATTAGTCTGTATTTTCTTTTTTTGTAGTATCTTTGCCTGGTTTTGGTATCAGGGTGATGGTGGCCTCATAGAATGAGTTTGGAAGTGTTCCTTCCTCGGCAATTTTGGAAAAGTTTGAGAATGATAGGTGTTATCTCTTCTCTAAATATTTGATAGAATTCACCTGTGAAGCCATCTGAACCAGGACTTTTGTTTGTTGGAAGATTTTTAATCACAGTTTCAATTTCATTACTTGTGATTTGTCTGTTCATATTTTCTATTTCTTCCTGGTTCAGTCTTGGAAGGTTATACCTTTCTAAGAATTTGTCCATTTCTTCCAGGTTGTCCATTTTATTGGCATAGAGGTAGTAGTAGTAGTGTTTTATGATGCTTTGTATGATGCTTTGTAGTAGTCTCTTATGATGCTTTGTATTTCTTGTATGATTCTTTGTATGATGCTTTGTAGTAGTCTTTTATGATGCTTTGTATTTCTGCAGTATCCATTTTAACTTCTTTTTCATTTCTAATTTTATTGAGTCCCTTCCCTCTTTCTTGATGAGTCTGGATCAAGGTTTATCAATTTGGTTTATCTTCTCAAAGAAGCAGCTTTTACTTTTACTGATATTTGCTATTGTTTTTTTGTTTCTATTTCTTTTACTTTTGCTCTGCTCTTTCTTTCTACTAACTTTGGGTTTTGTTTGTTCTTCTTTCTCTAGTTCCTTTATGTGTAAGGTTAGATTGTTTATTTGAGATTTTTCTTCCTTCTTGAAGTAGGACTGTATTGCTATAAACTTCCCTCTTAGAACTGCTTTTGCTACATCCCATAGGTTTTGGATCGTCGTTTTTTCGTTGTCATTTTTCTCTAGGTATTTTTTGATTTCCTCTTTGATTTCTTCAGTGATCTCTTGGCTGTTTACTAACGTATTGTTTAGCCTCCATGTGTTTGTGTTTTTTACATTTTTTTCCCTGTAATTTTTTTCTAATCTCATAGTGTTGTGGTCAGAAAAGAAGCTTGATATGATTTCAGTTTGCTTAAATTTACTGACACTTGATTTGTGACCCAAGATGTGATCTATCCTGGAGAATAATTTGTGTGCACTTGAGAAGAAAGTGTAATCTGCTGTTTTCAGATGGAACGTCCTATAAATATCAATGAAATCTATCTGGTCTATTCTGTCATTTAAAGCTTGTGTTTCCTGATTAATTTTCTGTCTGGATGATCTGTCCATTGGTGTAAGTGAGCTGTGAGGTCCCCCATATTATTGTGTTACCATTGATTTCCTATTTTATAGCTGTTAGCATTTGCCTTATGTATTGAGGTGCTGCTATTTTGGGTGCACATATATTTATAATTGTTATATCTTCTTCTTGGATTGATCCCTTGATCACTATGTAGTGTCCTTCCTTGTGTCTTTTTAACATTCTTTATTTTACAGTGTATTTTGTCTAATATGAATATTGCTACTCCAGCTTTGTTTTGATTTCCATTTGCATGGAATATCTTTTCCCATCTCCTTACTTTCAGTCTGTATGTTTCCCTAGATCTGAAGTGAGTCTCTTGTAGACCGCATATATACGTGTCTTGTTTTTGTATCCATTCAGCAAGCCTGTGTCTTTTGGTTAGAGCATGTAATCAGTTCACATTTAAGGTAATTATTGATATGTATGTTCCTATTACATTTTTCTTAATAGTTTTGGGTTTGTTTTTGTAGGTCCTTTTCTTCTCTTGTGTTTCCCACTTAGAGAAGTTCCCTTAGCATTTGTTGTAGAGCTGGTTTTGTGGTGCTCAGTTCTCTTAGCTTCTGCTTATCTGTAAAGCCTTTGATTTCTCTATCAAATCTGAATGAGATCCTTGCCAGTTAGAGTAATCTTAGTTGCATGTTCTTCCCTTTCATTACTTTAAATATATCATGCCACTCCCTTCTGGCTTGTAGAGTTTCTGCTGAAAAATCAGCTGTTAACCTTATGGGAGTTCCCTTGTATGTTATTTGTCACTTTTTGCTTGTTGATTTTAATAATTTTTCTTTGTCTTTAATTTTTTTCAATTTGAGTACTATGTGTCTTGGCGTGTTTCTCCTTGGGTTTATCCTGCCTGGGACTGTCTGCCCTTCCTGGACTTGGGTGGCTATGTCCTTTCCCATGTTAGGGAAGTTTTCAACTATAATCTTTTCAAATATTTTCTCAGGTCCTTTCTTTCTCTCTTCTCCTTTTGGGACCCGTATAATGCTAATGTTGGTGCGTTTAATGTTGTCCCAGAGGTCTCTTAGGCTGTCTTCATTTCTTTTCATTCTTTTTTCTTTATTCTGTTCCATGTTAGTGAATTCCACCATTCTGTCTTCCAGGTCAGTTATCCATTCTTCTGCCTCAGTTATTCTGCTATTGATTCCTTCTAGTGTATTTTTCATTTCAGTTATTGTATTGTTCATCTGTTTGTCTGTTCTTTAATTCTTCTAGGTGTTTGTTCTTTAATTCTTCTTGGTCTTTGTTAAACATTTCTTGCATCTCTCAATCTTTGCCTCCATTCTTTTTCCAAGGTCCTGGATCATCTTCACTATCATTATTCTGAAATCTTTTAGGGGAATGTTGCCTATCTCCACTTCATTTAATTGCTTTTCTGGGGTTTTATCTTGTTCCTTCATCTGGTACATAGTCCTCTGCCTTTTCATTTTGTCTATATTTCTGTGAATGTGGTGGCTTCTCTTTTTGTGGAGCACGGGCTCTATGTGTGCGGACTTCAGTAGTTGCAGCACGCGGGCTCAGTAGTTGTGGCACATGGGCTTAGTTGCTCCATGGCATGTGGGATCTTCCTGGACCAGGGATCAAACCTGTGTTGTCTGCATTGGCAGGTGGATTCTTAACCACTGCATCACCAGGGAAGTCCTGAGGATCTTTTTATTTATTTGTTTTTTTAAGTTCTACTTTTATTGTGTGATCAGAATATTTTTATATTGTTTCTACTTTGTGGAACATTTTGAAGCTTTCTTTGAAACAGTACATTTGGTCAATTTTTGTGAATGTTTCATATGTACTTATTAAGGAAATTACTTGTAATGGGAGTTTAAAGATAAAGATATTGAGATATCTTGTTTAGTATATATTTCCATGTCCTTTTATATTTTTTTGTACACTGGTATTGAGTTTGGTATGTTCTTGTTTTGTATTTTTCTTTTTTGCATCTTTATTTCTCTTTGATTCTATTTTATCATGGTACTCACTGTGTTATTTGGTACATAGATATTCCTAACTATTATATATTTATTTTGTATTGGTCTTTAGATCATAAAATGTTCTTTTTTAGAATGTGATGCTTTTTGGTCTCACCTCCACCATGTCTGATATCAGAATTGCAATACCTACTTTCTCATTGTTTCCATTTGCCTTGAATAAATTTATTTGTTGTATTTTTACTTTTTTTTTTTTTTTTTTTTTGCGGTATGCGGGCCTCTCACTGTTGTGGCCTCTCCCATTGTGGAGCACAGGCTCCGGACGCACAGGCTCAGCGGCCATGGCTCACGGGCCCAGCCGCTCCGCGGCATGTGGGATCTTCCCGGACCGGGGCACGAACCCGTGTCCCCTGCATCGGCAGGCGGACTCTCAACCACCGCGCCACCAGGGAAGCCCTATTTTTACTTTTTGAATTACTTTATTTTAGATGAGTTTCTCTAATACATTGTAGAGTTGTTTTCCTTTGTAAGTTGATTCAAAATTGTGGGGTTTTTTTAAATTGGAAAGGTTAATCAATGCACATTTATTGTTATGATCGTGTGGTCACTATTCTAACAAAATATATTATTATATATGTATTTATCATTTGTATTACACTTCCCCCTTTCATTTTGTAGTATGTTCCTCCCTTTTTGTATTTTCCTTGGTATTTTGGAAGGTTCGTATTTTTGTTGTAGTGGTTATCTTTATGCTACTATTTATGATGTCATTATTTTTGTCCCTCTTTTGTTTACTTAGGATTTCATTGTTTGGTTTGTCAGTTTAAATAGCATCATTTGATTCCTACCTTCCTACTATCTTCCTTTGTGGGCTGCTGCTCAGTAGTCTGATACTTATTTGATTTTGCTTCCTTTGTAAGTGATCCCAGAAGACTTTTCTTATCTTTAAAATCTATTATGTATTACAATACGTCTCAGAATTTTTTGTATCAGTTTTCCCAGATCCTTCTTAGGCCTTTTTAATATTCATGTCTTCTCTTATTTTGGTTATTGTTTGTTCTTTTATATCATAGTTTTAAATATTAGCTCTATAATTTTATGTATGTTGGATCCTCTTTCTCTCTCTTGTATGTTAACACTTTCCCCTGATCCTTGTTACACTCTTGCTTCATTTTGTTTTGTTCCCTGGCTATTTTCATGCTTTTGTTCAGTGCCTCTTATTATATTTTCATTCAATTGTATTCTCTCTTGGGTAAGTTATAATTTATTCTTCATTTCTAAAATAATTTTTTTCTTTTGCTCAATTTCTTTCATGAGACCAGTTACCTCTCATTTTGCATCTTCCTGATATGAAGATTTTTGCCCATTTCTGGTCTATTTCTGTTTTGAATTATTGAATGTTTGAGGTTTTTGGAAAAGATCTGTAAATACTTTAATAATATATAGTTCAGTTTGAGATATTATTGTAGTTTTCTCTACTTTATGGTTTCTTTTTTTCTTTCTTTTTTCTTTTTGGAGAGGGGTGTTCATCAGCTGAAGAGTTTTTGTTCTGATTTTCTGTATTCTTTTATAATAATTTTTTACAGTTGTTGCCTATTGTTTTGTAATCAGTTTTGAAAGTTTTGTTTTTCATGACCAGCAATAATAGTTTATATAGAAAGTGGTGAGGGGGTTTACAAGGTTTCTTAGTTCAAAAGCACCCTATTCTATTGCTATAAATAAGTGCAGTATCTCGAATCTGTGGTGCATTTGTTTGGGAGGATTAAAGTTTTCTTTAATTTTTTGCTTCTTTTCATTTCTGAAGGATCATTATTTTTTTTACTTTCTTGTTTTCTCCTTTCTCTTTACCACCAAACATCCAAGGAATATCACTTTTAAGTCACTCACTCTCCTCTCCTGTAGAAGTGGTGCTTCCTCAAGACTGTCACTTCTATTTCTTGCAATTGCAAGCCTCTTCCTTTAGGTTCCATAGTAATCAATGCTCTGATCTAACAAGTCTTAGACCTATTTTTAGGATTTCCCTACTTTCTGCTGCTTATTTTATCTGTACTGGGTCAACCCTAAGCCCCTGTTTCTCTCTCCTCTTATCTACATAGTCTGTATCTCTCTTTCTCCAGCATGGGCTTTAGAAATAGTTGCTGGCTTTTAGTGTTCATTTCTCTACTACACATGTTTGAAGTTTATGGTAGTCTTTGTCTCTTAGTTATGCTGTAGATGTAGATTATGCTTTTTCACTCTGTTTTTATTTTTAAAGTTTTGTTGAGATTATGTGGAGGTATTTGGATTTAGGTGGTTGCCCTTATTTTATGGGAGACTGGAGTATCTTCTATTTTCTTGAACATATTAACCTGAGATACTTTAAAGTCCAGGTCTAATAACTCCAATCTGTATTTTCTGTAGGTCTGTTCTTTTCCTTTTCTGTTCTTTTCTTTAAATCTTATTGTGGTTTTGTCTTCCAATATGCTTAGTAATTGTCAGAGGCATGTCAGACATTGGATGTGATATTCTGAGGATCTGGATGATATTTACTTTTCCCAGAGAGGGTTTAATTTTGCTTCTGGCAGGTAGGTAGAGTAGAGACAATTAAATTTAATCTCATCTGGGATTGAGTTGATATATAGCTGGGTTTCATTCTTCTGATATGGTTCTGGTTTACTGCTAGAAGTGCCCAGACTTCAAAAAATTTCCCCTCTATATTTTATTACTGCTAACAGCTCTGCTTAGCTTCTCGGCCTCCTGTCTGAGGATTGGCAAATGACTTAATAAAGCCCATGCTGAAAGTTGAGCTTACCTCTCTAAATTTCTCTTTTGTACTTCTTGGCTGCCTTTGGTAGCTCTCTAATGCCTTCACATTGTTGTTTTCCATGTTTTACCTACGTTCTCTAGTTATTTTTTATTGGGAGGGTTAGTCTTTTATGAGATAATCTGCAAAAGCCTCTTTACTGAGTTTTAAAATTTCAAGTACTGTGTATTTAATTTGTATAAATATCTTGTGAACATTTTATGTCATGTGTTTTTAATCTTTTCTTTGAATATATTTTTACACTTTAAAAATTATTTTAAACATATTAAACATGGTTATTATATAATCTATGTTTGATAATTCCAAGAAATGAAATCCTTGTAGGTTTATTTTTAACTGGTTCTCTTTCACAGTGCCTTGTTTACTTGTATATTTAATAGTTTGTGCCACCAGGTAACATTTGTGTTTGTTGCATTCTGGCTTGCATACCACTTTGTTTATTTCTTTTTTTGGACCCATTTGCGTGATGTGAATTTGACATGTACATTTACTTGAGTGCTAGGTTGTGATTACAACTTGTTGCTTTATGTTGTCCCCTGTTTTGCTCATTTCTAAGACAACTTTCCTTACAGTCCCTTAAGCACAGACTCCTGGATAACCTGTACTTTGGGGGGTAACTCTTTGAGTTCCCAGCTTCTTGGGAGGACAGCCTCTTGTTAGACTCTTAGGTGGTACTTGTGTTTGTTTTCTATCCATTCCAAACCAGATCTGTACATTTTAACTCTGGTCAAAATGGGGAAAAGCAGATTCAGCACCCCACCGACCTTCACTGAGTGTCCACTTTCATTAGATTTTGTATTTCTTACTATTTTTATCAACTGGGATGATTTAAAGATGTTTTTGTATATTACTTTGCATTTTTAGTTGTTTTCAGTGATGGAGTTGGTGCAAATATTTCTGTTATTCTAAGAATTTACTTGTTCTCTACATTGCCTGAAACAACTTTCTGTTTGATGATAAAATTTGTAAAGCCATTCCTAGGAACTTTCTTATTCTCTGACCATTTTCTTTCCACTAAGCATGCACATAGACCTACACAGTCACCTACCCACTCACACCTTTAAAAGGAGACAGATTCTTCTACTTTGTAAACTTTACTTTTAGGAAAAGGTTTATGAAATTCATCTAGTGTTGTCTGTAAAGTTGAGTTTTATTTTTTGGTGCAGGAATGTAATTATTATGGGTAACATTTTTAGGCTCTGTGAAGCCCTTGAATAGTTTACAGAAGGAGGTGATTTAGGCTACAATGAATAAATCTGGGATATTTCTGTTATTCTAGGAATTCATTTGTACTCAAGTCATATTACCTTTAATAGTGAAAAATAAGTAAAGGTTTAGCATGAAAAACAGGAATAGTCTCCCTTTCTATTTATGTCCCACCCCTTAGATCTCCATTTCCTGAATGGTTAGAAATATGGTAAATTAATGGAAGTTTTTTGAGAGTTTGTATAATTACGTGATTAAGTTTTATAAGTAGTTTCAGAATTTATTTTGTCTTTCTTAAAGCATGAATACCCCAAAGACAAGGACTTGTTTTAAGATGATTTAAATAGTTTCCTTTTACGAAAGATTTTATGTTAGTTGATGAAGAGAGATACTTTATGGTAGAGTATTACATAACTTTAACGTTCCTTTAGTATTTGGCTTTATAAATGAATATGAAAAGTGATTTTTAAAATTCACTTTCTTCTTCCTCAGAAAGTAGCAAAGCAAATGAAACCATCATTCTTTTCTAATCTTCATGAATAATTTCTCACTGGCCCTGAGTGAGAGGCTGTTTTCAGGGCTATCCCATGGTATCTACACAGATACAGTTTAGACCTTGCAGTTTAGCCTCTGTGAAAATGCTGCTAAATTACCGAAGTGAAGAGAGCTTACACTTAATCTTTGGATAATTTCAGTGTGGACTTTAGAATGAAGCCACTAGGGGGAAAACGGTTCCTTGTTAGAAGCATAAAACCTACTGACTGTATCTTGGCCAGTGTTCCCTTTTTTCCAGTAAGCTGTCTGCTATACAGAGGTGTATAACCCTAATGGCTTGTTGTATGCCATTAAAAGGTATTGTACACTCATAAAAGAATGACATTTTGATCAATGCTGTTAAAAGAATTACTGTCTTGACACAGAAAAGCTTTCCTGCTGCAAGTTTAAAAATATGCCTTTAAAAGCTTTTTATTGAATACCTTTGCTTCCCTCAGAAATGTGCCATTTTGGCATGAGGTTACCCTGAAGTATTACACATCACAACTTCAATACAAAACCTCCTACTTACCTTTAAAAGTAGCAGAGGTTAGGTAATTTTCCTACCAAATGGAGCTTAAAGACATGGTAGCATCTTAAACCACTGTATCTGATCTAGAAATAGAATTTTTGTAAAGAGAAAGCTGAAAATTAAATTATTCCTTTTTATTTTGTGAGGTATTGATTTTTTTTCATGATATTTTGTTTAAACTTTGTGGTTTTAATTTCCCTTGGATTTAGGAATCATGCCTTTCCACCCACTTCAGGAATAGATCTTTTCTAATCACCTGGGAATTGGTTCTCTTAAATGGTGATATGTTGGATGTATTTTTCTACTGTTTCTTTTCTTTTTATTATATTTTTGATTAGGATCTTATGAAAACCATGTCATAATAGACACATGGTTTCTTCTATGCACAGCTGGTCTTCTACAGATTTTCTAATGTACTAATTCTATAATTTTAGCTTTATTTCACTCTTTGTAATACTTCTGATATTACCTAATTTTTGACTTTCTACCATATTTTCTGACTTGTGAACTGAGCATTTTAAAATCCAGTACTCTGAAAACCACAATTTTCTTAAATAAATCACTATAGAATGATTATTTACTTGATATATTTTAAGTTTTGTACTTTTTAAATTTGACATTTAACCCCAATCTAATGAACTGTACATACGTGAGCATATTTTAAGATAGATGGCATTGATTTTTATAAAGCATGTTGCCTTTGTTGTCTGTTTTACTTGTAAAAGCAGGTGTTTTGTTGTTGTTGGTGGTGGTGGTGGTTTTTATTATTCACTACCCACTGAGTTCCAGGTGATTTATATATAGTATTGATAAAACTAAAACTTGTTGCAATTATTATATGCCATGTTCTGTGCTAAAGTACTTTCCATGACTCAAAGAAGTTATATAACTTGGTCAAACAACAAGTAAGTTGTGGAGTTAAAATTCAAAGGTTGATAGTGTGACTCTCAATTATTGTGCTGTTCAAACCTTTTTATATGTTATTTATTTGTTCTAGGTGGTATTATCCCCATTTTATGAATGAGGAGCCTGAAGCTCAGACAGAGTAAGTCCTTTGCCCATTGACACAGAGGGAAGGAGTGACAGAGTTGGCTCTGTTAGACTTCAAAGTATATTTTCTACTACATAATAGCAGTTATTTTTCCTTCATCCTTCTCATCACACCTCACCTTAATTATCTTTGTGTGTTTGAAGAAGGTTTTTATTAGAAATTTTGGAAAAGGAATTTGTCTCATGGTTTTCACTTATGATTTGGAGAGAAGCATCTCGAAGAGATAGTTGGAGCAGGTATCAGGAGGCTTGAATTCTTGTATTATTTCTGATTATGGTCATATAACATCAGACAAATCACCTTTTGGGGGTCTTAAACATGAGAGCATTGGAGTGGATGATTTTAAAGGTTTTCCCAAACTCTAAAATCTAACTTGACTCTGTTCTGATTTAACGTTTATACTTGTTCTCTTTAGTACAGATAGCACTTTACCACCTGTATTTTAGCCCATTAAATATTATATTTTATTAAAGTTAGGGGCAAGGAGCTCTGATTTTTATTCTCTACTTTCACTATTATATCCAATGTTGAAGTTTAATAATGGAAAGAAATTCCATGTAAAGAAGTAATTAATCTTATTATAAGGACACTCTTTTAAACTATTCAAGATTCTCTTAGTTTTTCACTCAAAGAATAATTCTGGAAATCTTAATGTTATAAAAGGAAATAAATTGTTTTTAATAGAAAATGTTTCCATCAAAGAAGACAGGAATGGGTGACTGCCACCTTCAAGGCACTTGCAAGTTCTTACCTGTACCATATACTAATAGCAATTATAGTTATAAGTAAGTTTTATTGAGAATTAATTTTATGCTAAGCATTTTATATACATTGCATCATTTAATACTCATGAAAACCCTATGATGTAGGTACAATCAGTATTCCCATTTTACATAGTAGGAAATGGAGAATTGACAGGTGAAGCAATTTCTCTTAAAGCTACAGTGTTGATAAGTGGTGAAGCTGAGATTTGAACCTATAGAATGCCACAGATTTTCCTCCTATTTACAAAATGGAGCATAATTGTAAGGTTAACCAGTGATAATGCTTGTCAACATATGAACGAAACATGAAAGTTTTTAGGAAAGAGTGGGTCTGATGACTTGTGATGAATGGCAGTTTCTAAGTTCTCAGATTTGATCACTGCTAGTTACATATTTTATTGATATAGTCATAAAACACGTAATAACTTTTGGATAATTTTATAACACCCCTACTTTCTGAAGAGTTAATAAATTCATTATAAGTTATAGGAATACATTCTTTGGGGTTTGGGATGTGGATGGTGAGTGTGTGGGGGTGTAAGCACCCAAGCACACGCATGTGCATGGATTGGGAGCTGTACATCAGGGTAGCTAATATCCCAGTTTGCCTAGGCTTGGGTTTCTAGATCATGGAACTTTCAGTGCTAAAACTAGGAACCTTTCAAAAACAGGTAACAGGCAAGTATATATCTACATATACATGTATGTATATGTGTGAGTGTGTCTCTAAAGTAATGGTAGTAGTTGAGCTACAAGGAATTCAGATCTTATCGAGCATAAAATAGCTCTGAATTCAGTGCCTAGACTGTTACTTGTCTCTTTTATTAGCAGAAAGCTAAGTCTCCTGTGTTTTCCCCATTTCAGATAACCTTTTCTTGTCATGAAGAAATTAATTTCTTTGTTGGAATCATTGCAAGTAAACTTGATAGCAGGAGTCCTGTTATTGAGGCAGCTTACACAGTGATTTGCTAAGTACAGCCTCTTCATAAAAGGTGAAGCAGAAATCGATTTATCGATCACTACCAGCATTTCAGTAACCCGTTGAACTACCTGATTTTTTTGCCTTCTCATAAAGCCTACTATTTTTATTTCTCTTTATACCTTGCATTTAGTTGTTTCCTTTGGAAACATTTTTTACGTGTATTTTCACATCATGTAAACAATTTTTGTGTGTATTTGCTTTTTTCTAGAGTTTGAACTGTCTAAAAAACTCTTATTAGATTAAACCACATGAAATTGCCAAGATTTGGCTGTTTTTGACCTATAGCAATGGCATCGTCATATGGTTCAACTAATAGTTATTTCAACTTTTGGTTATTTGAAAATATTAGGCTACTAACCTAAATCTAAGCAGAGTATTCCATTGAAACCCTGTTTAATGTTATGGAGGAACTGAGATGAACTTTGGGCTTATTACTCTATGCTGCCCATTTGCTAAAATTACATTTTAAAATGTATAGCTCATGTGGAAAAATTGAGCATTGCACAGCCATTAATGTTAGGCATTTAAAAATTTATTTTAACCAAAGGTTAAGACCAAATTTAACCATTTTCTTTCTCAGAATTTTGACCCATTATATTAAGTTTAAGCTATAGTGGGTAATGTAAAAGTTTTTTTTTGGAAGAAAAATGCTCCTTTCATGGAATATGATTTAAAATTGTTGCTGTATTACCTTCTTGGATTATTTAGGCTTCTAGAACAAACACAGGGTATAACTATTAATTTTTTTTAAGAAATGGAGCCAGTTACTACTTGTCTCAGCCTCATATGCTATCATAATTTTGAGATTCTTGTGGTATGTATAAAATTGTACATGTGAATTTTTGATGTTAAAAGCATACTTTTTTTTTTTTTGTCTCTTGCCTCTTTCCTCCCACATTTGTCTAACACTTGGCTCATAAAAAGGGAAGGGATCCCTTTATGGTTCCTAGTTGTGGATACAGTAGACTAAGCTGACATGAGCAGTGATTCTACCTTATAAAAATAATAAGCTAATATAGAATTTTAAGGAATTAACTACAACTTAAAGACATTTGCATTTCTTACACTCTTACAATGACCTGGGAGATAGATATATCTTTTAACAGTATTTTGCAAAATTGGAACTCATATCTGGGTCTCATTCTTTTTCCCATCATGATATTTCTTAAATACTTTTGATGGTATCTTAATATATCTCTTGATCTGCCTCTGTCATTGATATCAAATATTTCGAGTGCCCTCACTTACTGAAGTATTGTACTCAATCTTATGTATTTTTCACAAACTATTTTGTGACTATTAAAGAGTAATATGCATGAATTGTGGTTTGGTGGGTCTTTTCAGGAATAAAGCATCATGATTATCAAGACTATTTAAAAAATACTTTCCTAAGTCTTTAGAATAGAAATCATTCACATTGTTATAAACTATATTATGAGATAATAGACCCAAATATAATGAAACATGTTCTGTTGCTGTAATATATATCTAACTTGAGTCTATCCTTAAACAGTTTAGCTTGAAAAGCTAAAAAACAAGTAAGTGTAAAGCAGGGATGATCTTGATCAAATGGGAATTTGATACTATAGCTTTTCTCAGAGACTAAATTCATGGGACAGTTGATTAGAGGACATGATGTTTCTTGATCACAAAGCTTCTTTGGTCACAAAGATTCACATATTGTAAGTGTACAGCTCAGTGAATTTTTATAACCTGATCATACCTATGAAGCTAGCACCTTGATCAAGAAATAGAACATAACTTGCACCCTGGAATCCCTCTTAGTGCTAGCTTCTAAACTAACATCAGGCTTTATTTACCCAGCTAAATTTTAGTTGAGTATTTAGTTATCGAGATATAAAACTGTCTGAAGAGCAAGACTACTTAATATTTGCACAAATTATCCAGATAGTTACATTTTCATCTTTGGCATACTAGCTATGGCAGTATTCAGTTTAAATCTACAGAAGTTTAAATGTCTACAGTTTCTTTAGTTGTCTTTGTGATTGCTGATTAAGGATTTAGACAATTTCTGAGGATCCTGATTTTTCTGATTAACTACATTGCTTGGACAGTGACTGACATTCAAAGCTGATTTGATTGACCCTTTAAGGTTCTCTGTTTTGAGCTGCTGAGATTACAAAACTCAATCATATGCAGAGAACTTGCCATTCAGACTGACAGTTCTGTCAGGTCAGATGGTACAATTATTATGAATGCTGCGAGTGCATTGTTATTGCTATGTGGGTTTTTTTGTTTTATTTTTTCCCTTAAAATCTGGGTGGAAGCTCTGGTCTCTGAAGGTGAAAAGCTAGAACATCAGCTTATCTCCATTTGGCTTTAGTTTCGCTATTGAGTTTCCATCTTTGTGTGCTAAGCTATTTCAAACTCAGTTTTTTTTCACTAATGTTTGTCAAAGAAAGATCTGTCCTCTTTGGAGAGATTGAAATGAGTAATAGTCTTTTGACACTATTGGCAAGTGGTTTTCACAGTCCATGGCAGATCTAATGAGCTACAGCTGCCTGGTTGGAAAATTCAGCTTTCGATCATGTGAAAGGATCCTTGGAATATGGACTTGAGTTTCTGTGTACATTAAAACAACAACACTATCTTGACAAACTTATAAATGTGTTATAAATTGCTTTGTAAGCTATTTTGTAACAACATTCAGAGGTATCCAGTTTCAACTGCAGAAACCTGGGAAAATGAATAAACTATTTGACAAAGGTTGTTTTGCATCAGGAACTGGATTTTTGGTATATTAGTTCTACAAGGTCAGTTGTTCATATTTAAGAGAAAGGATAGTGTGGATTGTAAATATTGATCTTCTCTTCTTGGAGCATCAAGTTCCTTCATATACAACTAGGTATACCATGATATGGGAATAAATTGTATTTCATGGAATCATATGACAGAGTGTGATAGGCTTGTGGTTTAGTGAATAACACAGTATATATAAGCAGTTACACTCAAGAATTAGGGTTGCAACTTCAGTTATTTCTGTTATTCTGAGAATAGAGAGTGATCTCATAATGCTGATGTAGAAAAGTAACTAAAACATTTCGTCTAAGGGAAGTATTTCATCTCATGGTTGACGGAACCCCGGTTTATGGGCTTGGAGATTGGTATTTTATTAACTTAAATAAACTACAACTTTAATGTGTCAGTTTCAGGAAGGTGTTTTCTTTTAAATGGCTTGATCATTTGTTCAAAGGGGACATTTAGTTGATTATTTTCATATCAACTAAAAGAAAGCTTCATGCAAAACCCTGTCTGACCTTACACTTTGTAAGCATAACTACCTAGTGACCCTCTGACATGCAGTTTTTCTTCTGCTGTGGTATTTGGATAAAGGGGATATCATCGCTCTTGAGAAAGAGAATACAGATAAAAAGAAGTGCAGAGAGCTCATTCAATAACATTGTACAGATCAGTGGGAGTCACTATTAGGCATGGTAATAGTTACAACTATAAAACAGATCAAAAATTCTTTGAATTTAATATGAGAATCTTGATAGAAGGAGTCATGAATCTTACACAGTCTGTTGTGTGGCACATGGAATGATTTAGGACATATAGAGAATCAGCACACAATACAGAATAAGGGTGACAAAACATGAGCATCTAAAACAGGATCAGGATGGGAACACTTCCCTCATCTACACTTACTTTTGAGTAAAGAGCGGTGGGAGTTAACATCAGAATCACATTCTATATTATTTATAATTTTTGGAATAAGTGTTGTATATATTGTATGTGTATATTAATTGATTAGTAAACAAAACAAAGGAAAGAGGTGGAAAGTTGTGGCTTTTCCAAAAGAATCTATAAAAAGCTAGAGTAGAGAAAAGAACAAGGAGGAAAGTAGTAGATATTAAGATGTTAAGGAACGGTCTTCATTAAAATCATAAATTGCATAACACCCCCCTGCCCCATTTCATCATAGTATTTAATCAAATCCTCCTCTCATTGCCTTCTCTTTGTGACCCAAGTTTTTCTTTTAAAAACTTTATTGAGATATAATTCAATACCGTACAATTCACTCATTTAAAATATACAGTGCAATGACTCTTTTTGTTATTCACCGAGTTGTGCAACTATCACCACAACCAATTTTAGAACATTTTTTACTTTCCCAAAATGAGACCCTGTATTCATTAGCAGTCACTCCCTATTCTCCCCCAATATTCCAGCCCTAGGCAACCACGAATCTATGTGATCCACGTTTTAAAAGTTGTTGATTTGAAATTCCCTGGTGTCTTCCAAGGACATTCTACTTCAAACCATTTGATTGATTACACAGGTACAATCAGAAAACCATGACTGTTCTCTTTGTTGATATGTCTTGTAAATCAAAGGTGACATATAACTGCATTCTTAAATATATAGCTTCTTAAACATGATTTTCAAATGGTTGTTTTTATCATAGATATAGACCTGTTAAATATACCCCTGACTCTGATCCTTAACTTAAAGATTCTGAATATTGATTTTGTCCAAGTCCTAGAGTTTTTGGACAAGATGTTCTGACTCATTCTGACAGCATTCCCAAGGTACTAATATATAACTCAGAAAACTAATTAGTCAATATAATGTAAAATACATTTGCCCAGGGCACGGGACACTGTATTCCCCCAAACAGCACATTCTCTTCCTATAAGTAAACTATAGGGCAAGATAAAGTGTCCTCAGTAAGTTGCCTTGCACATATGGAACCAGAATAAGGAGGCTAGTTAGATGGTTCAAACATGGAGTGGCACCACTCTCTTAGTCAGAATGTGGTAGGCAGAATAATGCCCCCACCAACCCCCATAGATACCTGTGTCCTAATCCCTACAACCTGTTACCTTACATAGCAGAGAGGACTTTGCAGATGTGATTAAGTTAAAGTCCTTGAGATGGGGAGATTAGATTGGACACCCCAAGATAATCCACCATAATCACATTTCTTTATAATGGGAGAACCTTTCTGTGGTGAAAGGGTGATGGGATTATGGAAGAACAAGGGATAGGGCAGTATAGGAAGAGCTCAACCCACCACTGCTGGCTTTGAAGATGGTGGCAAGGGGCCATGTGCCAAGGAGTGCTGGTGGCCTCTAGCAGCTAGAAAAGGCAAGGAAGTAGATTCTCTCCTAGAGTTCTTAGAAGGGAATACAACCCTGTTGACACCTTGATCTTAAACCAGTGAGACTCATGTCAGACTTCTGACCTATAAAACTGTACAACAATCTGTATTGTTTTAAGCCACTAAATTTGTGGTAATTGGCTACAGCAGCAATGAAAACCTAAAACACAGACCTCTAGATTTCTTATAATATGCATCTAGTCAGTAAGCCTTGGGCAAGCACACCTTCTCCTAGAACAGTGCAGGTGGGCCTTGCCCATGTTTGCCTCAGTGGCTCTTCTTTCTTTGTATCTCAGATGCCTTTCTCAAAGCCCTTTTTTTTTTTTTTTTTTTTTTCGGTACGCGGGCCTCTCACTGTTGTGGCCTCTCCCGTTGCGGAGCACAGGCTCTGGACGTGCGGGCTCAGCGGCCATGGCTCACGGGCCCAGCCACTCCGCGGCATGTGGGATCTTCCCGGACCGGAGCACGAACCCGTGTCCCCTGCATCGGCCCGCGGACTCTCAACCACTGCACCACCAGGGAAGCCCACAAAGCCCTTTCTTGAATGACTTATTTATTAAAATGCATTTAATAAGAACACAAACTTAAGAGTTAGGTGGGCCTGGGTTGAATTCTGGCTCTGCCATTTTACTAGCTGGATAACCTTGGACAGGTGACAATATTCTAAGCCTTGTTTTTTATGAACAAAGTCGGAATAATAATACCTACCCTTTGGGAGTGTTTGGAGAATAAAATGACATAATATATGTAAAATGGCACAATGCTTGATAAATAGTGAGCCCCTAATAAATGATAGCTGATATTATCATCTCTTAAATGCTAGAAGGAATTTTCCAATAGCGTACATTCTAACACTTGCTCAGATACAAATATATTAAGAACTATTGGTACAGCTATTATGTTTAAGTGACTAGCCCACAGAATTCTGTTCATAGACCTCTGCCTCCTGGTACTGAGCCTTTTAACTGAAAAAGGCTTACTTTTGGAAACTTTAATGAGGAAGTGAAAACCACCTTTGGTTTATAGTACAATATGTAATATCTTTTAATATTTCCTTTCTTCTTAGAGCTAACGTGAAATAGAATGCATTAAGGAAAACCTAGAATTCTGTTTCTACAATTAAAAAAAAATCCCTAATGACTGAAATTGTTTTTCCAGTTTTTTAAATCCCTAGTGCCCGGCAAATGGCTGACACATAATAGGCAGCAATAAATGTTTATCGAACTGAACTAAACTGAGTTCTACGCACTTATTCTTTCACAACCTGTTTTGAGTTCATCTCGTTGCTAGTCTAATTTAGGCCTGTTTTTTGGGCCTTGCCTATTAACAGCAGTTTTGAATGGCTCTTTTTGCTCCTTGTCTTTTCCCTCTTGATTTTCCACAGTACCACCAAACTAGGCAATGACTGTTGTACAGTATATACTCTTCATTTAGTCTTCTTTATCTTTGACCCATCACATACTGCCTAATAGTCATATTTTAAACTCAATGTTTCCCAACTTTTTATGGCATGGTACACTAAGAAAATGATGATATTTGTGTGGTACACTGGGGTAGGAAGCAAGCCGTCTTATGACTGGAGGTTTTGGATTCTAAGGGCTGAGTCACCCTCTCAGTACAGCCGTCACCTAATTTGGGCACACCAGTATGCCTTGGTATACTTATTGGGAAGTTCAGCTTAATCTAGCATTTCAGACTGGCTGCAGTTGGAATTCATTCTATCTTTTACATAGATATTTAATGAGCACTGTTTGTGTCCATGATAAGCTCTGCGGGAAAGGAATTGAGAGCACTGTATCAGGTATTCTTCTACATGAGCTGTCAGTTCCAGGCAGACAAATCTGTTTACTGGCCTCCAAATGAGCCTTCAGTATTCCTCTCATGCCTTTACTCATGTCTTTTACTGTTTTTGAATAACCTGTATTTCCTTTGTCATCTCTGAATCTTCCTCCTCTCTTCTCTGTGATGCTGTCCCTAATTCAGTTAAAATATGGCAGTTTTGTTTTTTGTATTCTTTTCCATTTGGTTACATCATTAACTCATTCAAGTTTGGTGCCCTCTGTAAAGCCTGGATTCTTTCTTTATATTAATTCTTATTCACTTACTTTCTGTGTTATATTTGTCAGTGTTTTCCCTTTATACATGTGCCAATTGTTTTTATCATGATATTTACCCCGCTCCCTCTGCCTACAACTTTATATCATATTCTGAGAAATATTTAATACTATTACAATAAATATAAAATAATATTCATCATGTATATGTAGTTATCAGGTAATAGCAAATGTTTTTCAAGCCCATACTTGGACCAGGCATTATTCTAATAGCTTTATGTATATTGAATGTATTTAATCTTCACAGCAACCCTATAAATATAAACTTGCCAAAAGTTGTACACTGTTAAGTATCAATGCCAGGATTGAAATGTTATCAGTTACAGCGGGCAGTGTTGACACCTTACTAAATAAACATTCTGTAATACTATGCTGCCAAAAAACCAAGTTATTTATATCTGATCAGACCAGTAGGTATTTATACCTAATATTAAACATGCCCACTAAGGTGAGTTAAGCTATATTACAGGTAGAAAGAGAAGTTGTAGTCATAAGAAATATACAATCTGGAGAGTATGATAACATATAATCAGCAAGTGGTCAGTGTTATAGAAATCAAATGTTAATAAGAATATTATGTATGGAGCATCGACTGTATGTGCCAAGAAATGAACTGGGTACTTTACATATATTATCCCATCGAAGGCTTATGATAACACTATTGAGTAGTTGCTATCATCCCTATTTTATAGATGAGGAAAATGAATCTCAAATATGTAACTTGTCCAAAAGTTACTAAGCTGGGAAGTGGTAGAGCTGAGTTGGAACCTGGGCCCATCTGCTCTGTTTTCTTTTCACTGTGCTGTCCTGCCTCTCTGATGGTTGGTGCCCTGGCAGAAGGGCAGGAGATGGGCAGGCCCTCCTTTGTTAGAGTACAGTTAGATCTGTGCTTAATTTTGGAAAATAGTACTGTGATAATGGTACTTTTTGTTTTCAAATTAGAATTTGAGGAAGGAATATAACTGATTCTTTGGAAGAGTCACAGTAAAAGCATTATTCTTTTTTGCTAAACCATTACCTTGAGATCTTGGCTAAGCTTCTTTCCCTTTTTGTGCTTCAGCTCTATCTTGTGCAACATATATGTGGTTAACAGGTATCTATTTATATCCAAAGATGTTTTTTATGATGTTAAGAATACTGTTCAGACTCTGGAAGTAAGTAGTAAGTACTACACAAAAACTAAGTTTCAGTTCTTAGTCTGAATATTGACGTTTGACACCACCATGTTTTTCCTTTATAGCATCACACCTTTACTTTGCTGTCTTTTTTTTCCCTCCTGACACTGACAAAGAGATTTGTTCAGAGAGAACTGACTCTGAAGATGACACTCTTCATTATATCTCAGTGGCTTAGGCTCCACATGCGGTTTCTTCTGTCTTTAATTAAACTTGTTTTTTTCAGTGCTATAGCTGGGAGCACTGTGTTGACACAAATCATTCTTGTACAGAACAGATTAAAATATCAGTGTTCTAATGTTCTCATCTGTGGGAAAAAGAAAATATTTGGGATATTTTATTTATAACTTTTAAAAGACTCCTCTGTGGAGAAAGATTACTTGTAGGCTGGAAAGCCATTTGACAATTAAAGGGACAGAACTCTTTAATATTAGCCTAACAAAAAGGGGGAAAAAGTATGAAAGCTTACTAAAACTCTTTTCTAGGGACTTAGAACACATTTTTCTTTCTCTTTCCTTCTTAATTTTCACTTAATTGTATCTTTTAATTCCCTGGAGTTCTTCTTCATCCTTCTAGATGCTGTGTATGCAGAATATTGACAGTTTCCGCAAAAGGCAGTTAGTCATTACAGTAAACACATATATTATGTGGAAGAGGGCTACTAGTGAAGGGAAATGGAGCTGGTGTATTGAGCCTTTAACCTTCAAATCACACTTCTGAATGTATCTGTTTTTACAATGGAGCCATTAATATTTTCTAGCTAGCTATTGGTGAATAGGCCAGCAAATTCACCGTACTACAGCTTGAGACTCTTTTCTGCCTATCAGGCATTCACAGGGTATAAGCTACATTAATTAATGCTGGGTGCTGTGCAAATTTTAGAAGTCATGGAGTTAGGCTTGCTGCAAATTGATAAGGTAGGGACTTAATAAGAGAGCTAATACTAATAGAACACTTGCATATATCTGAAATATTTTAAATGTCTATATGTATTGATGTATTGACTGTCTAATCCACACAGCTCTATGAATAGGTGATATTATCTTTGCTGTACAGATGGGAAACTGAGGCCTGTAAATGTAAAGTAATTTGCCCAAGGCAACACAAGAAATGGAGAAGCTGGATTTTGAATCCAGGGAGTTTGGTTCTGTAGCCTATTCTTTTAGAGAGTTTCTGAAAGTTTACTAACTTTAGATATTGTACAATTTGGGAGATTTTACATTGTTAAACCAACACATAATATTGAGTAGATGAAGAAGATAGATATTAAAATGATGAGGAAAGTCCCTTCTTATGTTCATGTGCTAGGTGGTGGCCAGGCAAAATTTCTAGTCGTCTTTGGGTATATCTTATCAATAATTGGCAAAGGAATTATGAATTGTTCTGGTTTGTCCATATAAAGACAAAAGGTAGCTTTCCAGAAAGGCAGACATTAGCATTCCAAGTGCCCATTCCATACTCCTGGTTTTGGAAGTTAGCTGACCTCTAACAGAGCATCTGCCTTTCAGACCTTATTTAGAGATTTGCTCGATTTGAGTTGTCCCCTGGGTTAACAGCAGTGGAATCTGTATTTCTTTGGCATTGCTCCCTTCTATGTAAATTACAGATGTTCTCCAATGCCCTTTTGGGTTGCTTTTGGAAAAAAAGAGGAAAGATTAAAAGCTTTTTTTCTTTTTAAAGGAATCTAGCCTAGGTTCTAAGTAGGAGGAAATATATTTACTGAATTTTTCCTCATTTATGTTTCCCTTCAATCTTTGAAACTACTCCCTGCAGCCCTGCTGCTATGGGATCAATTTGTTGGCAAGGGTTATTCAAACATGAGCAGAATTTGTGTCCTCTTTGGATTAAAGTGCCAAAGCCAACAATAACAATTTTCATGTGGGAAGTGGTGCTCAATATCCAAGTCAGACTATACTTGGTGGTCTGTAATTTACTCCAGATTAAAAACAAGCATTTGAGGGTAATGAGGGTCTTTTCCCAGGTTTTTGTTTGTTTTCATTTCCAGACTTTTTGTTACTTTTTTTTTTTTTAACCTGTTGTTTTTAAATAGACATTGTTTTAGAGGTACTTTTTTGCCTCTTGATTTGAGGGTGGAAGGGGTAGGGTACTTGAAATGAGATGTATAATAGAGCTCTTTTTTAAAAAGTTAACATTTATATTAAGGTATAACTTAAAACAGTTGAGTGAACAAATCTGCTTAAATGAATATAGCTTAAATGAATTTTCACATATATATATAACTCATTTCTCTTTTCTCCACTTCCATTTTATTCACTTGTTACTCTTTTATCCTGTATGGCTGGAGGGAAAAAAAATCACATAATCTTGAAGACTGCTATACTTAGTTTAGATTTTCGGATTTAACTTCATTTGGACCACTGGACCTCCAGGGAAGTCCCTCTTCTTATTCTTTTAAGTTATTTCAAACCTTTGTCACTGTCCTCAGAGTTTCTTTCTTATGGTTTACATATTAACTTTTAGCATGTGACTTCACCTCTTAGGTTACCAAAAAGTTGAGGCATTCAGGAGGGAGCTCCCTTATCTCCTGGCAGCCCTCTCATTGCTCCCCTTTATTTATATACCCTATGTTCTTCCTTTCTGAAGGTGTGATTACATCCCTTTTGATCTCAATGATTCACTTTGTCAGTTTATCCTCTTTTTCCCCTTTAGCTTCTCTGTTGACTTCTACTCAGTATATATGCATGGTTGAGACTTCTCAGTTAAACAAGTTAATACAAATTTTGCCCTTGACTTTGAACCAACCTCTAGTTGCTATCCAACCTTCCTTCTTCACCTCATGGTCAAGCTTCTTGACTCTTCTCACTGTTTCCACTTCTGATTTCTCATTTGTTCTTCCTCAGCTCTAGGATGGCTTTTCATCTCTTTCTTCACTGAAACTGCTTCTGCCAAAATCACCAGTTTTTGAAGTCCCTTCTTTGATATTTTTTTCTCTGATTTTTCCTTCTTCCTCTCTAAGCCATCCTCAGACTCCTTTTGGGAACTCCAGTTATTTTCCCTATCCCTTAAATGTAGGAGTTTTCCAAGATTCGGTCTTTATTTGGACTTACTTCTATTTTTTACATTTTGTGGACAATCTGGTCCACATGCACAAGGTTTTAATTATTGCCTGTACCTCCTACATTCTGATACTAATTCTATTTTGAATCTCTCTCTTGATCTCCAATTTCAGACTGACAGTTATATTTGGATATGTCACAGTCACATATGAAAAACTGACATTATTATCTTACCTCAGCATATCCCTTCCCCAGAATAAACCTGCTTCCCTTGTTGTATTCTCTACCCTAGTTGGTGGCACCTTCTGCATCCTTCTTTAGTTCATACGTTTTTTTCTTTCTTTCTTTTTTTTACAATGTTCTGTGCCAGGCACTAGGTTCTGGAGTATAGAACTACAAAGACGTTATGAGATAAGGTCCCTGCCCTCAATCACAAAGACTAATAGAGAGAAGACACATGAGCAGAGAATTACATTACATTACAATTTAGTAAATACAATGGTAGAGGTGTGTGCCATATGCATTTATAACACAAAAAGGAACATAGAACTCAAATTGTGGATTCAGGAAAAGCTTCTTGGAGGAAGTGATGCCTGAGTAGAGTCTCAGAAGTAGGAGCTTGCTATGACTCCTCCCTTTCCCTTTTCTCTTCCATTACTTGCTGAGTACCGTTATTTCTAGGCTCTTAATGTCTCCCAGATTTATTGCTTCTTTCCTATTACACCTGCTACTGCCTTAGTTCAGGCTTCTTTGGGATATAGCAGCAATCTCCTAATGTCTTTCCTTTTTCCATTCTTAGTATCCTCTCCCCCCAGTTAATTATCCACATTGACACTACAGTAAATCTTTATAAGAAAACATTCTGATCATAACCTTCACAGGTTTGACTGTAAAGTAATACATAATTATATGCATATGTCACATTTTACTTATCCATTCATTAGTTGATAGATGTTTGGGTGGTCTCTACTTTTTGGCTATTATGAATGCTGTTGTGAACATTTATGTTAAAGGTTTTGTGTGGACATAGGTTTTCATATCTCCTGGCTATATACCTAAGAGTGGAATTGCTGGGTCATACGTTTTCCAGACTGTTTTACAAAGCAACTGTGCCATTTTACATTCCTACCAGCAATGTATAAGGGTTCCAATTACCCCATGTTCTTGCCAACACTTGTTATTTTCCTTTTTAATTTTTGATACTAACCAATGGTACTAATACTAATGGATGTAAAGTGGTATCTCCTAGTGTTTTTGATTTGCACTTCCATGTTGGCTAAGGATGTTGAGCATCTTTTTATGTGCTTTTGACCATTTCTATATCTTCTTTGAAGAAATGTCTATTAAGATCTCATTTTTAAAACTCAGTTATTTTTTTATTTGAGTTATAAGAGTTCTTTATATATTCTAGATACAAGTCCCTTATCAGATATATGATTTGCAAATACTCTCCCCTTTTGTGGAATTGTCTTTTCACTTTCTTGTTTTTTTTTTTTTCTTCATTTTCTTGATAGTGTCTTTTGAAGCATAAAAGTTTTTAATTTTGATGAATCCCCAAATACCTATTTTTTTCTTTTGTCCCATGTACTTTTGGTGTCATATTTTAGAAACCATTGATCACCCTAAGGTCATAAAGATTTATCCCTAAATATTGTTCCAATAGTTTTAAAGTTTTAGTTCTTACATTTAGGCTTATGATCTATTTGGAGTTATTTTTGTGTGTATGGTGTGAGGAAAGGGTCCAACTTAATTATTCTGCATGATATCCAGTTGTTCCAGCACTATTTGTTGAAAAGACTGTTTTCCCCTATTGAATTGTCTTGGCACCTTTGTTAAAAAAACAAAAAAACCTGTTGGGCTTCCCTGGTGGCGCAGTGGTTGAAAGTCCGCCTGCCGATGCAGGGGACACGGGTTTGTGCCCCGGTCTGGGAAGATCCCACGTGCCGCGGAGCGGCTGGGCCCGTGAGCCATGGCCGCTGGGCCTGCATGTCCGGAGCCTGTGCTCCGCAACGGGAGAGGCCACAACAGTGAGAGGCCTGCGTACTGCAAAAACGACAACAACAACAACAACAAAAAAAACCTGTTGACCATAAATGTAAAGGTTTATTTATGGAGTCTCAGTTCTATATGATAGATTTATACATCTGTGCTTAAGTCAGTACCACATTATCTTTATTATTGTAGCTCTGTAGTAAGTTTTTAAATTGGGAGGTGTGAATCTTCCAATTTTCTTCTTCTTTTGAAAGGTAATTTTGGCTATTCTGAGTCTTTTGCATTTCCATATGAATTTTAGGGTCTGAAAAATTCAGCTGTTATTTTGATACAGGTTGAACTGAATATGTAGATCAATTTGGGAAGTATTGTCATCATAATATTGTCATCCAATCGATAAATGTGGGATGTCTTTCCATTTATGTAGATATTCTATAGTTTTTCAACAGTGTTTTATAGTTTTTATTCTATAAGTTTTAAATTCTTTTGTTAACTTTATTCTAAAATATTTTATTCTTTTTGATGACATAAGTGGAATATTTTTATTAATTTCATTTTTAGATTGTTTAAGTGTATATTAGAAGTACATTTCTACAACCTTACTGAACTGATTTATGGTATCTACTGGATTTTTAGTGGATCCTTAGGATTTTTGATATGTAAGATCATCTTGTCTACAAATAGGAATAGTTTTACTTCTTTGCTTTCAACTAGGTGCCTTTTATTGTATTCTCTTGCCTAATTACCCTGGCTAGAGCTTCCAGTACAATGTTGAACGAAAGTGGTTAGAGTGGATGTCTTTGTTTTTTTTTCCTTTTCTTGGAGGGAATACATTGTCTTTCACCATCAGGTATGATGTTAGCTGTGTGTTTTTCTTAGATTTTCTTTATCAGGCTGAGTCACTTCTATTCCTAATTAGTTGTGTGTTTTTTTAATCATGAAAGTGTGTTGGGTTTTGACAAATGCTTTTTCTGTTTCTATTTAGATAATCATGTGATCTTTGCCTTTCCATTCTATTGATATGGGTGTGTGTTGATTCAGATGTTGAGCCATTCCTGCATTCCTAGGATGTATCTCACTTGGTCATCAAGTATAATCCTTTTCATGTGCCGCTGGATTTAGTTTGCTAGTATTTGTCAGGGATTTTCTCATCTGTATTAATAAGAGACATCAGTCTGTAGTCTTCTTTTCTTGTGATGCCTTTGTCTTGTATTGTTATCTTGTAATGCTGACTTCATAGAATAATTTAAGAAGTGTTTCCTTCTCTTGAATTTTGGTACAATTTGTGAAGATATAGAATTAATTCTTTTTCAGATGTGTAGTAGAACTCACTAGTGAAGCTGTCAGCCTGGGCTTGTGGGAAGTTTTTAAACTACTAATTCAATCTCTTTACTAGTTACTCAGAGATATTCAAATTTTCTATTTCATCTTGAGCCAGTTTCAAGAAGTAGTTTCTGTCTTTCTAGGAATTTGTCCATTTCATCCACGTTATCTAATTTGTTGTTTTAAATTGTTTGTAGTGTTTTCTTCAAATCTTTTTTCTTTCTGTATGGTCAGTAGAGATGTTTCCTCTTTAATTTCTGATTTTAGTAATTTAAGTCTTCTCTCTTTTTCTCTTGGTCAGTCTAGCTAAGGATTTGTCAATTTTGTTAATCATTTCAAAGAAGTAGCATTTGGTTTTGATTTTTCTCTGCGTTCTAAAAAAAAAATATATATATATATATATTTTTTTTTTGGCGGTACGCGGGCCTCTCACTATTGTGGCCTCTCCCGTTGCGGAGCACAGGCTCCGGATGCGCAGGCTCAGCGGCCATGGCTCACGGGCCCAGCCGCTCCACGGCATGTGGGATCTTCCTGGACCGGGCCACAAACCCGCGTCCCCTGAATCAGCAAGCGGACTCTCAACCACTGCGCCACCAGGGAAGCCCTAAAAATATTTTTTATTTCATTAATTTCCACTATTTACTATTTAATTTTTTCCTGCTTGCCTTAGGTTTAGTTTTCTCTTCTTTTTTCTAGTATATTATTGTGGAAAGTTGATCTATTGATTCGAGATCATCTTATTTAATATAGGCATTATAGCTATAAATTGCTATATAAGCACTTCCTTAGCTGTGTCCCATAATTTTACCCATAATTTTGCTATGTTTTGTTTTAATCTCATTCTTCTAAAAGTATTTTCTAATATCCTTTGTTATTTCATCTTTGATTAATTGACTATTTAATTGTGTTGTTATTTTCCACATATTTATGGATTTCCCAGATTTCCTTATGTTACTGGTTTCTAATTTCAGGCCACTCTGTATGGTATCAGTCATTTAAAATTCATTGAGACTTATTTTATGGCCTAACGTAAGGCCAAATATTATTCTGGAGCACATTTCATGTGCACTTGAGAAGAATGTATGTGTTGCTGTTGCTGGGCAGAGTATTCTTTAGATGCCTCTTTGGCCCTGTTAGTTGATATAGTGTTGTTCAAATCTTCAATTTCCTTACTGGTCTTTGTAGTTGTTCTATCCATTACTGAAAGTGGGATATTGAGATTTCCAAACATTATTTTTTTCCCCAAACATTATTTTTTTAATTGTTTATTTCTCCCTTCAATTCTGTCACTTTTTCCTCACATATTTTGTGGCTCAGTTGTTAGGAGTATGTATGTTTATAATTGTTAAATCTTCCTCAGGGATTCACAGTTTTACCATTATAAAATGTTTCTATTCATCTCTAGTAATATTTTTGTTTTAAACCCTATTTTGCCTAGTATTAGTATAGCTGGTCCAGTATTCTTAGGGTTGCTGTGTGAATTTATATATATTTTTTTCTATCCTTTTACTTTCAACTTATTTAAAGTATATCTCTTGTAGAGAACATATAACTGGATCTTTTATTTTGACAAGATCTGCATTGTCATGATTTATAATAGTATATTTGTGCTGTAAATTGTTGGTTGTGCTTCATTGCCTAAGTAAACCCACTAAATACAGTGGTGCTCATGGAAGCTTTATATTGAATACTTTCTGAATTTCTTCCTCTTCCTGTCCCTATTTTAGCATTTTGAATGCTGCCATTGTTAGATATAGATATAGGTATAGATATAGATATATAAAACCATTGTAACTCATATCATGTAGGTTGTCTGAGCAAAAAGTGAGTTATCTATTAGCTTTGAAACCAGAGTGCTCAGTGTTAGTGGTTGTTGGATCACATTCCTTTGAGTCAGTAAAGTATAGCATATTTATTAGAATTAAGCAGAACTTTTTTCCTTTAGCAGCAATCTCTCTCTTTTAACCCTAACTATGTTAAAGTTAGAGTTTTGGCTTTGGAATTGCGAGGAATAACTTTACTTTACATGGATAATTAACCAGATTGAATAACAGAGCAAAAGAACATACTTTATTTCCACACTGTGGTAATAATAAAACAGTTACTAATTTTGGAGCTGCACATTATTTCCATAGTTGGATATGTCTTAATAAGGGAGTGGTTTTGTCTCACTAACCTCAAATCACACCAAGAAACCTGCTTCTGCATAAAGGAGGTTTAACTTATTTTCTAAGCTTAATAATTTTTCAGCATAGGATGTTTAGGTACATATTTTTCTTCAGGCTACAATCTAGAATATGTTAGTAGGAAGGTAAGGTTGAGAATTCCTGCTTTGGTTATTCAGTGCTTTACAACCTGAACTGTTCCTTGAGGCAAGCTATTTCTCAATTCCATTTTTTCTATGTATATTCTGAAAATAATAAAGACACCATAGCTATGAGGTAACTTCAGTGTTATATCCTACTTGTTTAAAACCAGGGACTTTTTGTGGGGTGGAGGAGGAGGGGAAAGTACTGGGAAAGAAGAGTAAAAATATAATTTAAAAATTTTATTATCCAGAATTCTATATAGTAGTGGCATTTAAAAATAAAACTAGAGAAAGGGTTCTTGGTGATATTTCTTGGTTTCCATTTAATTTTTGGTTGAGGATATTCAATGTTCTATCAGTTTCTTTACATTTTTAAATAAAAGCTCACCAAAGAGTTCAAATTTTGATCCTTGAGATGATTAGGTACTTATTTAGATAAAGGCTTAGTTATGTATCACCCTCAAATTTAATTGTTTGTTCTGTGTTCACTGGAATTTTGAAGCAAAATCAAAAGAGCACACTGAACACTAAATAGTTTCTCAGGCGGTAACTGCTGTTTTTATTTATGTTGAAAAGCTATTTAGCTTAAGGGAGAAAATTAAAATATCCTGGTAATTACTTTGTTCTACCTGTACTGTCTTGATAATGATTTATCTTATTCAGATAGAATATGGCAGCGAACACATGATTTCATTTTAACAATTTGTTGGTTGAACCTAATCATCTTTAACTTTAATAGATTTGTATCAATTATATACTGACAATGAGAATCTTTCCAAACTACTAACACCTTCCATTGGAGACCAGATGCCTATTAGCTGATATTTGTTCCTTTTCTGCAATCTTTTTTACATCATATGTCAGTGCCCCCTGTGAAAGGTACTAGAAGCCACCTAATCAATAAGATACTCTTAATTTTCTGCCTTCTCTTTCTTTATATATTTTTGAGGTATAATTTATAAACAATAAAATAAATTAAACAAATTACATAAACATTTTATTTTTTTTAATTTAAAGATTTATTTTTACTTAAAATTGTTTATTTTATTAAACAAATTTACACAAATTTTAAGTGTACACAAATGTAAATACTAACCCAATTTAAGTATACAGTACTTACATCACCTCAGAAAGTTCCCTTATGCCACTTTTCTGTCAGCCAGTAGGTGAGTGTTTCAGTTCCAAACTCTATCTGAATGCTTGCTTTCTTGAATCACTGATGGTACTAACTGTCCCCGGCTGGCTCCCCAGGATGTAGACTCTGAAAGGGAGTTTAGCTTGCAGAGTGTTTATTAAGGAGTGCCCTTGGGGTCAACATTTGTGAAGGCAGGGGAAGAGAGCAGGACTGGGTAGCAGGAAAAGTCAAGCTGCCGGAAGGCCAAATGCCATCCTGGACTGACCCCATGAAGAACTCTGGGCCTTGACTAGCTTTGTAGAGTTATCTGGAGTTGGGGCAAGAGGGTCAAGCCTTTATATTCCTATTTTGATCTGTTGTTGGATGCAGGCTGCCCTGAGAAGAGACTCAACCTTAGAGAATGTGGGTTTCTGCAGTTGAGGCCATCGTAGAAGGGCCTGTCAGATGATGGTTGACCACTCTCTCAGCAGCTGGGCAACAAATCCTTCATCCAAGGGGAATTTGAAAAGTATCTCACATTGTCTCTCACATTGCTGTTAAGGAAATTCAAGCTGCTTGGAAGCGCAGGTGTTTTTTATTCAAGTCTAGAAGGAGGAAACCAGAATTAGAATAAAGACTAATTGATAGCAGCTAAATACTAGAAAATTCATGATTACATTATTTAAAACTTATTCTAATAATATTTTTGAATATGTTTTATGATTTATTCATTCAAGAAATATTTGAGAGCTTATATTAATGGAGACATTTATCCTTCATCTTGGCCATCTACTAGCTGAATCCCTTATATTTGGGAACTCCTCTGTATGAAGCCAAGCTCATCTACCACAGTAGAGGCTGAAAATGCAACGTTATTGAAAGGGCTACAGGCCTCAAACCTAAGCTCTGCCAAACAGACAAATTTTTTAATCAGACCTGGTGTTGTGAAGGACCAGAATTTTGTTTTTAATGGTTTGTTGTGCCAGCAGAATAGTGTGTAAAGCCATATCCACTTTCCAGAGATGGCAGTGTTTCACCAGACTCCACTTTGGTGGAGTCAGCAGTGTAAACACCCAGAGCTAAAGACAGTAGTTTCCTCACCAGCCCGGTTCTGTGGCATGCTTCTTTGGGTTTTGTTTCTGACTGGGTAGCCTATCTGCTTAATTAACTAGGATTGGTGTCTGTTGCTTGCCCCTCAAAATCCCTGGCTAATATAGCTTACCCTCCACCAAATGCTCTAGGCAGTAGGATTATCATGGTGAAAAGAAAAACGTTTAGTGGGGAGAGACTGATGGTTAGTAAAAAGATAAATTGACAATATAATTCTAGACTATAAGTAGCACAAAGGAAGTGAACAGGAAAAAGATAAATAAAGGAGAGGAAATTGGAGATGGGGGGCAAGGGATCCTTAAAGAAGGCTAGGAAAGTAAAATGATTGCCCTGAGACCAGTAGGCTGAGAGGAAGAGTGAGCTGGGTGAAAGGGGAAGGGGTGTGATGAAAAAGAATTTTGCAGCCAGAGACAAGAGCATTTGCAAAACGGGTGAGAATGAACTTGAATTAACTGTTCAAGGAACCAAAAGGAGCATTGTGGTTGTCAGTTGTGTTTGTTTAGCTAATTTAATAGAGTTTCTCTTTTTAAAGAAAAATACATTTTGATATGAAAACCTATGCTATAACTGATGGCTCTCTATTAATTCTGAAGCAGTACTGTTTAAATCCAGAAACTTGTCTGATTGACTACATTAGAATCACCAGGGAAGTTTTCAATAAGTACAGATTTCTGGGACCCACCCATAGAGAGTCTAATCAGCCAAATTTGTAATCATTAGTGTTAGACTGCAATGTTATGTGAGGTAACACTGTCAGCAAAGCAGAAGCTTACTTTAATTTCAGCTAAAGCACACTTGAGTAACAGCACTGGTTACTGCAAATGCTGTGCATGTCTCATGCATGTGAAATTGGTATATACCCCTTTACTTGATAGACATAAAGCTTTTACCTGACTAGAAATAAAACAGGGAGAAATCAGTCTTTCTTTCATTAAATTTTGCCTTTTTATGTAGAAGTCTATGCTAGTTGTGTTGTACAAGGTAAAAAAAAATTATTTGGAAGTCTAGTTGCTAGCTGTATCTGACGAGGTGAAAATCCTAGTAATTCTTAGTAATATTCAGTATTGAATGAAACCCCAGATGCTAATATATTGAATCCTGTTGTGAGGTTATTGGTGATAACAGATTAAAGACTTTTTTTAATTGTCTATAGGACATGTTTTTATCCAGAGTCTCTAAGAATACTATGGATTAGCTTCAGGTTCAGCTAATTTGAAGGGAACCCCAGTCCAGGTTTTATTAACAGATATAATTCGAAGTATATCTTACCAAAGAGTCAACCTAGTTAAAGAACTCTGAGCAGAAGAAAAGCTGTTTTAATTATGAGGTCATTGATAACTCGGAGCTTCTCTAGGTGAGAACCAGTGTATCCAAGTAGAAGCCATGCTATGCTTATTCTGATCACAATCAGACAATTATGCAATTTTGTCTCCCTGAGTATAAATTTTTACCAAAAAACCCCATAAATGTTATATTAAAATATGAGAAAATTGTTGTCTAAGATTCTGTGTTTGTCAAACTCAAACTGGTGTCTTGTACATTTTATTTCACTCCCCTGAGGTGGGAATAAACATGGCACTTCTTTCTGAAGCATCACTTTCCCTTGATGCTCGTGATATAAAACCTTATTTTTGTATGGAAACAAATATGTATATATTCTAGAATAGGAATTTATTATTTTCATAAAAATGTGTCATTAATATGTAGTGATTTATTGTTTTAAAATGATTTAGTAAATGTTTTTAAATTTTCTCAATTTCCATTATTGCAAATATTAATTGTTATAATCACATAAACTCTTTGGAGTTCTCAATAATTTTAAGAGCATAAAGGAGATCCTGAAACCACAAAATTTGAACCAGAACCACTGGACTAGGTAAAATACTACTTTCCCCCAACTTAGCTAACGTTTAAATATATCCTCACAGCCTTTTCCATGGAAAATATTTACAGCTTCTTGTTTCACTTTCATTTTTACTCCTTATTTTCTTTCAGTTTTGCAAAGAGTTAGATAAAGCAAAGACCTGGACTGGGAATGGGAAGTGAGTAAGGAGGCAGATAAGCATGTTTCCATTATAAGAAGATAGCTTAAAGTATTGGGAGTTGTCAAAGCATATCTTTTGTTTCTATGATTCTGACTTAAAGAAGTAGTAATTTCTGATGTATTTTAAGCCTAGGCAAAGTATATTTTGACTATATCAATGTTTTATTTTTCTTTAAAAACATTTACTTCATCTTTAAGGAAGCAGTGTTTTTAAAATTAATGTTGGTTTTTTTTTAAAAAATGGTAACTCACTTCCAGTTTTTAGTAGAAGTTATGAGGAAATTGATTCCATTCACTGTATTTGTTTTGCTTTGAAGCCTTCAAGAATGGTTCTGTATATTCTTCAGAAGTGAGATAGACTGATAATCAATGTTAAATCTTTTTTTTTCAAACTTTCTGATATAAAAAAATATTACTGTCTAGAAAGAACCAATTCTTTTTTCTGAAAGAACTTTAAAAATATAATAATTGTCAGTTGCAGGAATAAATATACCACCAAAACTCTCATATGTAGATGTAGAAATTTGGCAATTATTTCACCATTATTTGGAAAATTATCTGTGGAAACATTTACTTGCATTTCAAGGGGATGATTTTTTTTTTTTTGCGGTATGCGGGCCTCTCACCGTTGCGGCCTCTGCCGCCGCGGAGCACAGGCTCTGGACGTGCAGGCTCAGCGGCCATGGTTCACTGGCCCAGCCGCTCCGCGGCACGTGGGATCCTCCCGGACCGGGACACAAACCCGTGTCCCCTGCATCGTCAGGCGGACTCTCAACCACTGCGCCACCAGGGAAGCCCCGGGATGATTATTTTTATATTTTAACTGAGCTGCCATCCTATTCATGAACATGAGGCTTAAGGCATTGGAACGTCTGGGAACCAGAGTTAGAATTTTTTTTTTTTGTGGTACGTGGGCCTCTCACTGTTGTGGCCTCTCCCGTTGCGGAGCACAGGCTCCGGACGCGCAGGCTCAGCGGCCATGGCTCACGGGCCTAGCCGCTCCGCGGCATGTGGGATCTTCCCAGACCAGGGCACGAACCCTTATCCCCTGCATCGGCAGGTGGACTCTCAACCACTGCGCCACCAGGGAAGCCCCAGAGTTAGATTTTTAATAAAGTCTAACTCTTCTCTTCCAAAAGCAGTAGTTTTAGTGGCCACATGTTAGACTGGGAGTCACCACCAAGAAATGCCAGTAAGTGTCAATGGGTACCACTTGGGAGGACAACAAAGAAATAAAACTACCATGGGGTAAAAAAGTATAAGAGGGAAAAAAAGAAAAAGTGAGGGGTGGTAGTGGTAGAGTCCTTCAGTAGTATCTAGTGAGAATATTGAAAATAATTTAGGGCCATTACGGGTTTCAGGCACTAACCAACAAATAGATAAAGCCAGCAAATCTCTACTGTGATTTGTCAGTTGGCTGGTAAGTCCTCTTGGTCAACATCACTAGCATGCTGTTGATTCCTCTGAGTGCATGGGTGATATTGTGAGGAGGGTCAGGAAATACTTGATCATACCAGCCAAATATCAGATGCTGGCTTAAGTGTTTTGCGTGATATGTTTTTTTAACTGAACTTTTTATCTTGGAATAACTTTAGATTTACAGAAAAGTTGCACAGATAGTACAGAGTCTGGGTATACCCTTTACCAGATTTCACTTTCCCCTCAGGTTATCATCTTACATTACTGCTTGGTTTCTTTTAATCCTCACGAACAACCTTTGATAGAAGCTACTATTATTTTGTTTTCTGTAAGAAGAAACTTAGGCCATATTGTGAGGAATAATATATCTATTATTTCAACAAATATTTGAGTGCATACTATGTGGCAGGCGTTATTTTAGGGTTGGCCATGGGCATACATTGGTGAATAAGATGGTATGCCTGCCTTCATGGAATTGTAATATTTATGTCATTTGTTCTGCATAGTACTACGTTGAACTCATTTCCTTTTTGTTCCTCTAGGAAGTCATTAGAGGAAAAGCACTGAAATGTTAATCTTATGGGTGAAGTAGTATTGACTATCACCCACCACCCAATTTATTTCCTCAAAATTATGAGATGTAGTTAGCTCAAGATCTCTCCACTTAGCCATCTTCTCAAACTGCTCCGTAATGTTAATATATGCCAGTTTGGATTTCTGATTATCTGTATACCCAGTTATATTTATTGCTGTATATTGTCATCCTCAAAACATCCTTTGTTGGCTTACAACCTAAAATGCATTGGCTCTGTAGGTAGTATAGATTATGTGAAAATATAGTTCTCAGCATCAGAAGCCTGGGTTAGATTTTCAGTGATGGAATATAGCCTTCAAGTCTGTTAACAGAAATGGGGAATCCCATGACTACCTCACCACACTCCTTGCTGAAAATACTACTATTCCTGAGGGGGGGGTCATTGACCTTTATATACATTATAGAGGTATGGGAGGAGCAGGGAGGAAGAAGTACCTTAAGTAATATGTTAGCCACAGAGAGACAAAAGAATAATCAGAGCACTTAAAAGCTGGAGGAAGCTTATGAAAGAATGGGGAAGTGAGCTTCTTGTAACAGGGATCCCTGCTGTTCTCTATTTTCAGTGTGGCAAAGCAAACCAGGCCCCTATGGACTCTAAAGAATGAATTATGGACCTGAATAGTAATGTGGTAGTGCTAATGATTTCATCAGTGACCATGGCCTTTGTCATTCTGTTTTGGGTGTATGTGTGTTTATGTGTGTGCATTTGGGCCAATTAACTTATTAAATAACTTATTTGGCTTAAAAAATAAATTGTAGTTTTTCAAGAATAATTTAGTTATTATGAATTTGGCAGTGTGGGAAATGCACTTTATATGTTTCTACAATCATACTGACTGAACAAACAAATGGGTTACATCATTTTTTTGTGTGTTTAGTCCCATATACATACTGCTTTCAGCCTAGTCCTTTTTCTGTCAGTCTTTTAGATCTTTCTCCAAATTATTCTATCAAAAACTGAGATTTTCACTTTTTTCCTCTAAATTGTTTTCCCATTTTCTCCCATCATCCTTTAATTCATTCTCATTCATTAGTTTTTATAAGCTTTTAGAGGGAATCAGATTTCCTTTTGTTTGTATTTACATTTTTTTCAGAAATCTAGATTTTATTTTATTTTTTTTTTTTTTGTGGTACGCGGGCCTCTCACTGCTGTGGCCTCTCCCGTTGTGGAGCACAGGCTCTGGACGCACAGGCTCAGCGGACATGGCTCACGGGCCCAGCCGCTCCGCGGCATGTGGGATCTTCCCGGACCGGGGCACAAACCCGCGTCCCCTGCATAGGCAGGCGGACTCTCAACCACTGCGGCACCAGGGAAGCCCAGAAATCTAGATTTTAATCTTTATATTTGTGAGTTTTATTAAGTGTCTGTTGTGGCAGTAATGATTTATAATAGACTCCCAGTTGTCAATGGAGATGTTATGCCACTATTAAGTCTAAAAAATATAATAATGAAATGAATATTTCTTCTAGACATGTATTTATTGTTCCTCCAGACCAGTATCTAAGACTTAATCCAAGGTTCAGTTAGTTTTAGAAGAGACATTTTACATCTTTCCATACTTCCTCATCTAAAATTTTCCTGAAGAGTTTATATGCTTTTCATGCTCTCTTTCTCCCAACTGTACATTTATGACATTAATGTTCTTAGAGTTTAGTGTTTCATTAGTTTTCTGGAATCTCATGGTTTTCTCAAACCTAATTTTGATTTCATACTACTCACTTTAAACTTCTCTAAGATTCTCTCAAGAGATCCTTGAGGGAGTTGGACTTGTTCTTGAGGCACTCAAGAATGATTATTCAATCTGTTCTTAAGTATGTGATGTGGGTCAGCATTTCATTGAAGACAAATGAAATATCTCTTAGTTTTAAGGTGAAAGTCACCTTATTCTCTTCATACTCTGCTAAATACCAAGCTACAAACAACCACAGACCACACATGGATGGAGACGTGATGCTATGCTATGCTAGGCTTCACTACACTACACTGCACTACTTTACACTAAGTGAAAAGTGCAAGGATGGGCTACTGTCCTCAATTTATATGAAGATTTGTGTGAAAGAAATGTACCTCGAAGAGGTGGAGATCCTCCAAAAACCCTCTTTTACCTAAGGGTGCTCTTTGCTATTGACATTAATTAGCAACTTTGAGCTAGTTTTATGCTGCCCAAAATGAAATGGAGAATTAATAATTTTCTCTAAATCTCAATTCTCTTCTAGATCATTTCAGACATCAATCTATTTTTTTATTCTTCTACCTAGAGCATGGCCCTTGTGCAAGTGACAGAATTTATATTTCTGTTAAGCTTGAGACTTCTAAGAAATCCCCTTTCTTTTCTACAAAGGGACAATTTAAGATCTCTCACTGAGACTTCCCACGTTGTCTTATGTGCTGGATACTGCTTGCTGAGTTTAGATTGCCAATTTCTGTGTAATGGTTTTATCTTCTAAAAATCTCAAAAGCAAATAATTCTGTTGCCATTTTTCTCAAGGTGTGTATATGCCTTTCAAATATTTGGTTGGAAACAGAAGACTGTTCCTGTCTTGCTCATCTGGGTAGAACTCATTTACTGTTTTTCCTTTTAAACTGTTAGCTCAAGTGACCTTACACACGAGTCCCAGCTGTGCATTAGCATTGCTTGGGGATGTGTTTGTATCTTTTGTCTAAAAATACCCAGCCGGTAGGATTCATGATCCATGAAAGCTAATTGAAACAATTTCTCTTCAAGTTTTGGCAAGCGAAGCATGCATTATAAGCATTAATATCTATAAATTGAATTGTTAATGAATCTAGACACTAATAATGAATGCCATTTTGCAGGCTTAACTAGAAACACTAAAATTAGCAGGATCTGGAGCAGAATTTTCAATCATTTTTGCTTATTAAATAGCAAAGCTATGCTTTTAATAAGCTAATCATTTTTATTTGACCCCATAGGAGTAGCTCAGTTGATTAGAAACAGGTTTCTAAGTGCAAAACAATGTTGTTTTTCTCTTACCAAAGCACTGAAATTTTAAGATGGATATTTGATCTCACAGTCTGTATCTTCTAATCACATCTGTACATACATTTCAATGCTTTATGAAATACTTACTCCATTCCTCCTACATTAAGCTGTATGTTTGTGTGTATGCATATGTGTGTGTGTATGTGCACATGTGCATCCTCTTCAGTTTTTAAAGTCACTGTCACAATTGGCTTAAACAAATCGTCTCATTTTGCATGAAAACATTTGAGAAGATTGCATTATTAAGGTGTAATACAATCTGGAGCGTAATGGTTGCCTGATAGCTTTATTATTTTCAGAGCCTTTGAGAGATATATATATATATATATATATATATATATATATATTTGCATTTGAATATCATCTCCTAAAACTTTTGCATAGACCCAGTTTAAATAGCAGCAAAATCTAGTATTGGGTTGGCCAAAAAGTTTGTTCAGTTTTAAGTAAAAAGACATTTTTCATTTTCACCAAGAATTTTATTGAACAATGTAGTCACTAACCGAATAAACTTTTTGGCCAACCCAATACATAATGTTAACCAACAATGGAGTGTTTTTCCCCTAGTGCTTGAGTGACTTGAGATAGTAAGTCATGCGCTGAAGGGTACATTTAGTGCCTTTTAGTAGCTATATACCAAATAGTTACCAAGTGGCCTGAAAGAGTTAACGCACTTTTCTGTGTCCTTTCGCTTCCTACCAAGGAATGACTTAACCACTACGAAGAATGAAATGGTACTAATGGAATATTAGTAGGAATATGTGAATATTAGGAATATGTGACATCTCTCTGTATATTCTCATGGAGGTAACTGAAACTGGAAGTCAAAGTACCTTTTCTGATTGCTTCTTTCCCTACAAATCTTAAGGATATTGACCACTGCTTTGGCTTGAACTAAAAAAAACTAAGATCATAGATTATGATCCTTTGCATTTCTATGGTGTCAGTTGTAACTTCTTTTTCATTTCTAATTTTACTGATTTGAGTCCTCTCCCTTTCTTTCTTGATTAGTCTGGCTAAAGGTTTATCAATTTTGTTTATCTTCTTAAAGAACCAGCTTTTAGTTTTATTGATCTTTGCTATTGTTTTCTTCATTTCTATTTAATTTATTTCTGATATGATCTTTATGATTTCTTTCCTTATACTAACTTTGGGTTTTGTACATGTATACAATGGAATATTACTCACCCATAAAAAGGAATGAAGTTGGGTCATTTGTAGAGACGTGGATGGACCTAGAGAGTCATACAGAGTGAACTAAGTCAGAAAGAGAAAAGCAAATATAGTATATTAACGCATATATATGGAATCTAGAAAAATGGTATAGATGATCTTATTTGCAAAGCAGATGTAGAGACACAGACGTAGAGAACAAATATATGGATACCAAGGGGGAAAGGGGTGGGGTGGGAGGAATTGGGAGACTGGGATTGACACATATACATTATTGATACTATGTATAAAATAGACAACTGATGGGAACATACTGTATAGTACAGGGAACTCTACCTAATGCACTGTGGTAACCTAAATGGAAGGAAAGTCCAAAAGGGAGGGGATATCTGTATGTGTATGGCTGATTCATTTTGTTGTGCAGTGGAGGCTAACACAACAGTGTAAAAAGCAACCATTCCCCAATAAAAATTAATAAAAAATAAAGAAAGAAAAGAATACTAAGAAGCCAAAGTGTAGAAGCTGAGTCTGATAGTAATTTTTGCTTCAGAGTTTATAGGTTGGAATTTTTGTGGAAAGGTAGCCTGGAAGGGTTATTAGGATTCTTTGGTATTGTTTTTTTTTGTTTTTTTTTGTTTTTTTTCTTCAGCATGTTGCATATTCCTTTTTACTACCAGGTCTAAGAATCTATAATACATTTAGAAGAATGAAATGTATAACCAATGTATGTCATACATATTTTCTCAGGAATATAGTGTGTATTGTATTATCATTTATGAAATTGTTTTCAGGATTTGTCAACCATCATAGATGTGATAATTACAGTCATGCACTTTTTTTCCCCGATGACTTTCTTTAGTTAACTAAGGCTTATACCTTAATTCTTATATACATGGCTTCATCAAAATGGAAATCGAATAGTCTTAGAGCATTTTGTACCACTCTTCCCAAAAGCTGATGATCAGCCTACATGTATGTGACTGAATCAGCCCAAGAAAATCTTCCTAGTCACAAAGCCCAAGAAAAAAACAAACAGCAAAACAAAATCCTTCCTCAAAGGACTGTTTAGAGAACACTCATTTCTTAGTTAATAAGCTTTCAGTACTCTGGCATTTTGATCAATATTTTAAAATGTTTTAATTGAATTCAGTCTTTCTTTTCCTGTAAGAAATAAAATTTGGATGGACTATATTTTTCATATCAGTAAATCTTGATTAAATGATTCCCTGGATTATAATCCTGCCTGGATTTGACTATCTATTTTTATTAATTTCCAAGAACATGTAATTTTAAAACTGTATTACCAATCTAAGTTCTGATATCAAAATCTTCTCCAGAATTGCCTAAGTCATTTTGCAACCATTTGACATGGCCACTTGTAGCACAGAAATAATATATGCTCCTGAATAAGCAAGAGTTTTTGCCTATTCAAAACTCCTTGCTATTATCTGGTCAATTTCATGGAAATGAATTCCACAGACAAGTCTTAATAGTTAAGGTCAACCTATTATAAGTGATTATACTTAGAGCAGAGTAGGAATCTTCTACTTTTCTTTCTTATCCAAATACTTGAAAAAGTTTTCTACATCAGTTCAGTTTTCTTGAAGTTTTTACAATATCCTGGGCATGTGATAGTTTACATTACAAACATGACTTAAAATCTCTAAAATAAAATTTATTTCTATTTTTAGTTAGAAGGAAATGTGCTGACATTATCCCTGCAGTATTTGATTTTTACACTAGCTCTGTTTCTCAAAAATGTTTCTTTTAATATCTGCAGTGTTATAAATAGAAGGACCAAACTCTGTGTTATACTGAATGACATACCTCATTCCAAAGTAGAGAGGGGTTGAAAGGATGTCTCTAACACAAACATTTTCTCTTCTTATAAGTGCTTTTGGAAGATAGCATTCTATGAAAGAAATTAAAAACAGTAAGTCAAACTTGAACATAAGAATAATTCTTATTGCAAGCTTACTTCTTAAAATATCATCATCTTCATCTTAAAATGTATCCTCATTGTCATTATCTTAAACTATTCCTCTCCGTGAAAATAGTAGGACTTAAGGCTTTGTAATGTTAAAAATCTATTCTGCAGTGCTTATTTTAAAAATACAATGTTAACAGAGTGATTTTAAACCAAATCCTGAGCTGTATCTAAAGGTTATGGTTTTACATGACCAAGAACCAGAATTCTCTTTAGATCCTCAAGCCTATGCTTTTCACAGTATCTTTCCATGACTTACATAAGATAAGAAACCAATAGGGACACTTACACATTGCTTATGTGAGGAATCCAGGAAAACAAACACATACAAGAATGGGTAAATTATGAGACTTTGAAATTATGATTACTTGTTAATACTATCCTATTTTTAGAAGTTAACTTAGAAGTACCTTGGGGACATTATGTTCCTTATGACACATTTTACTGTTGTTGTGACCACCCATTGGTTATATTATAGTACAAGCTTTAATGTGGGTTCTAAAACTACATCAGTTACAACTTTATCTTAACTACAGTAGATTAATCCAATATTTTCTCCAATTTCCCATATTATTTCCTTACTTTCAAATAAGTAGTCCAGGGCTTCCCTGGTGACGCAGTGGATAAGTATCTGCCTGCCAATACAGGGGACACAGGTTCGATCCCTGTTCTGGGAAGATCCCACATGCTGCGGAGCAACTAAGCCCATGCGCCACAATTACTGAGCTTGCGCTCTAGAGCCCGCGAGCCACAACTACGGAAGCCCACGGGCCTAGAGCCCATCCTCCGCAACAAGAGAAACCACTGCAGTGAGAAGCTTGTGCACCGCAATGAAGAGTAGCCCCCGTCCGCCGCACCTAGAGAAAGTCCACGTGCAGCAACAAAGACCCAACACAGCCAAAAAAAATTTTTTTAATTAAAAAAAAAAAATCAAATAAATAGTCCAGAAGTAGGCAGTTCAGAGCTGGTTCATCTACTTGAGGAAGTCATCAAAGACCCAGGTTCTTTCTGGTAATTTCCTGCTTTTCCATAGTTAGTGTGCAGCTTTTGTTTTTCCAGTCAAAATGCTTGTTCTGACTGCAGGCATTGTATCTACATCCCAAGTAAGGAGAAAGGAGAAATAACAAAGGGCAAAATTTATCTTGCTAGCCTTGTGTTTATCAAGAAAGTGAAACTGTCCTCAGGGACTTTCATTTATATCTCATTGGCTAGTACTGTCACATGATCATGCCTACTTGTGAGGGAATCTGAGGAGGTGAGTATTTTTTTTATTGAGGTATAGTTGATTTACAATATTATATAAGTTTCAGGTATATAACATAGTGAGTCACAGTTTTTAATGATTATACTCCATTTATAATTATTATAAAATATTGGCCATATCCCTTGTACTGTACAATATATCCTTGTAGCTTATTTATTTTATACATAATAGTTTGTACCTTTTAATCCTCTGTCCCTATCTTGTTCCTCCCCCCTTCCCTTTCCCCACTGGTAACCACTCCTTTGTTTTCTATATCTGTGAGTCTCATTCATTTTTGTTGTATTCAGTAGCTTTTTTTTTTTCAGATTCCACGTACAAGTGATAACATATAGTATTTGTCTTTCTCTGTCTGAGTTCTTTCACTAAGCATAATACCTTCCAAGTCTATCCATGTCGTTGCAAATGGCAAAATTTCATTCTTTTTTTATGGCTGAGTAGTATTCCACAGTGTGGGGGGTGTGTGTGTGTGTGTGTGTGTGTGTGTGTATACACACATACATACCTATGGAAGGTGAGTATTTTTTTTTAATTATTTCTTTTTTTTTTAAATAGCCAATACAGCCTCAAACTTAAAACATCAAAGTATAGAAGGGTAGATTAGTGAGAATCTCCCTTTTATATCACACCTCCTTCATCCTTCCACTTTCATACACTGCCCCCCCACAAGAAACAGGTAACCACTGGTATTAGTCTCTTTTTTATCCTTCTAGAAATTTTTTAAATGTATATGATTCAAATATGTGTTCTCTTCTCCCCCCTTTTTTTAAATATCGTAAGTGGTACATGAGATAAGTATCTTTAACTGGTCACATAGCTGTCTCAACCAAACTAAACTAAAAAAACAAACCAGGATTCTTTTAATAAGGAGGGAAGGAGAGTAAAAACATCTTCCTTGGACTGTTTTATTTATTTATTTTTGTCTGAGTTGAGTCCAGTATTATACAGTTAGATGTGAAACTATTGATTCTGTTTAGCAACTGACAAAGGCATAAGTGTTCTTCAGAACAGGTACCTGTGTCATCTGTGTAGCACAACCCTGTATAGAGGAGTTGATCAATAAATGTATAATATAGAGCTCATGATGTCTTTTACCCCATAACTGCTCATCTTCAACTCATTTAACGAAACTAACATTTGGTAAATTTTTCAGACCAGAAACTAAGTGGTCATCCTTGATTCCTTTTTCTCCAGCCTCCAGATGCCTCTCCTTCTCTTGTATGCCACATCCATTCAGTCAGTCAGTCAGTCAGTCCTGCTGCTTCTACTTTCAAAAGATATCCCAACCCCTCCACCACCTCTATCCTGACCCTGACCACTGTACTTGTCTCCCTACTTCCCTTCTTGCCCTTTACAATCCATATAATAAACTAAGTGACCTTAAAAATAAATCATTTTCCTGCATAAACCTTTCCAAAGGCTTTCAACTGTAATTAGAATGAAATCCAAAGACTATTTTGAGGCCCATGAAGCCCTAGTGATAGGGTGTTTGTCTGCCTCTTCTTTGTCTCCTCCTACTCCTGCCTCAGTGTCATTGTATTCTCAGTTTTGCATAGTATGGTCTTCTCCCAGCTGTATGCAGGGCTCTTTATTTGGACTCAGCTTACATGGCACCCCCTGTTGACAATTTTTTAATCATCTATACACCCTTCTTCCTTGTACTCCAACATTTTCTGTTTCATTCCTCTGTTTTATTTTCCTCATAACACTCACAACTATCTAATTATTATTATTTGTGTAGTTGTTAACTCTCTGGCTTTTCCCACTAAAGTGTAAGTTTCATGAGTGCAGGGACTTTGTATTGTTTATTTATTCATTCAGCAAAATGTTTGTTGAGTACCTGTTATGTGCCAGATCCTTTGTTATGCAGGGATGATAACAATAAACAAAATGGACAAAAATTACTTCCTTCATAGAATTTTTATTTGTGTGCATATGTGCATGTACGTTTCTGTATGCCGGAGGATAGACAATAAACAAATAAATAAAATATATAGTAGTTTAAACTTAAGTACTTCTATGAAGAAAAATAAATAAGGAAAGGGGATGAGGATCATCTGGATGTTGGCAGTTGTTTTCACTTTCTCTTTGCTATTTTCACACTAATGTTTGTACCAAACCACCTAAAAATCAGTGGCCTTTCAACACCAGACATATCTGTGGGTTTCCTGAGGTTGAAATAATCCAGGCTAGACTTGGCTCCAGTTTATGGCTCAGTTTCAGGTATGTTCCATGTGTCTCCCATTTTTCTGGCACCAGTGAAATATCAAATCATGTTAGCCTCCATGGCAAAAAGCAGGAGTATAAGAGCCCAGGACTAGTAGTACAAACCATTTTAAGTCTGCTTGAATCGTGTCCAGTAACTTCCCAGTGGCAATAGCAAATCACATGGTCAAGTCTAAAGTCTGGGGGCAAGGATGTACATTTTGGCCACCATAAGGCCAGAGTGTGGATATGTAATGCTACTACAGAGGAGTGAAAAATTGAGACTGATAATGTAATCTAATGTAAGGTCAGGGAAATCCTTGCTGTCATTTGAGTAAAGTGAGAGGTGAAGGAGGGAATCATGTGGCTATCTGGGTGATTCAGGCAGAGACAACAGCAAACACAAAATTCTAAGGTGAGAATATTCCTGTCCTGTTAGAGGAACAGCAAGAAGGCCAGTGTAAGCAGAGCAGAGTGAGAGTGAGAATAACAGAGAGAAGGTCAGAGAGATTGTGGAGGATGATGGGAAGGTAGGCTTGTATATCATGGTAAAGACTTGGGCTTTTCTCAGAAGGAGGTGAGAAACCTAAGAGGGTTTGAGCAGAAGCATAACATGATCTGACCAGCGCAGAGCCTGGCATGTGATGATTGCCCAGTATATATTAGTTAAGTGAATGCATGGTGATAACACTTATTCTGACTTAAGTAAACCTTCCCAAAATAATGAAAGAGGGAAATACTTAGAGAGTGAATGGAGTAAAATAACCAAAGCCTTAGAAATGATAGTTATTAGCAATCAAATAGAAATGACTCACAAGAAGGGGAGATCCTGGTGAGACAGGAGTAAGGTATTGCTTGCCAAGTGAAAGCCATTTGGTGGAATCTTTTCAACCCAAAGAAAAGCCCATTGTGTCTGAAATTGAGCTAGTTATCCAAAAAGTACAAGACTGAACTTGGTGACCATCCTTTTGGGATTCTGAAGGGGTCAGGGATTCCATCATTGTAAAATGATAGGAAGGAGGTGATTTTAGATAGAAGCAATTCACTGCAAATTAGCATATAGTAAGCACTTAAATACTTACAGAACTAAGCATATAATTGAATTGCAACAGTTTTTTGGCTGTCACCCAAAGAAATCAAGCAAGCCTTAATTCTATTCTATGGCTACTGTTAATATAAGAGACTAAAAGAAACTTGTCAACTTTATTAATCCAGGATATTAGTTCTCTTCCTGGCCTAGTGGGCTAGCTGTCTCCAAAACAGTTTTATTCCTTTACCTTTCTGTCTTCTGTCTGATAGCATTTCTACAAAAGAATATTATAAAAAGATAGAAATTGTTTTACAAATACATAACATACTTAATTTCTGATTGAATACCCAAACTAGCCATCCATGAAAAATTTGCTTGAACAATATGAAGATTATCTTTCTGAATATCTTTCGCTTAAGACTTGTAACAAAAGTTCAACTGGTCTGAAAATCACACTTGTCTTTCTTTTTAGCCCCTGTATTGATCTTCTGTTGTTGATCTATTAAAGATGACAGTTAGTCAACAAAGACAAAAAAGTAAATTATATTCCTTTGATGCCATGAGTGTTCTTTAGTCATTATTTTTAGTTTTAAGGGGAACTTTGGTTCGTATTCAAACCCAGTCTGGCTTCAGAGTCTGTACTCTATATAGGATACCCTGTACTGTCTCATCACACAAGTTTTTAAACACATTCTTATTGTTATTATACTTACTAATTTTACAATCAGTTATTACCGATATTCACTACCCTGCTATGAATATCCTTGCTCATTTTTGCTTTGTTCACTGCTTCCTCTTGGGTTTGATTTTCTTCCTGTTTAAGTACATCTTTAGTATTGCTTTCAATAACGGCTGCAGATAGTAAAATTTCTCTATAAAAAAATTTATATTACCTTATAAAAAGCTTTTAATGTCTGAAACTATTTTTTTTCACCCTCTCTCTTTTGCGATAGAATTCTAAGTTTACAGTTATTTTTTGCTCCACATTTTGGTAATATTTTCTGTTACTACTGATGAGAAGTCTGCTGTCAATCTGATTGTCCTCTGTAGACAGTGTATTTCTAGAAAGCATCTTTTATGTTTTTCTCTTTTTCCCTTAATGCTCTGTGGTTTCATTATAATGTGGGTCAAACTGAAATTATTTTTTTTAACTTCCAAATGATGCCTGCTGGGCCTTTGTAATCTGATGATTCATATTTTTCTGCATGTTTGGAAAATTCTCAGCCATCATCTGTTCAAATATTGCTTCTTTAGTTTTCTCTATTCTCTTCTCCTGGTGCTTTCTATATTAGAGCTCTGCATTTTATCCTCCATATCTACTGACTTCTCTTTCATATCTTCCATCTTTTTATTTCTCTTACTGCACTTTGGGGGATTTCTTTCCCCTTATTTTGAAATTCACTAATTCTCTCTTTAGCTTTGTCCAGGTAACTATTTACCCATTTAAATGGATTTTAAAATTACAACATCTGTTTTTTATGCCCAGACATTCATTTTAATATTTGCCTGTTTTATGATCTCTCATTCTTATTTTATCAGTGTTCTTCTTCTTCCCAGTAACTCTTTGGATACTTATAATCTAAAGTTCCTTTGAAATGTTTAGCTACCACTGTTTCCTAGGATGAAATGTCTCTGAAGTTATCTTTATTGATATCGTACATTTTTAAAAGTAGTTTTCATATAAAAGAGAAACGTGTGTGTGTGTGTGTGTAATAAAACATATATCCATGTACATACTACCCAGCTTGAGAAATAGAACACACCAGTATGTTAAAAGCACCTATGTGTTGCTCCCTGTTTTATCCCACTTGCTTTCCTCAGAGTTAACCACCATACTGAAATTTGTTTTAATGAGTCCCCTACTTTTCTTTATAGTTTTTCCAACTATATTTGGATTCCTAAATGACAGAGTCTTTAGTTTTGCTTGATATTGAACTTGATGTGCATGGAACCATCTTGCATATATTCTTCTGTGCTTGCCTCTTTAATATATTTACAATCATGTTTGTAAATTTCAGTCATGGTGGTAAATATAGCTGTACTTTCATTTTCATTTCCACTGCCGTATAATATTTATCCATTCCATTATTGATGGAAAATTAGGCTCTTTAATGGTTTATGTTGCTATAAATAATGCTGCTAATAAAATTTTGCATATGTGATACATACACACATCTAGGCTATATTCTCTAAGCTCTGTTCACTTGGGAATAGGATTACTGGGTTGGAGAATATGTGCATGTTCAGTTTTACTAGAAATTCCAAACTTATTTTCCAAAGTGCCTATACTGGTTTTGTTTTCACTAACAATATGCATAAATTCCTCTTGCTTGACATTCTGGCAACACTGAGATTTGTTAGGATTTTAAAATATTGTCATTATTTTATGGGTCTCTTGGGTCTGAATTGGTATCTTTTGGTTTTAATTTGCAGTTACATCATTAATAATAAGATTTTCATGTGTTGATGAACCATTTGTGTTTTCTCTTCTCTGATGTGCTCTTCTCTTTTGCAGATATTTCATTTCTGATTGATTTGTGGGGGTTATTTAAATAGTCTGCATATGACTTCTTTGTTGGATGTATATGTATGCATATTACAGACATCTTTTCTTCGGTTATGGCTTATCTTTAAAAGCTTTTTTAATTGTTCCTTGTTTTACAAAAGTTCTTAATTTGCTGTGGTCCAATTATCAATCTTTGTTTTTTAAATGGTACTTTGGTCTTTTGATTAAGAAATCTTTCCCAGTGTAATATAAAAATTCTGTTACAGATTGTCTTCTAAAACTTTTGTAGTTTGTCTCTCACATTTAGGACTGTAATCTACCTGGCAGTGATTTCAGTATATGGTGAGAAACAGGGAACTAGTTTGATCTTTTTCCATATTGAAACCCAACTGTCCCATTGTGGGACTGCTTAGACATTTTCTCATTGATCATCAATGCCAGCTATGTTAAAAATGAAGTTTTCATAATCAATGGGTCTATTTCTGAGTTCTCTCTTTTGTTTCTTGGTCCCTGTACTGTGACCACTGTGTGTTTATCTTGGCTTTAATAAGTGTTGGTGTTTGGAAGACGATTTTTGGTAGGACAATCCCCCTAACTTGTTCTTCTTCATGAGTATATTGGCCATTCTTTGCTCTTTGCTTTTCCATGTATATTTTATCATCACTTATCAAATTCAAGGAAAAAGCTATTGAAATTTTTTACATTTATAGATTAATTTGGGGAGAATTACTCTCTTTAAAATATAGAACGAACCTTTCTTTCTTTATACATGCACTACTATCCCTCCATTTATTTATATTGATATCTTACTGTCTTTTAATAAAGTCTTATTTTTTTTTTATAAATCTTATATATTTTGCTGTATTTATTACATATACGTCTTGTGTTGATATTGTAAATGGCTTATTTATTTTACTGGTAGATACTTTAAATATATAGGTAAGAATAGAGAATAATGTAATGAACAACTATGGACCTATTCCCAGCTTTGTATAATATTACCACTATGACTGATTTCCTGCTGCTGCTCTTTCTCCTCCAATTAAGCATTATAAATACAATTACTGTTCCCACTGTGATCCTCTCCTATCTCATTCTCTTCCCTCCCTCCTTCTCTAGTGTTTCACACATCCAGTGTTTTCATTCTTATACATGTTTTTATATTTCCACTATATGTTTATGTATTTGTTAGCAATATAAAGTATTATTGTGTTTTATAATGTGAATGGCTTGATGTCCTTTATTAAAACAATAGTTTAATATTATTATATTAGTAGAAATAGTCTCTAAAGAAGGTCTTTCTACCTACAGTATTGGTAATTTGTATTTTGCTCCTAGGTTCTAGCTAAAACGTTGCATCTTTGGAACTTATACTGTTTTCCTCTTTGAGAAACCTCTAGAGAGAGGAAGGTATAACATTTTCAAATGAAGGAATATATTTGAGCATAATCATGTATGTTTCCCACAGACATTTCCATATCATATGAGAAATATTTGAGTTAATTATTTTAACTATAACTCAATGAGATGAAATTTTGCTACCATTGATTTTAGGCATTTTTAGCTCTTGCCTCATTCATCCGTAGCCCAATTTCTTAAACACTTGGCCAAAATAAATAAATGATAGACAAATAAAATGTAACCTAAATTATACATAGTATATTCCAAGTCCACAGAACCAAGATCAGTCTGGTTTTATACATAAATTTTCTCTTTAGCTTTGACACTGAAGATAGAGAAGAAAGGCAAAAGTAGTCACTTTTTTGGTTGGATAATTGCTGATGACTGGAAGTAAATTGAAGAATTTTCTTTATTTATTTAGAAGTCTGGTTCAGCTCTCCCTGGTTGTGGATGTATCCTTTCCCAAAGTTTAAACAAATTCAAGTGATGTTTTGCCTACTTTGAGCTAAATATCAACCCATGTCCATGTTCAAGAAATGACACATGGATACATGTTTGCTTTTTTTACCTACTAATGTAATGCTTATCTATATGACTATAGGGACTAATTACTGTCCTGCCTGAAAAGAGTATAATAGTTTACCCATGGATGAAGGAAATAAATATGAGACTTAAATGGAGTACTTCAAGGAGAACTTAAGAATTCATAAGACTTCTGTCACAATGCTTTTTCTGTATTAATGGTACTGTTAGAACAAATGAATCAAACAAGGACTATTTATCTTATGGGTGATTTTAATAAGACACGTTTAGGTCCTTTATACAAAGACTCATCAAGATGGTAATTCAGTTTTTGTAGCCTTTTATAAAATATGCTGCCCCAAGAGTGATAGAATTTGTATTTCTATTTATTAAAATAGAAAAGATATTTAAACCACACCGCAAAAAAGTTAGTTTCATAGGATAGATCCCATGCTAAGCCAAAAAACAAGCCTAGTAAATTTAAGAAAACTGAAATCATATCAAGCACCTTTTCCAACTACGTTATGAGACTAGAAATCAACTAAAAGAAAAAAACTGCAGAAGACACAAACACATGGAGGCTAAATAATATATTACTAAACAACCAGTTGATCACTGAATAAATCAAAGAGGAAATCAAAAAATACCTAGAGACACATGAAAACAAAAACACAATGATCCAAAACCTATGGGACTCAGCAAAAGCAGTTCTAAGATGGAAGTTTATAGTGATACAAGCTTACCTCAGAAAACAAGAAAGATCTCAAATAAACAACCTAAGCTTATCCTAAAGGAACTACAGAAGCTATAAACAAAACCCAAAGTTAGTAAAAGGAAAGAAATCATAAAGATCAGAGCAGAAATAAATGAAACAGAGATTTAAAAAAAGTAGAAAAGATAAATGAAACTAAAATCTGTTCTTTGAAAAAATAAACAAAATTGATAAACCCTTACAGACTCATCAAGGAAAAACAAGGAAAGGGCCCAAATCAATGAAATCAGAAGTGAAAAAGGAGAAGTTAGAACCAACATCACAGAAATACAAAGGATTACTTTTGTATTTCATTTTTTTGTATTGAGACTACTATGAACTATTTTGTTTTAAGAGACTACTCTGAACAGCTATATGCCAAATCAGAAATGAAAAAGGAGACATTAGAACCGACACCACAGAAATACAAAAGATTGCTTTTGTACTTTTTTGTATTAAGAGACTACTATGAACAACTATATGCCATTAAAATGGACAACCTAGAAGAAATGGACAAATTCTTAGAACTCTACAATCTCCTAAGACTGAACCAGGAAGAAATAGAAATAATGAAAAGACCAATTACCAGTAATGAAATCGATTCAGTAATTTTAAAACTCCCAAGAAACAAGAGTCCAGGACCAGATGGCTTCACAGGTGAATTCTACCAAACATTTAGAGAAGAATTAAGACCTATTCTAATCAAACTATTCCAAAAAATTGCAGAGGAAGGAACACTTCTGAACTCATTCTGTGAGGCCACTATCATCCTGATATCAAAACCAGACAAAGATATCACAAAAAAATTAAATTATAGGTCAGTATCACTGATGAACATAGATGTAAAAATCCTCAATAAAATATTAGCAATCCAAAGCCAACAGTACATTAAAAGGATCACACACCATGATCAAATGTGGTTTATCCCAGGGATGCAAGGATTTCTCAGTATCTGCAAATCAATCAAGTATGATACACCATATTAACAACAATAAAAGAAGAATAAAACAATATGAACATCTAAATATATGCAGAAAAAACTTTTGACAGAATTCAACATGCATTTATGATAAAAACTCTCCAGGAAGTGGGCATAGAGGGAACACACCTCAATGTAATAAGGGCCATATGGCAAACCCATAGCTAACATCATACTCAAAGGTGAAAAGCTGAAAGCATTTCCTATAAGATCAGGAACAAGACAAGGATGCCTACTCTTGCCACTTTTGTTCAACATAGTATTGGAAGTCCTAACCATGGCAATCAGAGAAGAAAAAGAAATAAAAAGAATCCAAATTGGAAAGGAAGAAGTAAAACTGTCACTGTTTGCATATGATATGATACTATACATAGAAAATCCTAAAGACACTACCAGAAAACTACTAGAGCTCATCAATGAATTTGGTAAATTTGCAGGATACAGATTAGTATACAGAAAAATGTTGCATTTCTATACACTAACAATCAACTATCAGAAAGAGAAATTAAGGAAAATCCCATCTACCATCACATCAAAAAGAATAAGATACTTAGGAGTAAAATTACCTAATGAGGTAAAAGACCTATACTTGAAAAACTAAGACACTGATGAAAGAAATTGAATACGACACAAAAGGATGGAACGATATACCATATTCTTGGATTGGAAGAATCAATATTGTTAAAATGACCAAACTACCCAAGGCAATCTACAGATTTATTGCAATCCCTATCAAAATACCAATGGCATTTTTCACAGAACTGGAACAAATAATTTTTAAAAAATTTGTATGGAAACGCAAGAGACCCTGAATAGCCAAAACAATCTTGAAAAAGAAGAATGGAGCTGGAAGTATCATGTCCTCTGACTTCAGACTATACTACAAAGCTACAGTAATCTAAACAGCATGGAACTGGCACAAAAACAGGCACACAGATCAATGGAACAGAATAGAGCCCAGAAATAAACCCACACTGTTATGGTCAATTAACCTATGATGAAGGAGACAAGAATATGCAATGGAGAAGAGACAGTCTCTTCAATAAGTGGTGCTGGGAAAGCTGGACAGCCACATGCAAAAGAATGAAATTAAAACATTCTTTATCACCATATATGAACAAAAAAAAAGCCCTCCAAATGGATTAAAGAACTAAATGTGAGACTGGAAACTATAAAAGTCCTAGAGGAAAACAGGCAGAACACTCTTTGATATAAATCATATAAATTTTTTTTTTGGATCCTTCTCCTAAAGCAAAGGAAATAAAAACAAAAATAAACAAATGGAACCTAATTGAACTTAAAAGCTCTTGCAAAGCAAAGGAAACCATTGACAAAACAAAAATACAACCTACCGAATGGGAGAAAACACTTGCAAATAATATGACTGATAAGGGGTTAATATCCAAAATATATAAACAGCTCATACAACTCAACATCAAAAAAACAACTCAATTGAAAAGCGGGCAGAAGGGGCTTCCCTGGTGGCGCAGTGGTTGAGAGTCCGCCTGCCTATGCAGGGGACACGGGTTTGTGCCCTGGTCTGGGAAGATCCCACGTGCCGCAGAGCAGCTAGACCCGTGAGCCATGGCCACTGAGCCTGTGCGTCCGGAGCCTGTGCTCCACAACGGGAGAGGCCACAACAGTGAGAGGCCCGCATACCACACAAAAAGAAAAGAAAAATGGGCAGAAGACCTGAATAGACATTTTTCCAAAGAGGACATACAGATGGCAAACAGGCACATGAAAATATGCTTAACATCACTAATCATTAGGGAAATGCAGATCAAAACCACAATGAGATATCACCTCACACCTGTCAGAATGGCTATCATCAAAAAGAGTACAAATAACAAATGTTGGCAAGAATGTGGAGAAAAGGGAACCCTAATACACTGTTGGTGGGAATGTAAATTGGTACAGACACTATGGAAAATAATATGGAGGTTTCTCAAAAAACTAAAAATAGAACTACCATATGACCCAGCAGGTCTACTCCTGGGTATATATCTGAAGAAAACAAAAATGCTCTTTTGAAAAGATACATGCATCCGAATGCATTATTTGCAGTGGCCAAGATAAGGAGGCAACCTAAGTGTCCATCAATAGATGAATATGATAGAGAGGATGAGGTATATATATACAATGGACTACTACTCAGCCATAAAAAGAATGAAATTTTTTTCATTGTGCAACAACATGGGTGGACTTGGAGGGCATTATGCTAAGTGAAATAAAACACACAGAGAAAGATAAATGCTGTATGATATCACTTATATGTAGAATCTAAAAAATGCAACAAACTAGTGTACATAACAAAAAAAGCAGACTTACAGATACAGAGAACAAACTAGTGGTTACCAGTGGGGAGAGGGAAGGGGGAGGGGCAATATAGGGGTAGGAGACTAAGAGGTACAAACTATTATATATAAAGATAAGGTACAAGGATATATTGTACAGCACAGGGAATATAGCCAATATTTTATAATAACTATAAATGGATTATAACCTTTAAAAATTGTGAATCACTGTATTGTACACTTGTAACATATAATATTGTACCTCAACTATACTTCAGTTTAAAAACGTTGTTTCAGAAGAAGGTAACAAAATCAGAGATGTGAAATTATTCTAGAAGATAAAATAGAAGATGGCTGTTTAGAGAACTATAAATAGAGTCACACTATTGTAGTTCTGAACACAGAGGGTAACTTTAATTTTAAATTCTGGAGAATTCAAACATTTTATGCAAGGCAAGGTCGATATTTTTATTTTACTTCCTGAAAATTGCTTTTATCTGTGTTTTTGACACAGTGAAAACACCACAATAACAAGTTCTGACTGCTAGCTTTCATGACTACACTGTGTATGTGGTCATGAAACAATTCGTGTACCATTCCTTTTATTCTCCATCCTAGATACAGAACAAAGGACACATGGCACCTTGGATGGAATCTGCAGCCTCAAAGAAAGATGCCTGAGTTTGGGTAACTTTATCAGTAAATAGAGACTCCTATTAGCTTGTCCATCTGTACCTTTTTAATCCCTTTAGGTATATATATAGCAAAGGAGTTGCCATGTTTGCTTTAGACACAACTGTAAGGGTAAAGAGAAAAGGGTCACAGAAGCTCTTTGATTTTTCTGGCTATCCTATGTAAACAATGGCCTGCTTCCTCAAAGGAGACTCCATATGTATGAAAGCCAAACTGTAACCTATCAAGGACCTCTGACTTCAATCCTTTTTGCTTTTCTTCATGTTATTTAATGATATTTTCTACCTTTTTTTTTTCTTTTAACTTAAATATTTTCGGGGGAATTCCCTGGCGGTCCAGTGGTTAGGACTCCATGCTCTCACTGCCGAGGGCCCAGGTTTGATCCCTGGTCAGGGAACTAAAATCCCATAAGCCACGCAGCACAGCCAAATATATATACATTTTTGAATAGGGAATGTTTCCACAGTATTAAATTCTAAAGGGGAAAACAGTACTAAGTGAAACATAATACTACCCTTGTATCCAAACCACGTAGTCCTCTTCTCCAGAAGCAACCACTATCACCAGTTTCTGGTGTGTGTTTCCAAGATATTTTATGTGTATGTGAATATATAAAAATATACACTCATACACACATTTTTTAAAAACTACACACCTACACATATTATAGTATTCCTTTTATATTGTTACGCACCTTGCCTTTTTAACTTGACATCTCAGATCATACCACAATAGTTCCTATAAAATTGCTACATTAAAAAAAAAATGAAGCATAGCATTTTGTTACATAGATGTCTTTATCTAAACGGTTCCTTCATTTCTGACATTTAAGTTATTTTTAGGTTTTTTAAATTATGAATTCCGTTACAATGGCTATCACTACATGATGATGATTTTTATATATGTATATCTAGGAACTACAAGGTTTAAATGTATGTGCATTTCTCTGGTTTTCTCTTACTGCTATGTTTTTCTGTTTCAGTGATGTCCACTCATATATTTATTATTTCCTCCTTTCTGCTTTCTTTGATTTAAATTTGTGTGCTTTTTTTCCCCACTTTTTAAGATAGAAGCTTAGATGATTGATTTTGAATTTTTTTTCTAATTAAAGCATTTAGAGCTATGGATTGCCCTTCAAACACTGCTTTAGCTGCATCCTAAATTTTTCATATGTTGTGTTTTTATTATTATTTCAAAACATTTTATGATTTTCCTGTAACTTCTTATTTGACATATGTGTTATTTAGAAATATGTTGTTTTAAATGTCAGCACTTGGGGCTTTTTGAGATATCTTTGTGTGATTGCCTTCTAATTTGATTTGGTTTTGGTCACAACACAAACTGTATATTTTCAATCTTTTAAAATTTGTGACTTCTCAAAATTCATTGAGACACAGCATATGAATTGGTGGATGTTCCTTCTGCACTTGAAAAGAATGTATATCCTGCAGTTTATGGGTTTACTCTACTTAACAGTTAATTAGGTCAATTTGGTTTTTCAAGTTTTCTATTTCATTTATTGTCTAATTTTCCTATCAAATACTAACAAAGGGATATTAAAATCTCTAATTATGACTGTGGGTTTGTCTATATCTTTATTTCTGTCAGTATTTGGAGATGTATTTTGAAGCTCTCTTAAGAGTTGGATACATGTTTACCATTGTTATGTCATCTTAATGAATTGATCTTTTATTATTATGAAATGTCTTTATCTCTGATAATATTCCTTGTTCTGAAGTCTATTTTGTCTGATCTGAATATAACCAATTTAGCTTTCTTATGTTTAATGCTTGCATGGTATGTTTTTTTCTGTTCTTTTACTGTTAATCTATCTGTATTTTTATGTTTAATGTGTGCTCCTTGTAAGTATTGGTCCTTGTGTTTTTTATTGTCAGACAGTTTCTGACTTTTAATGGGAATGTTTTGTCCACTTATATTTAATTTAACTTTGAATAAGCCTTTGGTTAAGCCTACCATCTTGCTATTTGTTTTCTTTTAAGACCTGCTTAAAAGGTCTTTTCTTTGTGGTTTTTTTTTTTTTTTTTTGCTACCTTCCCTGCCTTTTGAATTAATTCATAGTTTTTAATATGTGATTTTTTTCCTCTTTCAGCTTATTAGCCATATCTTTTGTATTATTATTTTCAGTGTTTACTCTAGGGTTTATAATTTAATCTTTAGGTTATCACAACCTACCTTCAAATAATATACGACATCACATATAATTTTACACCCCCACCATTCTTTGTTTTTGTTAAATTTTATTTATATCACATTATAAATCAACTTTACAATGTTCAAAGAAATTAAGATATGAAAGAAAATATATTTTGTATTTACCCATACATTTTTCATTTCCCATGCTCTTCATTCTTCACTTAGATCTGGTATTGTCCTTCAGCCTGAAGAACTTTTTTTAACATTTCTTATAGTGCAAGTCTTCTGAAAACAAATTCTCTGAGCTTTTGTTTGTCTGGGATATGAAATTCTTAGAAAAACATCTTAATCAAACTGCAGATTTTAGACAACACCCTTGATGCTTCTAGATAAAATACCCAGTTTACTTGTTTTCCTTTACCCCCCTTTCTTCCTAGCTCCCTTTGAAGCCAAATGTATCATTTCTAAATTACAAGATGACTCTAACCATCACATGATTTGGAAAATGAGTTTCATTAACTCTCTCCAGACTACTTCACTTCATAGCCTCTCTCCTCATTTTATCATTTATCATAGGAATACCAATCCATGTGAAATTCAATGTAGGTGACCTGCTTAAAATTAAAAGGTCTCTAGTCTCATCAACTTTGAAGATTTGGTCTGGTAGAACCAGCCATCTCATTGCACTACAGTCTGCCCTCTGTATCTGTGGGTTCTGCATCAGCGGATTCAACCAACCACAGATTGAAAATATTCGAAAAAAAATTCCAGAAAGCTCTACAAAGCAAAACTTAAATTTGCCACACACTGCAGCTATGCAATACTATGCCATTTTATATGAGACTTGAGCATCCGTGGACTTTTGTATCCAGGGGGGACCTGGAACCATACCCCCTTCCCCTGTGGATACTGAGGGATGACTGTATAGGCCTTTTTAAGAAGAGGGAACACTAGGGCATGAAAAGGCACTCTGTAAGACTAGTAGAAGTGTATTTTAAAATTTCCTGTAACATTGTCTGCAGTGATTAAAAGTTCTATTCTTGTACATGAGCAGTTGAAGCCTTAAAGGAAATTTAAGGGAGGAGTTTTCAAGTTACACAATATTCATTTTCCTATTTTATAGTTAATATCTTTTATCTCTTGCTGTCAAGAAATAACTTTAGCAGAAGTATATACTAACCAATTTTATCTCCATCAACTTTAGGAGACTGTTCTTCAACTGCCAGTCTTCTCTCACTGTATATTCAATCTATCAGCAAAAGCTGTCAGGTTTACCTCCAAAATATATCCCAAATCTGACCATTTTTCTTCACCTCTAGTGCCCTCCCTTAGTAAAAATATTTTGATCTCTTATCTAGACGTCTCTAACAGCCTCTTAACTTGTCTCTTTGCTTTTACTCTTACCTCCTAAAAGTCTGTCTTTACACATCAGCCAAGTCATCATTTTAAAATCAAAGTCAGATCATATTACTTCTTTGCTCAAAACCCTTTAATGGTTTCCCTTCATGCTTAAAATAGCAGCCTGTCTTCATCATGGTGTACAGTGCTCTGCATAGTCTGGTTCTACCTCTCAATGCCCTGCCAGTTTACCCCTCACTGATTCTGCTCCACACACATTGGCTTTTCCTTGAACATGCTGAGCATGCTGCATTTTCTGGGCTTTATTCTTATTGTTTCTTCTGTATGAATGTTCTCCCAGGTATTCTCAAAGTGTTGGCATCCTCTATTTACTCAAGCCTCTTCTCAGAGCCATATCACAGAGCACTTCTAAAGTAGCAACTCTCCCACATTGCCCCCTTGCTAGCATAGTTACCTATCTCTTTGTCCCTAATAAATGAAGAGAGACATCAAGAATATGTCAGGCTAAGTGAGGATTTCCAGCAGAAGCCCCTTTCTGATCATGTATGAAGTGCACATATACATTTGTTGTGTGTGCGTTTTATGCTTCTTAAAGAATTAGTTCATTACCTAATGTACATTATGAATTATATTACTGACAAAATTACTAGAAAACTTAGCCAGTTATTAGGAAAGTTATCAGAAAACTTTATAACCTACCTATAGTGAATGTGTATCCCTGCAATATAGAATACATTATTTATGGTTTCATTGTTTCCACCCTTGTTTTTCCCTCTTTTGTTTCACATTTAATTTATGTTCTGCTGTTACATAATGTATTTTTTTCCAGCTGTCTTAAATTCTTTCTGGATCAAGGTAGAATATAAATAAATAAACCCAGATGTTATAGCATTGCCCACAGAAATTTAAGTTGGTAGAAATGCCAAATAAAATGAGATGAGTTCTGTCTTCTGTATAGTCACTGTTTTAAGTTCAACAGAAAAAATACATAGGGACATTGATAAATTTTAATATATGAACTTATGGGAGAGAATTTGGTTTTTTTAGGGTAGGGAGCATCTGCGGGATAGTGTGTCTAGCATTTCTCTTCTGGAAATTTTTTCCCCATTCATATGTTTAACACTTTTGGTCCTGGATATGTACTTCAGGGATTATTTGCCCAAGCTTGGACACAGTTCCTTACCCGCCAAGGCAAAGTTAATTTGTCCAGGGATAGACACATGACTCATTAGTTAGGTCAATGAGAACCTTCCCTAATAATTTTGCGTTTAGGACTAAAACACTATGATTGAAGCTGTGAAATGTACAACTCTCTAGCTCTAGGCAGCCATGTTTCTCTTTATGTGGAAAAAGGCAGACTTGCAGTGATGTTTGAAAACTAAGCTGGCCTGTGGAAATAGATATAAGAAAGAACCTTTACAAGTTTCAACTGTATCTTTATCCTTCATTTTGTACTTCTTCCTTGTACAGTTTTGCTAAGCCAGTTCAAGATAGTTTTGGTCGCTTGTAACCAGAAGAGTCCTAACTGATAGAGTTAGTTATAGGCAAGGTGGGTAGTAGGAAGTACATGTGGGAAAAGAATCCATATCCTGGGAATTCCCCAGTGGTCCAGTGGTTAACTCCACACTCTCACTGCTGAGGACCCTGGTTCGGCCCCTGGTCAGGGAGCTAGGATCCCACAAGATGCACAACGCAGCCAAAAAAAAAAAAATGAATTCATATCCTTACCCTGAACTACCTGAACATGAGAGTCTGCCCAAATACAGAAAGCTGTTATTCCTAGAATTAAATTGTGAAGATATGCAAATTGATGAGTATTTAAGAATATGTAACACTTCTCATTAAAACACTTTTCTCCAAACTTAGCCTGTTTGGGGTTTTTTGTTTAATATTATTATTTCAGAATCTCATGCCTATGCTTTTATAGGCAGGAATGAAATCAGGGATAATAGTAACATTAGGCTATATTTGGTCATTTCGATGAAAAAACCCTTGGAATAAAAAGAAGTTTTGTGTAATGTACCTTGTATCATGTGACTGAATGTTAGCCAAGTCCCCAGGGAGAAAGCTTTTATCACTGGCAGAGTGTAGCAGCAAAAACTTTTGTCTTATGTTGCAATCAGCACTTCGTGTTTAATGTTTTAAAATATTTGGCAAATACAACAGAAGAAAGGTTGTAGATGTTACCTTTAATTGGACTTTAAAAATTAGTACAGTGAAACAGTGTTCTGATTTTTGCCCTTTGCCATTGACCATATCTGGTCTATCGAGGGTACTTTTCTCAGCTCTATTTTGTTCTTAATGAAGGTAGTGGTATTAAGAAGAAATTATTTGCTCTAAATGGTACTGTGATCAGTTGCATTTTTAGTGGGTTTTTTTCTGTGTATATAATCTATGTACAATAATATTGATATATAATGGTTATTTATATACGAGAGGGATTATTCCAATAAACATAATCTCATTTCCACCAATAATCTCAATTTTCTCCCCAAAGATGCTAGATGCAGAATAACTGGTTTAGTTTTTATCTGCTCTTCTGAAGCCCTTGCCAATTTCTAATGGATGTATGAATGAAACATCAAAACGGAGAATGCAAAGTAGTCTAGATAACCTACAAAGCAAAAATTAATTTTTCAGTTTTTTAATTAACTAAAGTCAAAAACGCGTATTTCCTCAAGCTTCAGAATTAGATTGATGCCATCACAAGGTAAAAGAGGGTCTTTCATGGGAACTAATGACTTTTGACTTATCTGGGATTAATGTTCCAAGCCGCCAGTCTATGCCACAGCCAGCTCCATTGAGAAAGTTCTTCTACCCTTTAGGTGCTCTTATGATTTCTACCAAGACAGAAGTCTAGGAAATGAACCACTCTTTTCCCACTATATCTTGACTAGGAATTTTTTGGCAGCACCAACAGAATCTGTGCAAAGATCTTTGCTGGTCAAGCCCTCTACACTTAACTGAATCCTCAACTTAAACAAGTCCTACTAAATTTGCATCTGGAACCTAGAGCATCTGGTGGGCATAATTATAAAAGTATAGAGTTTAGATTTAAGCAGAACTAAGTAAAAATCATTACTCCTCTCTTTAATAGCTATTTAACCTTGAAAAAATTATTTAGCTTCTTGGTCTTTTCTGATCTACCATAAAATGTTGTTATGAGATATTATATCCGAAGTATCTTCTATAGTACCAGCCATTTTTCGTTTCCCTAACATTCCTTATTTCACCATGTTCCATATTTATATCTTCATTGTTCATGAGCCCAAATACTATCCCCTGTAAACTCCTTTCTTTTACTGTAAACTGTCATTCATGTGATGCTCTGTGCGTAGTCTTACGATCTTTCGCTGCTTTTGCTCCTCCTCATCCCTTCCATTGTGCCTGGTGGAACTGGTCCTATGAGAAAAAATTACCTTAGGTCCTCAGGCTTTTCTCGGAATTATTCCGGTACTGGCTTCTGTTTGGAGCTACACCAAGAATTTGACTACCCCTGAATACACTCTAGAGTGGAAACTCTTTGTCTTCATTATATATCCATATGTCTGAGACATTGGTTACTCAGTATTGTTCAGGTTGGTTTTTGTTGCTTATAATTCATCATTCCTCTATTCTCTGCTAAAAATAATCTCCTATGGCACAACTATCTTTCAACAATATGACTATCTTGCTTTCTTGTGGTCTTCTACCAGTCTCCAAGTTACTTTTCCATATTCTGTGCTAGATGCCATCACTAGACTCAATGAAATGTTCTGTCTGATAACATAGTCACATAGTTTCTTGACATCCTTCTATATCTTGATGACTCTATCCCTGAAATCTTACCTGTTATTGTACAAAATCTGGAGATATTGTATAAGAAGTGAATTATTTGCTACATGTATTCCATCTCAGTGTACCCAGCTGAAAGTCTTAACGGCTGCCCTGCACAACATACCAGGAATCACTGATCACTAGTTTTGTCCTTATTGACAGACAGCCAGTCAGTGAGTGAATCAGCTCTAGAGTCTCATCCTTAGAGTATGCTTTGTAGGGCCACTTATGTCACCAATTCTCTTAGGTTGGGTCCCCTAGAAGCAGAGCTCAAGAAAGAGATTCTTGTGCAGTGATCTAGTAAGAGGATACTCTTCAAAAGAAAGTAAGGAAAGCAGGAATGGACAGAAGAGGCTAGACAAAGATGTGGTTTCAGAAGTCTAGCGTCATTTTGACCCCATGGGGAGCTCTGGAGAATGAATGGTACCACAAAATTATCCTCTTATGGGACAACCCCTCTATGGGACCAAGATGTGATGACTTGGCTTTTGTAGCCCTGTATTTGTTACTCAACTGTTGTGGGCCACCCCTAGTTAGTTGACTCATATCACAGATATACTGTGTAAAGAGACTGTCATTAACAAAGGGTAAGATTGGCAATCACTAATTTTAATTAGGTTCCTAGTATTCCAATGTAGGATTATACTTATATTTTGTTTAGCAAGAGTCCTAATTATTAGACATTTTGATTGTTTTCATTTTTTCTATTGTAAACCAGATGAAGATTAACATATTCTCTAAATAATTGAGCATGTGCAGTTTTTTAAAAAGCAATAACAAGATAATTGGAAAAATATGAAAAAAACCTAGACTCATCAGCTTTTTATTGTGTAATACCTATATAATTTAAGGATGAAATTTGAGTTAAGTTTTGGATTAAAAGATGAAAATATGTTAAAGTTGTTACATAGATATAGAGATGAGAAATGGAAATTAAAATGGAACCAAAAACTATGCAAGGAAAATTTTGATAAGAAAGAGTAGAAGTTTACATTTGTTAGAGAATAAATATAGTTCTTATTTTTAGGTACCTGCATACATTTGCTAATCTCTTAACAAATGTATTGACATATAAGACTTGGCTGAAAAGCAGGCTGAGAGATCCTCTTATTGGTTTAAGCAGGTGAAATTGGACCTATATGCCATAATTAGACCATAATAAGTAATTTAAGAATATGTATACACCCATAAATGAGAAAGAGGCAGCATCAAAAAATGGTCCAAAAATACATAAGTGAAGGGGAATGCATTGAAGAAGAAGGAGAAGAAAAAAAGTTGTATGTAAAGGTAACACTAAGGATTTAGGTAAAGGAAGAATTAAAGAAAAAAATGATTGCTTTCTTCCAAGATTATTTTGGACATATCACAAGATATTCATTATTCATGCAGGGAAAATACAATATTTAGAAAAGAGAATAAATTAGTATAAGATGGAAATAGATAACTAAAATGCCTGAGATAGTTAATTCTTGAAAAAAATACATCTTAGCTATAAAGATACTTAGATAACTGTATAAACAAAAAACATAAATATTTTCATAAAATTCATAAAAGCATTTGCCCCTAAGAGAGAGAAAGAGGTGTGCAATTGGAAAGATGTATATAGATAGCTGCTAAGGTTACTGGGGATGGCATTTTTTAATCTGTGTGGTGGGTACACACATGTTGTTTTTAATATTATGTTTTCAAAACACACTTAGAGAAGTCTGACATATTTCCTCATAAAAATAAAATTTAAAATATGTTTTAATACAGCAAAAAGAATTTTAAATAATCAATAAATTAAAAAGAAATTACAGAACTTCCCTGGTGGCACAGTGGTTAAGAATCCACCTGCCAGTGCCGGGGCTGGGGACACAGGTTCAACCCCTGGTCCGGGAAGATCCCACATGCTGCGGAACAACTAAGCCCATGCACCACAACTACTGAGCCTGTGCCCTAGAGTCCGCACACCACAACTACTGAAGCCTGCGCACTCTAGGGCCCGCGTGCCACAACTACTGAGCCCGCATGCTGCAACTACTGAAGCCCACACGCCTAGAGCCCATGCTCCTCAACAAGAGAAGCCACTGCAATCAGAAGCCTGCACACCGCAACAGAGTAGCCCCCACTCTCAGCAACGAAGACCCAACGCAGCCAAAAAAAAATTTTTAATAAAAAAAAAGAAATTACAGTTATAAATGTAAGGAGGAACAATAGTTTTGTTCAATTCACATGAACCATATTGATCTTGGTTCAACTTATCAATTCCAAAATACTTAAAATAGAAGCATTCTATTAATCTTTATTCATATAATATAACAACATTATCATGGTAAACTGGTATCTAAAATTTAAACAACTCATTACATAACAACAGAATTTGGAATAAGATATCTTTGTAAGTTTACATCATGGATGTGAGAACAGCAGAGTGAGGCTTCCATGCCATTAGACTGCATTTATAAAAAACATAGCAATTGCAGGAGGATAGAAAATTGTCAGTAAAAGCATTGTTATTCTGCTGAGAAACAATCATAGTAGTAATTTAGTGCTAATATTAAAAAAAGAAAACCAGTGACTCTGAGCATGATTCTGTTTTTAGTCCACCATCAGCCACTCCTAAAATAATGAAACAAATATTAAGTGGCAAAAAAGTGGTATGTTCTTAAGAATGCAGCAAGACTATAAACATTGAACAGCCTTAGAATCTAAAAAAATAAAGCGTAGAAGAACTTTATTAATGATTTATAAAAGAGGATACACATCATGTTAATTAAATTTACAGATGATGCTAAATTGGATAGTGTTGAAAAGACCAGTGAGGGCAGATAAAAGGGACCTAAAGTGGTTAGAAATATGGGCAGGAAATGAAATGTGATTCAACCTGGAAAAATGTAGCTAATACATCTGGGGAAAAATAATCAGAAACACAGCCATTCAATTGGCAGGATATACAGTACTTGGAAAGCAGTAATACCAAGAGACTTTGAGATGATAGTGGGTAGCAAATTATATATGATCTAGTAATGTAATATGACAGTAAAATCAGTCAATGAGATTTTAGTCTGTATATGCAAAAGCTTCACATTGTATGGCTGGAAGATAAAAGTTATTTAAATGGTACTGCTGAGATCACAATGAGAATACCAGTTTAGGGCATAAATACCTCAAATAAATAAATTGAGTAGTGTTTAAACTGGAAAATAAATATACAATGGGCTTCAGACTTTAACTTGTCAGAGAAGATTAAAATAACAAAACATACAAGATTTGTCTATCTCTGACTGAGTCCAATTTTGATAACATTTCACAAATATTTGATATATATTTATATCTTTCAAATATAAACATCATGGAAGCCAAGTCATTTTGAAAGGTAGAGTAAGGGGTTTATAGTCAAGTAATGGGATGAAATTAAGTAACGGAAATTTAAGACTGAATCGGGGATATGTTTCCTGACAGTGAAATCTATTAGTCTCTGGAATGGATTCCCTAGAGAGGTGAGGGGAAGTTCCATTGCTTTAGTCATTGGACTAGATCAAGGCTTGGACAACACATTATTTAAAAAAAAAGAAGTAAAAACTAATTCAATCAGTTTGCATTGGCAGGATGGCTCACAATAACAATGTTGGGTCTCATCCAATTGTCTTAGATGGCCTCAGACTTCTCTGACATGTTACGTCCTATCATTAAGGAGCTGCATGTTACTTTTTTAATGAATGATTTCTAAAAGACAAAATTCATATTTTCCAGCTCATGGACTTCAATTTCCTGGATAATTATTTTTTTCTTCCAAGTCATAGGAGTGCTAGAAAACACCCCTCCTTTTCCCTATTGATGAGCTTTGGCCTTAAATATTCCAAGCCTTTCAGAACAAATCAGGTGAGGTAGCTGAACTCTGAAGTCTCTCTTATACCAGTGCATTGAAAACATATTTTTACTGCAGTTTTGCAACCACAGCTATGCAGTATATAAAAATTCATTCACTTCCTTTTCCCGGTTAATCCACAGAGAGATTTTTACCAGATGGTGTCCTGGAGGTACTATTTACTTTTAGCAAGCAATATAACTGAGTTTGAAAAATATAAAGTATGCACTTCATCCCAACATTAAAGCATTCTGTCAGTTTTACTTTTAAGTTATGTAGCCTAAAGTTTGTCTATAATTTTGTTCTGTGTCCCCACTGAGTGAAATGAATGTGGAAGAATTCTTTTAAATGATAATCAATTTTAAACCAAAGTGTGATTCTTCTAAGTAAAAACAAAAACAAATTAAAATTATGTACCAGGCTTTGAGGTAAACTTTATATATATACATATATTTATGTTTTAAGGTATGTATATACACTATATATTTTACATTATTAGTTCTTATTATCATCTCTGTAGAAAGTAAAGAAAACAGAGACTTCTGTCCTTGAAGTGCTTAACAGAATAGCTGGAGAGAAATATGTGAGAAGTACATATAGGTGTTATAGATAAATATTAGTAATTTCGTAAAAGCATTTAAATGGAATTGTGCAAATTATGTAGAAGGTGACAAATAGATTGATTCAGTGGGGTGGAGAATCTGTTGAGGTTTAATAAGAAATGAGGTGGTGAAATGGGACTACAGAGTTAGAATAGACATAGTGTCTTAGGGCTCTCCAGAGAAACAGAACTAATAGGATCGAGAGAGAGAGAGAGGAAGGGATGGAGGGGGAGAGAGAAAGAAAGGAGGGAGGGAGGGAGGAAGGAAGGAAGACAAAGGGAAGGAGGAAGGGAGGGAAAGGAAAGGGAAGAAAGTGGAAGGGAAGGAGGTTTAGATCACCTATCTATCTATCTATCATGATTATGGAGGCTGGTGAGTCTAGAATCTGCAGAGTTGATGTTTTAGTTCAAAGGCCATCAGACAGGAAGACCAGATATTACAGTTTGGTCATAAGCCACAAGTATAAATAGAGACTACTAATTTGAGTTTAAAGATATATATCAGTCTGGTGATTTAATAGTTGTTAAATGGAAATGGGGAAGTTGAGAAGATTATTTTGCTTTATTTGGTTTCCAAAAAAGATTTCTTTTGTCTACCTCTGAAAAAACAATTTTGAAAACCACAATTTTATTCCACTTTACTCTTAAATATATTAAAAATATTTTTGAGGGAAATAAATGATCAATTCTGATTTTGGTATAATTAAAACATATGCAGTATAATATGTCATGTAGAGGTGAGTTACAAATATTACATAAGTTCAGGTGAGTTGAAAACTGCCTGTTTTTTCTTCTCGACTGAGTAAATAGTATTGCTCTAGGAAAGCAGCTCTTCTAACATCACAGAATCAGGATACTTATTTTTTAGTTTTGGGGTGTTTACATATATTTTGTTATAAACAAAATTCAAAAGTCCCTAATCCAACCAGGTGAGAAAAAATAGCCCCACGTAAGTTAGAGATAAATCTTGACTTTAGAACAATTCACACTTCTAAACAACATGCCTTAAATTTAATCATAGATGTAGAATTCACTTACATAAATAGAATTCATATGTTTGTATATTACTAACATAAGACAGTTCTGAGCAATTGTTGTATGGTAGCTTGCTGGGTAGCAGACAGTTCAACTTGCAGAGTTTTTACTTAGCTGTATTTACTCTTTGTGTTGCCTTTTGCTGGAACTTCCAGCTTCTTCCATGAACCTGTAAGAGGTTCCTTAGATGCCAATATTAAGAAAGGGCAGGAGTCTGAGTGGGAGGAGTCTGAATCTCCACTCTGTTTCAACCAGGGCAACTCCAGATTATTTTTGCTTTATTGGGTTTTAGCACTGACATATATACACTACCAAATGTAAAATGGATAGCTAGTGGGAAGCTGCTGCATAGCACAGGGAGATCAACTCGATGTTTTGTGATGACCTAGAGGGATGGGATAGGGAGGGTGGGGATATGGGGATATATGTATACGTATAGCTGATTCACTTTGCTGTACAGCAGAAACTAACACAACATTGTAAAGCAATTATACTCCAATAAAGATGTGAAAAAAAAAGATCTCTTTTGTCCACTCCTAAAAAAAAAGTTTTGAAAACCACAATTTTATTTCATTTCACTTTTCTCTTAAATAATATAAAGTTCGGTTGATTTAAATAGTGTGGTAAGAATCTATGAGTAGACAAGCAAATTGATTGCATAGAAAGTACAGAAATAGACTGAAATAAATGTGGAAATTTAGCATATAATAAAGGTAATGTTTTGACTTAGTGTGAGAAGAATAGATTACTCAATAATAAATGATGATATGACAACTGGTTAGCCATTTGTATACACATAAAATGTTGTCTTTTTGCCTCATACTTTACAACAAAAATTTCAGATTTAATATTGAAAAATAAAAACATAAAAGTATTAGCAAAAACCCTGGAAGAATTATTTTTTTTAATCACAGAGGTTTGAAGTTCTTTCTAAGTAGGACACAAACCTCAAAAGTCATAATGGAAAAGATTAATTAATTTGACTAAACAAAAATAAAAGAAAATAATTCCACATTAAAAAAAAAACACCAGAAGCAGAGTAAAAAGGCCAACTAAAAACTGGGGAATTGAATTTACAATTCTATGTTGCTGATAAAATATAACCTTGATATATAAGGAGCTGTTACAAATCAATAATAGAAATACCAAGAGTCTGATAAGAATGTATACAGACAGGTGATGAAAAAGGAAATATAGGGACTCCTAAAATTCTGAACAGATGAGAACTTTGAATTAAAACTACAAGAGGAGTCCTGCATCATTGTCTATAAACACCAAAAAGAGTGCAAACAAGATAAATGTCTACCAGGAGAGGACTATTTAAAGAAACTCTGATATAATTCTATGCATAACTCCTCATAAGTAGGGAAGTGTTGTCATTATAACAGAAGTCATGGTGATTCTAATGTGATTTTCATTAGCATGTTAATGCTTTGTGCCAAGTAGCGGTGGTTTCAAGTGCTTTTTTATAAACTGTATCTAGCCCATTAATAATGACTGCGGCTTGAACATTGCCTGGTAGCCCCCAACCAGCCCTGACTGTTGAAGATCCTACAGGCTGGAAGCTGGGAAGAGGAATGTCTTAGTTTGGGTTGCTCAGAAAAGACCCTGAGACAAGAATTAGAATAAAAGGATTTGAAGACTTTATTTTGGAGGTCATCCCTAGGGACACTGGTAGAGAAGTAGGGGAATAAGTAGTCAATAAAGGATGCAGTATCAAGTTAGAGGAGTCCTATGTATAAATTCTGGGTAACAGTGGAATATAGTGCTTAAGAGTTATTCTCAAATATAGGTGTAGATTCACACTGAATCCCATCAGTCATCGGTAGAGAGCTTTAACTGTTTGTTTTGTTTTTGTTTTAATTCTGCCTTTCCAACCAGCTGTGTACAAGCTGTGTACATGAGAGCCTAGGGGAAAGCCTTCATGCTCTGTTAAGCCCTCTGCCAAGAGCAAGAAGAAGGGATGTTTGTGGGGAGGAAGGGGCAGGATGGTAGGAAGGGGGGATAATATCCACTTCTGTAGGCTGTAAGATGGGTTGTAATCTGCCATGATAAGCTGCAAAACTGATTGCCAATGCCAGAAGGACTAGGAGAAAGGAAGCTGGCTTAGTCTTCAAGTCTGCAAACTCCCGTTCTTCAGGGTAATTCCCCACCAATATTTTTCTTAGCACCCTGATTTTGCAGAAACTAGTTTGTTTCAGAACTGTCGTAGCAGAAATACCTGTATTTATTACAGTCATTCAGCTTAGATGGAAGATGCAACTTCCTAGTTCAGGCAGAAATGCTTGTACTATGCAGCTATTCAAGTTTTTACCTAGGTCAGCCATATATGAACTGTGGGAAACATCTCTAAGGTAAATTAAGCAAACACACACACACACCCTGTGGAGTAAAACAGTTTGAAGAATGTATGTTTAAGAAACAGCTACTCTCCAAAGATTTATGCTACCCTTCCACAGAGTAAAGTTGACTAAGTGCCAAGCCAGGGACTAAATTTCCCAGTCTCTCTACATCTAAAAGGACCACATGATTTATATCCAGTAGAATATGTTCAGAGTCATCTGGTGACTTCTAGGCAAGATGGTTGAGAAGCAGTTATGTTTTCTCTTCTCTTTCATTTTCCCCTATTTGTTGTTGAAGTGAAGACTCTAAAGCCCTGAGCTGTGGCAGAACTTGGGCTCCTGAAGCACACGTGGAAGGCTGCCCACTGAACATTGGACTGTCTGTGTGAACTAACCTTTTGTGTTAAACCACTGAGATTTCAGGGTTTAGTTATTGTGGCAGCTAGCATTACCTTAGCCTAACAGTATGCTGCCATTTGAATGTATCTATAAAACTGAATATATAAATATATGTTTCCATGTGTATAGAATGTGATTGAAGAAATACATAAGAAACTGAGAATGGTGGTTCACCCTGGGGGCGTTGATTTCAGTTTCAGCATATGAAAGAGACTTACTTTTCAGGTTCTACGTTTTATACCATATTGTTTATATGTAATAGCTAGCCAAAAAATAAAGAAAAGATAAATATTTGAACTTAAAAAGAAAGGAAACCATGAGGGGAATATTAAAGATACTGGAGAAATAGTGAATAATTGAGGAAGTAAGTTCAAATGCAGCAGGAGGAAACTGAGTCAAAGGCATAAGTGGAAACATAAATCAGGAAAGACTCCTCATCCTCTGACATGCGAGGTAGCAGAAATAACAGTTATATTGCCCAGAACAAGACAAATGCAAGTGAAAACTGTACTGAGACACAATTTCTCATCTATCAGATGGACAAAACCCCCAAAGTTTGCAAAATCCCATACCCCTTCACAAGGTTATTTTAAAGTCAATCTCAGGCATATTATTGAATCTATAAATATCCACAAGTATTTCACTATGTATCTCTAACACGTAAAAACTATTTTTAAACAATCATCACACTACAAATGTTACAATTTCTTATATATCAAAGAAATTTAAAGAATATCTAATTAGAGTACACTTTTATGAACATTACCTTATGTTTCAGTTGCCCTGTTTGCCTCTCTCCTTATAAAGTGTGAGTTTATTGTGGGGCTTTGTAGTACACTTTATTGATAAATTTTCATTTGTAAATAATTTTCTTCTATTTATTTATTTATTCATTTATTTATTTTTGGCTGCATTGAGTCTTCGTTGCTGTGTGCAGGCTTTCTCTAGTTGCAGAGAGCGGGGGCTACTCTTCGTTGCAGTGCGCGGGCATCTCATTGCAGTGGCTTCTCTTGTTGTGGAGCATGGGCTCTAGGCACACGGACTTCAGTAGTTGTGGCATGCAGGCTCAGTAGTTGTGGCTTGTGGGCTCTAGAGCACAGGCTCAGTAGTTGTGACGCACAGGCTTAGTTGCTCCTCGGCATGTGGGATCTTCCCGGACCAGGGCTCGAATCCGTGTCCACTGCATTGGCAGGCAGATTCTTAACCACTGAACAACCAGGGAAGCCCTGTAAATAATTTTACCATATACTGTTGACCCAGGTACCCAAATTGTTAGCATATTACCATATTTGCTTTCTATCATCTCCTCTCCATCCTTTCTCTGAATATATATATGAATTATGTGCATGTATTTTTTTCTGAACCATTTGAGAATAAGTTGCAGACATAATGCTTCTTTACTCCAAAATACCTCAGTATGTATTTCCTAAGAATATTCTGGTACATAATCACAGGAGGAATTAACATGATGCAATACTATTATTTAATCTGTAAACTTGATTCATAATATACCTATTTAACTTTGTGATAGCCTTCATAGAAAATAAAATAAATTTTTTCAGATCAAGATCCAATCCAGGATCACACATTGCATTTATTGTCATATGTCTTAGTCTCCTTTAATCTGGAATGATTTCTCTGTCAGTCTGTTTTTCATGAGTTTGACATTTTTTAAGGAGTACAGGGTAGATATTTTTAAGGATATACTTCAATTTGGGTTTGTCTGATATTTCCTCATGATTAGATCCAGGTTAGGAAGTTTTGGCAAAGATATCACATAAGCAATGTGGCTTTCTCAGTGTATCATATTTGGAGACATTTGATGTCTTTTTGTCCCATTATTGTTGATGTTAACTTTGATCATTTTGTTTAGGTGATAGTTGGCAGCTTTCTCCATTGTAAAGTTAATTTTTTCTCCCTTGTAATTATTAAGAATTTTGTGGGGGGTAATTTGAGACCATAGAGGCATCCTATTCCTCATAAAACTTTCACCCACTAGTTGTAACATATATTGATGATATTTGCCTAAGCCTATTATTACTTTGCTATTTGTCAAATAGTGATATTCTGCTTTGTAAATAAGTTGATTTGTATTATTTTTTTAAGATTCCACATATAAGTGATATATTTGTCTTTTTCTGTCTGACTTCATTTAGTATTATAATCTCTAGGTCCATCCATGTTACTGCAGATGGCATTATTTCATTATTTTTTATGGCTGAGTAATATATATATATATATATATATATATATATATATATATATATGGCACATCTTCTTTATCCATGCATCTGTTGATGCACATTTAGGTTGCTTCCATGTCTTGGCTATTGTAAATTGTGCTGCTATAAGCATAGGGTGCATTTTCAAATTAGTTTTCATCTTTTCCAGATATATGCCCAGGAGTGTAATTGCTGGATCATATGGCAACTCTATTTTTAGTTATTTAAGGAACCTCCATACTGTTTTCCATAGTGGTTGCACCAATTAACATTCCCACCAACTGTGTAGGAGGGTTCTGTTTTCTCCACATCCTCTCCAGCATTTGTTATTTGTAGACTTTTTGATGATGGCCATTCTGACCAGTGTGAGGTGATAGCTCATGGTAGTTTTGCTTTGCATTTCTCTAATTATTAGCAATGTTGAGCATCTTTTCATGTGCCTATTGGCCATTGGTATGCCTTTGGAGAAACAGAAATAGACTCACAGAAACAGAAAGCAAACCTATGGCTACCAAAGGGGAAGGGGAGGAGAGGGATGAATTAGGAATTTGGGGTAAACAGATACACACTACTATATTTAAAAAAGATAAACAACAAGGACTACTGTATAGCGCAGGGAACTATATTCAATATCTTGTAATAACCTATAATGGAAAAGAATCTTAAAAAGAATAGATACATATATATGTATAACTGAATCACTTTGCTGTACACCTGAAACATTGTAAATCAACTATACTTCAATTAAAAAAAAGAACTGTCTAAAACATAAGACCATATGGTCAAAAAATAGTGATATTCTAACTCTATTATTCCTTCTACATTTATTAGTTGATGTTCTACCCTAACAAAAAACTTTTCCTTCCCTCCAATTTAAAAATAAATTTATATCAGTATGGTTCGTGGATTTAACATTATTTCAGTGCTTATACTGTCCCAAATTTAGCCTGTGCAAACGTTTTCAACCTGGCTCTTGTGTCTCTTTGAATGTCTCCAGAATTTTTTTTATCATTTTCTTTCTTTCTGGTCTAACAAGATGTTCCAGGTTTATCTTATACATTCCTTCTCTCAATCCTTCAATAAGCCATTTCTCCAAGGAGTCCTACTTTCTTTTTTTTTCCTACTTTCTTTTAATGGTTGAAATCAAGATCTACATACTAGGTATGCTTATTATTACCAGATTTTCAATTCTTCTAGGCCCAGTATTGACTTTTGAATCATGTAAATATATTGCCTTTTAAAAATTATAATTTGAAAGTTTAAACCTGAATACATCTGATATCACAAATAGATTGTAAAGCCAGTGAACACAACATCAGGAAAAAATTTTAATATACTGTTTGAAGATGCAGGCTTTAGAGTTGGTTAGCTCTGGGTTCAAATTTATCAGCACCACTTAACAGTTTTGTAATTTCATTTTATTTACCAGCTAATTGGAGATGAATATATATCTAAATGGGTTGTTGTGAGGATTTAATGAGATGTAAAACTAATGACACATAACACACATTTAAACATAGCTGTTGCTTTATGAATAACTATATTTATACTTAGCACAGTTTTGAACATTATATTCAGGAAGTACTTGTTGAGTTGAATTGTAACGCTCTTCTCCCTTAACTCTGAGATACATTTCTAGATTCACTAGTACTGGAATGTTCCTGAACGTTCCCTCAAACCATGAAAAAATATGGAGTCAACTAATTTACAGACATGGGACAAAAGACAAATTGGAGTTGATTTCAGCTCTAGGATGTTCTGAGTTGAAAAAAACTTGAGGTAACAATGTCTAGATCAGACTTGTTAGATATAGACAAAAGTAATTTATTAAAACCATTCAGTCTAGGTTAAGCCTATATGTGCCTCATTACTAAATTTCCTCAGGTGTACTATTATAGTATTTTATACTTTGCTACTTTAAGAGTAGAGGATGAAAGCAAGAAGCAGGAAGAATAGCATTGAATTTAATACAATAATAGAACTCATGCAGTTTATCATAGAGAGGAATAGAAAGGAGAATATTATTGTAAATTACATTTTCAGCTGGTTCATACTTGACATACAAGGTAGGATTGTTCAGATAGATTCTCATCAAGTTCAGGAAGATGGCAAGTTCACTGCTTTTGCAGCCACAACTATTATATTTTTTTATTCCCCAATAGTTATGAACCATTTCATATTCAAAATACAGAAGTAGCCACTGATAGAAATACTATTATTGTCACTAGTATTCACTTCTACCCTGCCAAATCAGCAGTATATTGAACGTTTTGGATGGGGAAAAAAGGGCAAGCCACTGCAACTATGGTGGTGGTTAGTCACATATACTATAGCAAAGAACAGGCCTGGAGAAGGACCTTTTCCTTCAGCATAACTCTCTATAGTTCATAACCTTTTTTCATGTTTATGTTAACCAGCAGAAAAAAAAATTCTAATTTATAAAATGGTTACCAGCATGAATCCAGTGTTTCTCCTATTTCTCTTTACATGGTTTACCTTGAAGGAATACATGTTCTTGGGGTGGGTGGGTAGAGTGTGTGCATGTGCATGTGTGTGCACATGTGTGTATGCATTTTAGAAATAATGAAGGAATACAGAAAACATAGATAAAAATTGTGATGGGGAGCTAAAAGTGTTCTTTCTATAGACAAGTAGGCAAAACTATGAAAGGGAAAATAAGGAATTAAGGTAGCTATCATATGAACATTATGTAATAGCTATGTAATAGGATTTCATATATATTCTGAAAAATTTTTTAAAACTATGAAATAAGCTAAGATTTTCTTATATTTTGACTTATTTTCTGAGCAGAATGGTAAGGATTAATGGGTTATTGTCTATATGGTACTTTTAGGTACACAGTTAAAAGATATTATGAAATAATTACTGCTCTTGTAAAAAAGCATTGCCACAAACTTGTGGCAACATTTACAACTCTTCTCAGAAGTCAGTGCTGAGTGGTATAGGTTTGTTACTGCTCCAAACTTTTCAGTAATTACTAATGAATATTTCAACTTGCACACTGTAATCTAGATTGCATTGTCTCAGGACAAAAAAATTTTAGTGGAATGTTCAGGTTTTCAATTTTTATCTGGATAGTATCATCTACTCTGATAGTTTTAACTATACATACATGGCAACTTAAACCACACCTCACTACCACCATTTCTACTATAGCAATTCAGATACACTCTTTTAATTCTTCATACTCTTTGCTCTGCCAGAAACATCTGATTCTCAGAGGCCCCACTGTTCCACTTCAGGTCTTACTTAACTAACTTTTTTTTTTTTTTTAAAGAATGTATTGGAGGTAGGAGTTTATTAATTTATTTATTTATTTTTGCTGTGTTGGGTCTTCGTTTCTGTGCAAGGGCTTTCTCTAGTTGTGGCAAGCAGGGACCACTCTTCATCGCGGTGCGCGGGCCTCTCACTATCACGGCCTCTCTTGTTGCGGAGCACAGGCTCCAGACGCGCAGGCTCAGTAGTTGTGGCTCATGGGCCTAGTTGCTCCGCGGCATGTGGGATCCTCCCAGACCAGGACTCGAGCCCGTGTCCCCTGCATTAGCAGGCAGATTCTCAACCACTGCGCCACCAGGGAAGCCCTCTACTTAACTAACTTTTACTCATACTTCAAAATAGCTTGCAAACCATCTCTTCTAGAAAGTTTTCCCTGACTACCTGCTACCACTGATGGACTTTGTCCCCATCACCACCATGGATGGGGAGGTGCCCCAACTTTTTATTCTTATAACACCTTCACTTCCGTGTTTCATTCCTCGAAGCATATTGAATAATAAATTTTTGGATAATTGGAGACTACATTGCATTATTTTATTTAATTTTTATTTTCTTAGCTTTATTGAGCTGAATATAATTGACAAATGACACATTATTTTAAATGGAAAAAAAGTACAACCTATATAACAATCCACTAAGGGTATGTGTAAAACGTAAAGCCTTTAAAAACTAACTACTTCTAGGACTTCCCTGGTGGCGCAGTGGTTGAGAGTCCGCCTGCCAATGCAGGGGACACGGATTCGTGCCCCGGTCCGGGAAGATCCCACATGCCACGGAGCGGCTGGGCCCGTGAGCCATGGCCACTGAGCCTGCGCGTCCGGAGCCTGTGCTCCGCAACGGGAGAGGCCACAACAGTGAGAGGCCCATGTACTGCAAAAAAAACACAAAAAACTAACTACTTTTAAAATGGATAATGAACTCAGTGAGCATGTTTGTATGCAGTATGAAATGATAAATGCATAGTATCAGATATGAATTTCATTATCCTTTTATATTGCAAAGAACATGTATTAAAACATAAATAAACATGAAATAATACTTTTAAGATGAATAATGTAAAGTACTTTTGGAATGGCAGAGTAAAGACATCCATAAACCATCTCCTCCACTAAATCAATGAAAACTGTGGTGAAAAATTGTCAAAATAAACTTTTGGAGACATTTGGAATTTAACCAAAGACTTGCAACAATCTGAGGTGCACTTAATCAAGAAGAATGGCTGAATCTCAATATGAACAACAAGCTCTGTGGTGTTTTCACTTGCTTTATATCTATTATCCTCTCCCAGGCTTCATGGTAGCCTTGAAAACCAACACCCTCAAAACCACAGTAGCTGTGTAAACTAGAAGCCTAATAGCTAATAAAAGAGGCAGAATGGTTTTGGCATTCTCCAAGAAGCCCCATCCCCAGAGAACTGTCACTATTTGACCTCTCTGACAGCTTCCTTGAAAAGCATTGTTCACAGAGCTTATCTTTATTTCACCTGACTCAGAGCTTACCCAGTGAGGAAAGCTCTATTGCTGGGGCATTTTTTGAAAACAGTTAGAAGCAAATCTTTAATATCATAGCTGCCCAAGGTAGTGACATAGTTGGAGCCAACAAAAGGTTGACCAAAATATGTAAATGGGAAATCTGGGGAATGAGATGTCTATAATATGCTTTGAAAAGCTTGAAAATACTCCTGGAAATCTAGAAGACCACATTGCATGTGAAGGCTCTTTGCAGGCCCCAGAAATACCTGAGCATGCCTTAAGATCTCATCTCTGTTTGGTTTTGATGCTCTGTATTAGCAAGAAGAGAAGACAGTGATAGAGGAATGAAGGAACAGAAGAGTTACAAGACTTATAGAAAGCAAATAGGCAAATGATGAACCTAAATCATGTGTTATCAGTAATTACATTAAACAAGAGTAGATTAAATATTTGAATCAATAGAGATTTGCAGAATGGATAAAAAAGCATAATCTTACCATATAATATCTATAGGAGACATACTTTAGATTCAAAGACACACATGGGTTAAACGTAAAGGATGGAAATATATAAACCATGGAAACAATAACCAAACTAGAGCTGAAATGGCTATCCTAATAATAGACAAAATAGACTTTAAGACAAAAATTGTTACTAGAATGAAAACAGGATAATTTATAATAAAATGTCACTCCATTAAAAAGATACAAAAATTATAAACCTATATGCACAAATACAGAAAGCAACAACTGATAGAATTGAAGAGAGAAATAGACAATGCAAAAAATGATAAAGACATCATATCCCACTTTCAATAATTGATAGAACAACTAGGAAAATGATTAACAAGGAAATGGAAGACCTAATGGCATGACCAACTAACAAGAACTAACAGACATCTATAAAACACTCCACCCAACAACAGCCAAATACACATTCTTCTCAAATACACATGCAGTATTCTCCAGAGTAGATCATCTATTAGTCCATAAAACAAATCTCAGGGCTTCCCTGGTGGCGCAGTGGTTGAGAGTCCGCCTGCCGATGCAGGGGACGCGGGTTCATGTCCCAGTCCAGGAGGATCCCACGTGCCGCGGAGCGGCTGGGCCTGTGAGCCGTGGCCGCTGGGCCTGTGCGTCCGGAGCCTGTGCTCCGCAACGGGAGAGGCCACAGCAGTGAGAGGCCCGCGTACCGGAAAAAAAAAAAAAAATCTCAATAAGTTGAAATGATTGAATTCATGCAAAGTATGTTTTCCGACACATTGGAATGAAATTAAAAACAAGTGAAGGAAATTTAAGAAATCCAGAAATACCTGAAAGGTAAATAACACACAATAAAAAAAAATAACAAAGGAAATGAGAAAATGCTTTGAGATGAATGAAAATGAAAACAAAACATAGGAAAGGTTGAGATACAGCTAATGAAGTGCTTACATGGAAATTTATAGGTGTAATGCCTATATTAAAAAACAGACCTGAAATCAAAACCTAATCTTAAAAAGTGATAAAAAGCATAAACTAAGCACAATGAAGTAGAAGAAACTAAATAATTTAGAGCAAAAATAAATAAAAATATGGAATAGGGAAACAATAGAGAAAATCCACAAACCAAAATTTGCTTCTTCAAAAAGATCAATAAAGTTAACAAAAGTTTAGCTGGACTAACAACAGAAAAGAAGACTCAGATTACTAAAATCATGAATGAAACATGATTCATTCCTGAAAACATGTTCAACACTAATGAACATGCAGAAATTAAATGAAAATGTAATCTAAGGTAACACTGTAAACAACCATATACCAACAAATTAGACAACTTAGATGAAATGGAAAAATTCCTAGAAAGACAAAATGAAATGAAAAATATCAGTAGACCTGTATAATAAGTAAAGAAATTACATTAGTAATTTTAAAACTTCCCACAAGCCCAGGCACAGGTAGCTTAACTGGTTAATATACCAAACGTTTAAAGAACATTTAACACTAGTCCTTCACAAATGCTTCTTACCAAAACTACCTGAGGAGGGAACACTTCTCAGTTCATTCTGTCAGGCCAAGATTACACTGATATCAAAATTAGACAAAGACAAACTTAAAAAAATGATGTTGACCAGTATCCCTCATGAATTTAGATGCAAAAATCTTCAACAAAATAATAGCAAACCAAATCTAGCAACATATTTTTTTAAGTATACGCTCTGATTGAGATTTTATCCAAGGAATGCAAGTTTGGTTTAACATTTGGTAATCAATGAATGTAATACATCAAATTAATAGAACAAAGGATAGAAACACATGATCATTTGAATAGATGAAGAATAAGCTTTTGACAAAATTCAACATCCTTTCATGATAAAAACATTTAACCAGCTAGAAATAAAAAAGGAAATCCTTTAACCTGAAAAAAAAAGTATCTATGAAAAACCCACAGCTAACAACATACTTAATGGTGAAAGACTAAATACTTTCACCTAAAATCAGGTACAAGATGAGATTGTTCCATCTCAACTTCTACTTAACATTGTACTGGAAATTCTAGCAAGTTTAAGCAAAAAAAAAGAAATAACAGGCATCCAGATTTGGGGAAAAAAATGGTATGAAACTCTCTTTGCAAATGGTGTAATCTCATATATAAAAACCTCTAAAGAATCCACAAAAACAACTGTTAGGTCTACTGAATGAGTTCATCGGGTTGCAGGATAAAAGACCAATATATAAAAATATATTGTATTTCTATACACTCTTTCCTACAATGTAGGCCCAGTTTCAAAACTTACTACAAAGTTTTGGTAATCAGGACTCTGTGATACTGACATAAGGACACAAGTAGAATAGAACTGAAATCCCAGAAACAAACTCTGACATTTGTGGTCGCTTGATTTTTGACAGTGACAGGACAATACAGTGGGGAAAAGAATAGTATTTTCAATAAACTGTGCTAGTAAAACTAGATATCCACATGCAAAGGAATGAAATTTGACTTCTACGTCAAACCATACATAAAAAGTAACTCAAAGTAGATCATATGCCTAAATGTAAAAGCTAGAACTCTTAGCAGAAAACACAGGAGTAAATATTGATGACCTTGGTTTAGGCAATGGTTTTGTAGTCACCAAAAGCACAGTGACAATAGAAAACTATTATGATGTGAATAAAATGGACATCACCAAAATTAAAAACTTTTGTGCTTTAAAGGATTCTGTCAAGAAAGTGAAAACACAACCCACAGAATGGCTGAAATTATTTGCAAATCACATACCTCATAAAGGACTTATGTCAGGCATATATATTTTTTTAAAACTCTTACATCATAACAATAAAATACATCAAACCACCCCATTAAAAATATGCAAAGGATTTGAAGTTTTTCAAAAGAAGACATACAAATGGTCAATGAGCCCTGAAAAGATACTCAATATCTTGTCATTAGGGAAATCCAGGTGGAAACCACAGTGAGATACTACTTCATTCCTGCTTATAAAGGCTAAAATGAAGAAGACAGACAATGACAAGTGTTGACAAGGATGTAGAGTAATTGGAACCCTACTAGTGGGAATCCTACTAATGGGAATGTAAATGGCACAGCCACTTTCGAAAGGAGTTTCATAAAATCTTGCACAGAATTATGATATGAGCCAGGAATTCTACTTCTAGGAATAGAACAATCAAGAGAAAACATAAAAACTTGTATGCCATGTTCATAGTAGCATTTTTCATTGTGTCAAAATGTGAAAACATATGGGAGGTAGACATGGAAAGTAAGCCCAGTAAGATTCTGGGAATATATCAAAACTGACTTCCTAGGAACTGGTGGAATCAGCCATTATTTCTGGATAGATTCTGGGCAGTTGCGGCTTATGTTGAGAGCCGTTATATTGCATTGGGTCCTGAGGTAACCTTGCTTCTGCCATTAGTAGGGTGCCATAAGACTGGTGTTTTTCTGAACTATGAGTTGGGTGAGGGTTCAACATGAATTATAGGTCTCTTCTCTGTACTTATAATGATTCTTTTACAGAAGCTGTTTGGCCCTATTTCTGTACTGGAACAGCTTCTGAGCCTCTTAAAAATGTCTTCAGTAACATATCATGAAAGATGTAATACTTGGGAAGTGATTGTGTTTCAGTTTTTTGGCCAGTAAATTTAGTCTCAATAATTCTGAATTCTTTTTAAGTTTTACCAGTGAAAATCAGAATAGATTTTTCTCCTTGATTTTCAATAACTATAAAAATATGATAATAATGCCAGTTTCATAGTTGTAAGGGGTATCATTTATCCAGTGCTTTGAAATTCTAAGATAAAATATTTGAGAATTACATTCCTTAACATATTTAAGAAAATATTTTTTAAGTGAATATAACCCGAAGAGTCATCAACTGATGAATGGAAAAGTTAACTGTGATATCTCCATACAATAAAACATTATTTGACCATAAAAAGGAATGAAGTAGTGATACATGCCATAACATGGATGAATCTTGGAAGCACTATGCTTAGTGAAAGAGGCCAGTCACAAAAGGTCATATGTATGATTACATTTACATGTAATCATTGTATGATTACATTTACATGTAGCATTGTGTTTCTTTTTTTTTTTTTTTTTTTTTTTTTTGGCGGTATGCGGGCCTCTCACTGTTGTGGCCTCTCCCATTGCGGAGCACAGGCTCCGGATGCGCAGGCTCAGCGGCCATGGCTCACGGGCCCAGCCACTCCGCGGCATGTGGGATCTTCCCGGACCAGGGCACGAACCCGTGTTCCCTGCATCGGCAGGCGGATTGTCAAGCACTGCACCACCAGGGAAGCCCAAGCATTGTGTTTCTTAAAGCATTCAGCTCTTTTGGATAGAGATGACTAAGTGTTAATATTATACTTGTTTCATTTGTATCTTTGGTAAGTGGAATAATAACAAATAGAATTACTCCATTTGAGTAGCTATGAAAGGTCGCAAGTGAAGATTTTCTATTTATTTAGCTGTCATATGTATTGCTGATATAAAGGAAAACTAGAGGAATTTCTTTTAGTGCAGTGTGAAAGTTCATAAGGTTAGAAATAATTTTCATCCTGACTTAAACCCATAGGTAATTTTTTTTTAAAGATTTACTTACAGTTGTCATTTCTGTGATTTCTACTGAGAAAACAGTAGGGAGAATACCCCCACTGAATGTTCTCTCTCATTCTTGAATAATTATTATATTCTTGAAACAATGACCTTGTCAGGTGACACATATTGGTAAGGCCAGAGAGCACCTGATTTTCAAAGTGTTTGAATTCATGTATGGCAATTTCACCTTTTAATAAAATGTAACATTTTGACTAAATGAATCCTTTGACTTTTAGTAGTACTCTAATGCTAGCTCAAGTAAGTAATATTTGCCCTTGATATGTTGACTGAAAAACAGAAAAATCTTTTTGAGGAGCTTTACTGTTTGGGGAAACTTTAAATTTATTGGATTATTGCCATTTTTTGTATATTAAAATATATTAACATACTATAAAAAAGAGACTGATATAAGCAATACCCACATGCCTATTTTACAGATTAATAAATTCTTACCATTTTGTCATGATTGCTGCAAAATTTTTAAATAATAATAATGATGCCTTATAGGTACAATTCATGTCTTCCCAAATCTCATTACCTTCCTTCTCAGAAGTAGTTCCTACCTTGAAGTTAGTGGGTTTTATTCCTAAGAGTTTTTACATTATTATTATACAGTTATGTATCCAAAATTGTTACATAATATTATTAAGCATGTTTTTGAGTCATAAATGGTATCACACTATGTTTGTCATTCTGCAATTTGCTTTTTACCTCAACATCCTATTTTTGAGATTTATTTTCATTGACACATTTTTATGGTATTCCATTTAAAGAATATGCCCCAATTTATCCATTCATCTCTTCATAAACATTTGGATAATTTCTCTTTTTCTCAGTGAACATTCTTGGGCCTGTCTCCTTGTGCTTACATGTAATATTTTTTGCCTGATCATATACCTAATTGTGGAATTGCTGGGTATATGTGTATGTTTAACTTTATTAGATGTTGCTGAGTTGTTTTTCAAAGTGATTGTACCAGTTTACGTGTCAGCCCCATCCTCAGCCATTTTATAAACACTTTATTGAGATAAAATTAACATGCCATAAAGTTCACCTGTATAAAGTGTACAATCCAGTGGGTTTTAGTATATTTACCGAGTTCTACAGCTGTCACCAAAAGCTAATTTTAGAATATTTTTATTTCATCACTCCCAAAAGAGACCTTGTACCCATTGGTGGTCACTCTTCGTTACTCCTACTTCCATTTGCTTATGACCTAGCCAACCACTAATCTACTTTCTATCTGTATAGATTTACCTATTCTAAACATTTGTATGTATGGTACCATATAGTATGTGATATTTTGTAACTGGCTTTTTTCAGTTACTATAATGTTTTTGAGGTTCATCAATGTTTTAGCATGTATCAGTATTTCATTCATTTTTTTTTCTTTTGCTGAATAATATTACCACATTTCATTTATCCATCCATTCATCATTTGATGGAATTTGGGTTGTTTCCACTTTCTAGCTATTGTAAATAGTGGTGTTATGAACATTTATGTACAGATTTTTGTGTGAATATATATATATTTTTTCATTCCCTGGAGTATATTCTGGAATTGTTGGGCTGGGTCATATGATAATTCTATGTTTAACATTTTGAGGAACTGTCAAAAGTGGCTGCACTATTGTACAATGACGCCAACAATATATGAGGGTTCCAGTTTTTCTACATCCTTGCTAATACTTTTTATTGTCTATCTTTTTATTGTGATTATCCTATGGGCATGGAATGACATCTTGTGGTTTTTGGTTTGCATTTTCTAAATGACTGATGAGCAACTTTTCATATGCTTGTTGACATTTCTGTATCTTCTTTAGAGGAATTTCTATTCAAACCTTTACCTTTTTAAAAAGTGGGTCTTTTGTCTTTATTGTTGAGTTTTATGTGTTCTTTACATATTTTGCATATATATTTCTTATCAGATAAGTGATTTGCAAGTGCTTTCCCCCTTTCTGTAGGTTGTTTTTTCACTTTCTTGATCGTGTCCTTAGAAATACAGAAGTTTTTAATTTTGATGAAGTCCAAGTTATCAAACTTTATTTTATTACTTGTGTTTTTGGTATCATATCTAAGAAACCATTGCTTAAGCCAAGGTCAAGAATATTTACTCTTATGTTTTCTTCTAAGAGTTTTATAGTTTTAGCTCTTATATTTAGGTCTTTGATCTATTTTGACTTAGTTTTGCATATGGTGTGAGGTACGGACCTGCTTTATTCTTTTCCATGGGGATATCCCTTTGTCACCGCACAATTTGTTGAATGGGGAATTTTCTGCCATTGAATTATTTTGGCACCCTTGTTGAAAATCAATTGACCATAAATATAAGGTTTTATTTCTACAGTCGTAATAACTGTGTTTCATTGATCTATATATCTATACTTATGTAGTACCACATGGTCTTAATTACTGTAGCTTTCTGGTACGTTTTGAAATCAGAAATTATGAGTTGTACAGCTTTATATTTCTTCCTCAAGGTTGTTCTGGTTATTCAGGGTCCCTTGCATTTCCATATGAATTTTAGGATCAGCTTTTGTGCAAAAAGGCATCTGGAATTTTGCTAGGGATTATGATGAATCTGTAGATCAATTTGGGGAATATTACCATCTTAACAATATTGTTTTCCAATTCATGACCATTGGATGTCTTTCCATTTATTTGGGTCTTTAATTTTTTTTTTTTTTCTGGTATGCGGGCCTCTCACTGTTGTGGCCTCTCCCGTTGCGGAGCACAGGCTCCGGATGCACAAGCTCAGCGGCCATGGCTCACGGGTCTAGCCGCTCCGTGGCATGTGGAATCTTCCCGGACTGGGGCACGAACACGTGTCCCCTGCATTGGCAGGCAGACTCTCAACCACTGCACCACCAGGGAAGCCCTAGGTCTTTAATTTATTTTCAACAATGTTTTATAGTTTTAGTGTACAAGTCTGCCCTTCTGTTGTTACATTTATTCCTAAGTATTTTATTTTTGTTGATGCTATTGTACATGGAATTATTTACTTGATTTTATTTTCAAATTGTTCTCTATACATTAGTAGTGTATAGAGATACAACTGATTTTTATATATTGGTCTCATATCCTGCAACGTTGCTGAACTCACTTAATATTTCCAATAGTCTTATGTTATTGTTGATTCCTTATGGTTTTGTATACAAAATCCAGTCTAGAGTTTATCCATATTGAGTTTTTAATTTCAGTGACTGTTTTTTCACTTCTAAATTTTTTTTCCATGTCTACCTGTTCTTATTTTATTTCTGCCTCTTTCATTTCATAATTTCTTATTTTCTTTTGCTGGAAATTATTTCTTCATTTATGTCTTTAAACATCCTAAACTTACTTCTCTTAAAGTCTTTTTCATACTGTTTCAATAAAACTTATTTTATGTGAAGTTAATTTGTTTTCTATGATTTTTTGCTTCTGTTGGATACATATGTTAAGATTAGATTTCTGTGAATTTTGGTTTGCAGGCCTATTTTGAATGAGAAGTTTTATGAGTGTTTTGTTCTTTCTATTTGACTCTACTTATTCCTCCCTATGATAATCTTTCAGTTATCTGCATCTGGTTCCCCAAGGCTCCTGTCCAGATGTAGATCTTGCAAGGACAGAGTGATATTAGAAGTTCTACAGTTCTACAAATTCAGCCCAGAGTGATATTAGAAGTTCTACAGATTCAGTCACTGCACCATCTTTCATATGAGGGGGAGCCCCACGCCACCCCGCAATGTCAAACCCTATAACTTTCTATTCCTTGTTTCTGTAAAACCTGTGTCGTCTCCTTTACCACACTGGAGCCTAATTTCTGGCTACCACTATTTCTCTCCAGAGTGCAGCAAGCCAGTAGCCTAAGCACTGCACACTGTTTTGCAGTTCACTTTTCATTCTGGTCCATGAAGGCATATATCTTGTTTATAAGCCTATTAATGTCTTTTTTTTTTTAGTTATTTATATTTTATCTCCTTCTACTATGTTTCCTATTTTGAACAGAGGATGTATGTCAAATTTTATATCAAATTATGAAGTCACTATATCTTCAGTACTGAAAACCCAATAGTATTTATTCTTTAAGTTAATTTTAAATTGTCAATAGGTTGAAACTAAATTATTTGTTCTTCTATATGGAATGTTATTTTGTTATAATAAAACAAGTCATATAAAGTGAATATTATATTTACATTATCAGATAGGTCTCCCTCTCTTCCATGAAAATCTTTTCGGTAATAAGTATCACTGCTTTATGACAGGCACTGTGCTGAGCATTTCACTTATTTAATCACAACAACCCTACAGAGTTGATATTGTTGTTATTATTATAGAAGAAACTGAATGTTAGACTGTTCAAGAACTTGTCAGTTAGTAGTCAGTAGAACCAATATTCAAATCTAGGTTTGTCTGATTTGAAAGCCTGTGCTTTACATCACTTTCTTAAGCTTTTATATTTTAATTGTTGAGTAGTTTGCATCCTCTTCTCCCTCTTGATAAATTAGTACAATTTGAATGATGTTTTGGTTCAAAAAATGAAAAAACTTTCTCTGAGAAGGGAACAGACTGGATGTTTTCAGCATTTGGTCAGAGCTTTAGCTAGTGTTTACTGTAGTATAAGATTTCAGAATATGTTTGAGGGATATTCCCTGAACTGGTGGGATCTTTCCTGATAAATTGTCATTTTTGTCATTGTTAAAATTTTCAAAGGGTATCCCATGTTCATGGATAATGAAAATTAATATTGTTAAAATGTCAATACTACCAAAAGCCATCTATAGATTCAATGCAATCCCTATCAAGATTCCAATGACATTTTTTACTGAAGTAGAAAAAACACTTCTAAAATTTATTTGGAACCACAGAAGACCCCAAATAGCCAAAGAAATCCTGAGAGAGAAGAACAAAGCAGGAGGCATCACACTTCCTGATTTCAAGCTATAGTATAAAGCTATAGTAATCAAAACAATATGATACTGGCATAAAAACAGACAAATAGACCAATGAAACAGAATTGGAAGCCCAGAAATAAACCCAAGCAGTCAACTAATATTTGACAAAGGAGCCAAGGATACTCAGTGGCGAAAAGACAGTCTCTTCAATAAATGGTGCTGGAATAATTGGATAGTCACATGTAAAAAATGTAATTGGAACCCTATTTTACACCACTCACAAAAATTAACTTGAAATGTATTAAAGGCTTAAATATAAGACCTGAAACTATGAAACTCTAGAGTAAAACATAGGACTAAAGCTGCTTCACATGGACCTTGGAAATGGTTTTTTAGATATGATACCTAATGCACTAGTAACAAAACAAAATAAACAAGTGGGACTATATTAAACTAAAAGACTTCTGTGCAGGAAGGAAACCATCAACAAAATAAAGGCAACCTATGGAATGGGAGAAAATAATTACAAATTGTATATCTGACAAGGGGTTAATATCCAAAATATGTGAAGAACTCATACAATTCTATAGAAATAAAAAGAAAGAAAGAAAAAAACCACAAACAATTCAATTAAAAAATGGGCAGAGGAACTGAATTTTCCAAAGAAGACATACAGATGGCCAACAGGTACCTGAAAATGTGCTCAACATCACTAGTCATCCGAGAAATGCAAATCAAAACCACAATGAGATACTGTATTACCTCACATCTGTTAGATTGGCTGAATGGCTGTCATAAAAACAGAAGAAATAACAAGTGCTGGCAAGGATGTGTAGAAAAGGGAACACTTGTGCACTGTTGGTGGAAATTTAAATTGATGCAGCCACTATGGAAAACAGTATGGAGGTTCCTCAAAAAGTTAAAAATAAAACTACCATATGATCCAGCAATTCCACTTCTGGGTATTTATCCAAAGGAAGTGAAATCACTATCTCAAAAAGATATTTGCACCCCATATTCACTGCAGCGTTATCTACAATAGCCAAGACAGGGAAGCAACCTAATTGTCCATCAATGGATGAATGGATACAGAAAATGTGTACACACACACACACACACACACACACACACACTGGAGTTATTCAACCATAAAAAAAGAAAGAAATCCTGCCATTTGTGACAATATGGATAAACCTGGAAGGCATAATGCTAAGTGAAACAGGTCAGACAGAGAAAGACAAATACTGTATGATCTCCCTTATGTGTGAAATCTAAAAAAAACAAATTAAAAAAAACAAAACCAAACTTATAGAAAAAGAGATCAGACTTGTGGTTACCAGAGGTGGAGGGTAGGAGGATGGTAAATTGTAGGAAGGTGCTCAAAAGGTACAAATTTCCAGTTATAAGTTAAATAAGTACTAGGGATGCAATGTACAACATGATGACTATAGTTAACACTGCTATATGTTATATAGGAGAGTTTTTAAGAGACTAAATCATAAGAGTTCTCATCACAAGGAGAAATTTTTTTTCTTCTTTTTATTAAATTGATTTACAATGTTGTGTTAATTTCTGCTGTACAGCAAAGTGATTCAGTTATAAACATATATACATTCTTTTTTAAATATTCTTTTCCATTATAGTTTATCACAGAATAATGAATATAGTTCCTTGTGCTATACAGTAGGACCTTGTTGTTTATTCATTTTATATACAATAGTTTGCATCTGCTAATCCCAAACTCCCACTCCATTTCTCTCCCATACCCTCTCTCCCCCTTGGCAACCACAAGTCTGTTCTCCCTGTCTGTGAGTCTGTTTCTGTTTCATTAAAGTTTGTGTCATATTTTAGATTCCACATATAAGAGATATCATATGGTATTTGTCTTTGTCCAACTTACTTCACTTAGTTTGATAATCTCTAGTTCCATTCATGTTGCTGCAAATGGCATTATTTCACTCTTTTTATGGCTGAGTAGTATTCCATTTGTATATATGTACCACAGCTTCTTTATCCATTCATCTGTCGATGGACATTTAGGTTGTTTCCATGCCTTGGCTATTTACTTTCTTTTCTTTATATTGTATCCATGTGAGATGATGGATGTTAGCTGAACCTATTGCAGTAATCATTCCACAATATATGTAAATCAAGTTGTCATGCTGTGTGTCTTAAACTGATACAGTGATGTTGATGATTTCTCAATGAAACTGGAAAATTTTTTTAATATAAATCAAATCAAAAATAACAAAAAATTTTCAGAGATGATGTTGAGAGAATTTTTTTCTGGATGTCCATTTTGATTACTTTTATATTGTAAGGTTACTTGTGATTGTGTGTCTTTGGGAACTTTATTTTTCTGGAATAGGCTTAATTTTTTATAATTTTACTTTCTAAGGGAAGTGCTAAAGGATAAGAGGCAAACCTAATTACAGAAGGACAAAAGAAAGTCTGAGAGTTGGCATTAATGAATTCAGTGATATCTTTGGAAGTTTTTAGCAAGATTCCTGTAGTAGGAATCTGTAGATGAAGAATTAAACTGAAACCTTGTATCTGCCAGCACTTATTAACTAAAGAAATATGTAGGTATTTCCAGTAATTAAAAAAGAAGCTTCAGAAATTTTCACCCTATATTGGATAACTGAACTTAAGGATAAAGAATAATAATGACTGGGCAAAAGTAGTATTGTAAAGGGTTTTAATTTGTAATAAATCGAGAATTAAGATAGGTGTCAGAATCAAGTGACTAAGAAGGAAATACGTATGCCAGTGCTTTACTAGGCTGATTTTGAGAGTTTTAGTGCTAGTATGGAGTGGAGCATTGGAGGGACATGATTTCCATTAGGTTTTTAGTGATGAAATAAGTAAGAAGGAATAGAATAATTCTTAATGGATTGAAACTATCTGCTGAAATGAATCTCCTCCATGCCTTTCCTCTAATCGTAGGAGATGGTTTATTGGAAATCTCAATTTTGAACTACTCAGGTTCTGTATCCCATCCCTCTAGGGCCAGCTCAGCCCTTCATCCTGTCAAAGCAGATAAAACGGAACAGCCTGCAATTTGCTATAAAGGGGTCCTTAGGATGAAGCATTTTAATGTCCATGAAGAGTAGACAAGACCTTCATTTTTAAAGACTCCCATGGAACATTTCGAATGGCATGGATTTGTCTTGTTGCCCTTTGCCAAAATTAATAGATTTGGGCTGCAGACTTGGAGGGAAGCTAAGCATTTAGGTCTGCTTATTATCCAATAATATTTTGCTATATTTATCTTATTTTTGTCAAGATGCCCTAAAACCGACAACACATTGAGTAAATAATACTTAAATAAGAAGGCTACTAATTTTTAGATCTGTGTCAACTAAACATAGGAGGAATACAGAGTTACAATAATATTATCTTAGAAAGTAAAAATCAAGTATAATCATCTAGAGAACAAATTAAATTAAATTGATCTAATTCGGCTATTGTTTTTTAAAAATTTTACTTCTATTTATCAGTCTGGGGTTGAACTGCTTTTCCGATTCCCAAAGGCTATTCCAACAAAGAGCCTTCTGATGAGGAAATGACACAGGGATTGGAGTGTAATAAAATACCAAGTGTGTTATTTTGAATTCTCCTCATGCTTGAGAACAGAAATATCTTAAGCTTTGACAAAATGGTACAATTTTATATTTTCCATTTGACTATTTTAAAACCTTCATTGTCTTTTAATTAAACTACAGAGGGCAAGAGCAGAGATTAAAAGATGTTGTACTGTAAAAAGGATGGCTTTTAGCTACTAGTACTTGAGTGAAGACCCTACAATAAAGCAAGATGGAGTGCAGCAACAGGTTTTGTGCCTTGAAGCCTCCTCTTCTCTGACTGTGGCAGTAATTTGGAGTTAATTTGTGCAGCTTCTCAATAAAAGACTTTGTGTTTTATATTCCTTGATTCTTCCTAGCATCTTTTCCCAGCTGTTCTTTTACCTTCCCTTTCATGAGATCTGGTGCAGCTTATACAACTAGATGTGATAATGAGGTAAGCCAGTTTAGGTGAGAAGCTTGGACCAGGCTCAGTACATGGATATTTCCTATTCATTAGCTCTTTTTACTTTCCACAGAATAATCACCTCAACTAGCCCCTTCCTCTAATTTCCCACTTTCTGTTCTTACTGATGAGTGGAGGTCTCTTTCCTCCTATAGTGATTTGTAGTTTTAGCGTGGAGTAAATATTTGGGTTTCTACATTTGGGGATATTATTGCCTGATAGTTCTTATTTTCCTTTGTCTGCACAAAAATTTTTTCCTTTGTGTCTGTTTTTCTCCCTTTGGTTTCTACTCCCCCACATGTCCCCAAGTCCTTCAAGCCAATGAGGCTGTGGTGACACCTTCTGGGCAGTACTGGGAGTGAATTACAGCCATAAGTTCCATGGCGGTGTTAGCATACCATAGATTTGGTGTATACTACGAAATTTAGTTTGCTTCATCAAAAGAACTGATACAGCATTCTGCTTCAGCTCAGTTTCTAAAACCTGTTAAATATTGATGTTATTTCTTACAATGAGCAGGGGTTTGTAGTTAACTAAATAAAAAGGCAGTGAGTATGCCTGCTTAATAAATATAAGGATATGGTACTTGGTTGGGCCTGAAAATAATGTTAACAGAGGAAAAATTAACAATTGCATGTAATTAGAATATCAGCACTGTACAGTATTGGACTTTTCTATGCTCTGATATAACAGTATCATAGCAGCGGGAAAATGCCCTATAAAAAGTCTCAGTAGAAACAAGGTCATACATCATGACCATCCACTGCTGGGACAGCGTAGGATGAAGGTTCTCCAGAGACATTCTTGTCCTCCCATACCATTCATTAGTTTTAAGAAACATGTAAGAAGTCTTCTGTGTAGGTTCTATTGGATCCTTAATTTTTTTCTGATCAGATTTCATTCCTTCCACCTCTACTTCAAAGCTACTTTAACCCTTGTATTAAAAAAATTTTAATTATAGCTTTTTCATATACAGCATGAAAAATAAGAGATTAGTGTTACCAATTTATTTATTCATTTTTAACCTACCTTTGTTTGGACACTGAACATGCTAAAAGCTACAGTTTTTAAGAAAATCACTAGATAGTTCTAGCAAACCTTATGAAGTTTGTTACTAAGTAATTTCAGAGTTCTCAGGAATCTTCCCTCTATTATCTTCAATGACTCAATAGCAAATGCAGAAGTATCGAGCAACAAAGATGTGACTGGCTGTCAAAGCAGCCATAAAGCTAGCCATCTATAACATTACTTTAGGGCAGTGTCAAATGGGAAAGCACAAGACATTAGACATAAGGACAAAGACAACTGGTACAGTTGGTTATACAGCCTTTAAAATGGCACTGCATGCTTTTCATAGCTCTTTGCATCATTCTTTGATCAAATATTGCATATTCCATATGTGATATATGCATTTATACTTGGTATAGAACCCAATATTTCTGTTACTACTACATAATAAAATTAAGGCATGGACACATTGCCTTGTAATTTTGATTTGCAAACAGATGGTAGATAGCTGAAAAATAGACTGGGGCTATAAAAAAAATTGGGGAAAATACTTTTCTGAAGTTAAAATAAAATAAAGCTAATTTAAAATACTAAGAGTGTGAATGAGTAGCAAAAATCATGTAGTAACTGTGGAGATGATAGTTTTATTTGAAGGGTGGGGGAGGGAAGAGAAAGCTAGAAGGAAGCAAAACCGTAATTTGGCCTAAAATTGAATTTCTCTGATAAGGCATTTCAGAAGTGGCTTGTCTTATTCACTCAGCAGCAAAATAATCATATGCGCTTTAATAATCTTTATTTTACAGGAGTGTGTTGCCAGGGTAACCGGATGTAAGCAGGGGAACAGCACCTTGCAGATCACAAAAGCAAATCTGTGGAAAGAAATTTCACTGAGTTTTTCTTTTCCTTACCAGTGTAATAATGACTCATTTTTCCTGCACTATTTAATAATCTCACATAAACATTCTTTTCCCTTTCCATTTCTGTATCTGTTTAAACATGGACAATAACATAAATCTGGAACTGTCAAGCTCCGTGGGTTAAACAAAAAAACAGATGTTATATCTTTAACATTTTTATATAATTACTTTTTATTACTGTTTTACCCCATCTCCATCCCTCCCAACCTTATTGTTATTTCCTTCTCTTCTGTAAACCAATCTGATGATAGTATCCCAGGTAGGGCGGGCCTGAGGTAGGAGTTGGTATTTGGCTACATTAATCAAAATTTTTTATTAGCTAAGCTTGCCTGCATGAAGATTCTAAAGAGGCAGGAATTGCAACTTAAACCATCTATCTTTTTGTAAGGGGATAAATTGAATTACAGCAAGTAGAGTGACAAGCATCCAGGCCAAAAGCTGCAAAAATAATGTTTTCATTACATTCATGCACATACAAACATATATACACATACATAAGAGAGGAGTGAAGAAGGAAAGAAAGCAATATTAGATTCCTTCAGCTTTCCACTGGGCACTGGAACCTCAGTTTGTTCTAGGAAATTGGCTGGTTTGAAATTAACAAAATGAAAGTTGCCATTGCCTTTGAAAAGAAATAGAAAACTAGCAGTAAGAATGTGCCTACTAATAATAATAATGGGGCTTCCCTGGTGGCGCAGTGGTTGAGAGTCCGCCTGCTAATGCAGGGGACACGGGTTCGTGCCCCGGTCCGGGAAGATCCCACATGCCGGGGATCGGCTGGGCCCGTGAGCCATGGCCGCTGAGCCTGCGCATCCGGAGCCTGTGCTCCGCAGAGGGGGAGGCCACAGCAGTGAGAGGCCCGCGTACCGCAAAAAATAATAATAATAATATAATAATAATAATGATTTCCAACTAAAAAAAAAAGAATGTGCCTACTGATCATTTGATTGGATCAAATTTATGACAAAGCTATGGCTTATGTTTGTCTGTCATTATCCTTGTCAAAAGCCATAGGCTGTGAAAGTGAATACAGAAACAAAGTAATATTAGGCTGTGGGACTGGAAAAAGATTTTTAAGGAGGCTTAATGATATTAGATATGAAAATCTATATTCAAATCATGATTAAAGGTTTGAATTCTGCAGAGATTTTTAAGTCAATGCTGCCTCTTAGTTTTAACATGCTCACTGTGGACCCAAGTTGTATAGCTCATACAGTTCTTTATCTAGGTCTATAGAATAATCAGCAACCAAAAACAGGCACTCAAAAACCATTTCTGGATGGATTTCATTATAAATTGTATTCTTTCTGGGTTTTGGTGAAATTTATTGAAGTGTAGTTTTTATTATTATTATTATTAATATTAATATTTTTCCTAGAAATTATTCTTTCATCTTAGATAACCCGGCACAAATACTTAAAATTCAAACTAATTAGAGCAACCTTAAAAACAGATAATGGCAAAAGAAAAAGTAAAATATTAAAAGGCCAAACAAGGCTCATTAAAATGGCAAATTGTAAAGAAAACATTCCATAGTGGTATGGCTATTGTATCTCAGATGTTCAGAAAAATGGAAAAGGGTTAGGTAGAAACAGTAAGATTTCTGATGTTCCAGAAGTAATTTTAAACCCAAATGCTACAGGAGTCAAAGCTTGATCATCATTAAGCACCACTGAATGTTTTTGAGAAAAATTTTAAACTTGAGTCCATTTAAAATTGTTTCTCCATATTATAAAACTGTTGATTTAAACTCAGCTCGTGATTATTCATTCTACATAGAGTCAATTTATTTGGGTTTTTTTTTAGAGCCAATATTTTCTTTGATACAGAATATCTATTAAATGTCTATAATGTTAATTATTTCTTAAGAGCTTATAAGTTCCCTAAGATAATGTAGCCAAAAGGGAAGACATTTTTCTCTCCTTGGACTCCTGTTTACATCTTAGATACAACATTCAGTGGAAATACGGTTAGCAGCTTGGGGCACAGAGTTGCATGTCTATTTTCTTAGAATTTGAGCCATAATTTATTCTTGGTACATGAAAATCACCAATAACTACATTTTTATTTAATTGTTTTGAAGATGAGCATATGGTTGGCAAATGAAAGCATAGTGGTAAGTAAATACTGTTAATTTGGTGATCTTACTTTGGCTATAATAATTTTCAAATCATCTGCTAGTATTTGCTGTTTCTTATTTGGTGAAAAATAATTATTTCTCCTTACCACCTAAATTTCATGTAGTTTGGAACTATGTGTAACAGGATCTTAAAATGGGACTATCCCTGTTTGTTTTAGCTGAGTCTTAAGAAAAGATTTGAAAGTAAAATACGAAAACACACTCCAGTTTTTACATGCAGAGGAGGAAGAAAACCATTTATGTGATTCTTAAGCCTCTTAACCTTGTCAAGGATATAAAAGAATTGGGAGGGTGGAAATTAAGAAAAGGAAGATTCTTGGAGAGAGTTGGTGTGCTGAGTGTCCCATCACACCTCCAAGGAGGAGGAGTATGGATGCATCTCCTTTCATCTGAATCCAAGAGAGAAGCTTCTTGGAGATGACCTAGAAAGCTTAATAACTGACAGCTGCATTTTAAGAACTGTTCTCTGACTAATGCCTGAAAGATCTATAGCTTGATATTGATTGGCCAGCTGCTGTAAAGGTGGAGTGATGAACATGTGGCTGTATTAGGTAACCTACAATTTCAGGGTTTTTTGGAGCAAATGTTGCTTGAGTGTATGTCATGTCATGGATCAGAGGTAAGCCATATGCACAAGAGAGATGATACAAGGTTGTCTTAGACCCATAGACTGCCTGGAGGAGCCCAGTGATCCCAATAATGAAGTGAACTGCCATTTTGTCAGTAACAGTAAGCAGAAAGAGAGCTTCACCCAAATCAAAGGATCTGCAAGTGAGAGTCAGACACCTTCTTTACCATTGCAAGCAGACAGCCTACGGCAGAACTGAATGGGGAAAGAAAAGTAGCCATACGTTAAAATATAAAGTTTTTATTACCAGACTAGACTAGATGTATTAATTGTTGAGTATTTTTAATACCTGTAAATAAACAGAAACATGAAATCTGCCCTAAATTTCATGCATGGGCATGGGAAGTCCCATAGAATAAATTATCATATTGAAAGGCAAGAATAACTTTTTTTATTATTACACTTGTTCAATTTAATGATTGTGTGTGTGTGTGTGTGTGTGTATTTATATATATATATATATATATATATATGGCAAAATGGTGATCTTGAAAGAATAGAAGAGCTGTGTGTTGGAAAGTACCATTACACGCTTCTTTTGATCTCTAGCTTGTTACCTCTATCTTGACAGACAGTATTTCTACCCAGTCTACTTGACCCTATCCATACCTCAGTGAGAAGGTACTAAAGCCAGGCAAAAAATAGTAGACAGGAAGCCTTTTTTTTTTTTTCTGGTACGCGGGCCTCTCACTGTTGTGTCCTCTCTCATTGCGGAGCACAGGCTCTGGACACGCAGGCTCATCGGCCATGGCTCACGGGCCCAGCCGCTCCGCGGCATGTGGGATCTTCCCGGACCCGGTGCACGAACCCGTGTCCCCTGGATCGGCAGGTGGACTCTCAACCACTGCGCCACCAGGGAAGCCCGACAGGAAGACTTTTGATAGACCGTTTTATCCATGTGATTTTTATCTCTTTTCCAAAACTTATTTTACAGCCTTTCTTGATTTAATATTTTGCCACATCTTTCTTTCTTTGTCTAGAGCTCAAGAAGGGGTATTAAAAATCAAGGGGCCTTGAATAACTTGCAAACTGGATCACACATTATTAAACATTGGAGAGTTAATGGTAGTATTTTTAGGACATGATCAAGTTCTTAATACAGTATATGGATTAAATAAAAAATAGATATTGTAAGTTAATGCAATGTTTTCTAAAGGCTCTAAATAATCTTTAAAAAATTTTAAATACATAAGAAGAATGTCTAAAACATCCAAACACACACAGGTTATTTTCATTACTCCTTCCAGTTTGGTTTCCTGGGGATACGTTGGCCTCTGAGTTTTGCTGGGCTTGATTAGGCTATAGCCATATTATGCCTTTTATTTAATAGTCAGATGTTAGAAAACCTAGTATTGAAGTGGGAAAAACATAGAACTCTTTGGAGGGCATTTGGTTGAAAAATTGGAAGCCAATGCTGATGATGTGTGAATGACAAAGGAGAGATGATGTGAATATCTACTTTCATGAATTAGGTCTCATCAAGCCCTCTAAGGGTGATCCCATAATGCTCTCTACAAAAAACTATTGTTCTCTCTTGACCTTAATAGGAATAATATATCTCAATTCAGACAAAGAAATCAACATATTTTTTAGAGTGTCTCTCTCACTCTCTCTCCCTCTCTCAATCAACTTTTAAATATAGTTGGTCTCAGTTCTCTTTACTATTTAATAATTCTTATTAGTTGAATGAGATTTTGTTTATTATTTACAAAGTGATTTATATTACAAACTATACAAATATCAGTGTTTTTTCCACCAAAGTTCATTTACTGTATACAAGTGTATTTGTATATAAATACATACAAATATTTGTATTTACTATAAAAATTAGTACAGATATTACTAAAAATTGTTATTGAAACATATAATTAAGGAAATTGACTCTTTATTAAACATTTCTAACTGTGCTTATAATTTTATCACAGTGAAGTAGACTGAAAATAATGTCTAACCAGTTGAAGTCTTGACTCTGCCACTTAATAGTTTTGAGACTTTGGGGCAAAGTGTTTTCTGTCTCTCACCTGTAATTTGGGAATAGTATTGATACTTCTTCCCCTGCTTAAATGATAGAGTTATTGAAAAGGTCAAGATAAGGAAGTATATAAAGGGTAACGTATATCTATATAATACAGGTATTCTTTTATATATTATATGCTTTTTATTATATGATTTAGTCATATTTATGATATTCTTTTTCATTATAATGATATTAAATGCACAGAAGTATCCAGTTGTGCTTCCTCCTTTGCACTACTGAGAATTGTTTGTTGAGTGAAGATATAAGTATATTTTCAGTCAACAAGAAGATTCATCATGTCCCACAATTAAAGGCAAGTCTTGAATTTGAGGGGAAACAGGACCTTCAGTAGTTTTCATTCATTCAGAAAAAAGCTGAATAGAATAGGGACAAAGCTGTTAGAGTAGGGACATAGCAAGGAACAAATCTTATTTAGAAGAATGCTGAAAGAACTATAAAGAGCTTTCCTGAATATTCTATTTAGACATCTAAGCCTGCAGTTTGGCTTTTGGATAACAGATCTCACTATCTCAGTAGTGGAATAAAGTAAAATCCTTAAAAACACACACACACACACACCCCACACTTTGCTTTTTTCTCAAGGAACCCACACACGTCCATAGAAGTCTGTTAAAATAAAGAGGATACAGCATGTCTGACTAGAAGTGAGAATAATATAATTAATCACAGATAAAATATTCAAACTCTTAGGAGCAAGTTTTGAGACTAGTGCTAAACTTGAAACTTAGTTCATTTAATTCAACAATGGAAATAATTTTTAGAAATAGTGTAATATTATTAACCCTGAGAATCCCTCCCTCCCTCCCCCAACTCTATACCCTCTTAATCACAAGTGGTTGAACAAATGTGAGTAATTTGATGTTAGAAAACTGATGGACAAGTTATTATCTTGGCTTTAGTTTTAGTCCAGTGTAAATTGTGATAGCCAAAATGTGTTAACCCTTCCAAATAGAAAACAAACCAGAAATGTTAGCCAAAAAACAGGGATAAGTGACTTCTTGAGACAACAGTGAGCACTTGTCCAGTTCCCAATTTTAAGATCACAAACTAAGAACTTTTGATGTGAAGTTAGAATGCAAGACAAGAACCTTCTAACATCTTATGCTTAGTTCATAAACAAGATTTTTTTAACAAGAAGCATTACATATTTTTATTCCTTTAGGGCATAGCCTATTTATAATGCTTCTTCCCTCATCAGAGAATAGTATAGGCTTATAGGATATTTTTTCCCACAAATTAGCTTAGGCATGCATGTACAGGTCAATTAAGAATCCCTGATAAATAATTCTTTTTCAGATTTTAAAAACTATTTCATCCTTAATATTAATTAACATTTTATAGTGTCTTCTATGTGAATGATTTCATTTTCCTAAGGATAGGAAAAATATGTTCCGTGAACTCCAGGAATTTGCAACTTAGGAAGTTATTTCTGTGCTCCATTTAGATAAGAGAAAATTCCCTTTGTTTCATGTCCTCAGCTTGAATTCATATTTCTCTAGCTTTGATATATTTTGTATCATGGACTAAGGGAAAAGCAAATTTTTATTTTATTGATAATATGATTACTTTAACCACTATGATATGAACCATCTACTTATTTTGTAGATGGTTAACTGAGATATGAATAAGATTGTAATTGGTTGTCTGGGTTGCAATTCAAATCTTTTGTTTCTCAGTATACTAGGCCACATACACTGGTAATAATTGTGGGCTTTTTGTGGCTGTTGTGTTTGAAATGGTTGCTGATCTCTTGTTGTAGTTAGAGGGTGGATCTTGGCATGACCTACTTCAATATAATATAATTCCTATTAGTAACTCCATTGAAGTGTTAAATGATAAATCCTTTGAAATTTTTTCCTTGGATAATCCTAACTTAACCATATTATGAAAATAGAAATAGCTCTCTAAGGAAGTAGGTGGTGTGTGTGTGTGTGTGTGTGTGTGTGTGTGTGTGTGTGTGTGTGTTAGCCTTTAAGAGTCCTTCTGAAGAGCAGATACTTTGGGCTTCCTTTTGTCTCTAGGAATGTTATTTAAAGCTGTAGTTGACATTTTCCTATGTAATGCAAGGATCTGTGAGAATGCTTTTTCATTTCAGGACGTGTATATAAAATGCAAATATCACAAGACTTAAATGATCCAGTTTCTTACTCTAAAGCAGAGGGGCAACACATCTTTATCCCACCATAAAGTATCATGATGAGGGTGATGTACTCCAAATGTGATAAATCATGGCAGAAAATAGCTTGTCTTTAAACTTTAAGTGTATTTACACCTCCATTTTGAGACAGTGGGAATCGTCTGCAAATATCAGTGATCAGCTAACGAGTTCTCCATTGAAAGCAAAGATAACTGTATATCTTAGCTAATTACAGAACTCCAAACTTAAGGATGTTTTGTAGATCATTATAGCTGAGAAGGAATATAAAGAAGGAACACTAATGAAATTGCACAAGGGAAATGGATTCTCATCATTATAACCAAGTATTTGTTACTGACTGCCTTCTCTCCTCTTCTTCTCCACCTCCCTGTACATCTTTCCTTTTCAGGAGAAGAAGTGAACATTTTTATGATTTTTTTTCTCTCATCAAGCTCCATTATCTCTTAAGTGAATAATGAGGTGACAACCTAGTTGTACTAACATAGTCTTACATGCCGGAGATTCTTTAGCTATCATTCCTATTCAGGGTCTGCTTCTTCTCTCTCTCTCTCTTTTTTAAATCTCTTTTAACTGGGGAAGAACTAACTCATAATCGACCTTAATTTTCACAAGTAAAGGTAAAGTTGTTTTTATTTAAATAAGCCATAATATTCTCAAAAGCTTAAATTAGACGATTTACTTTTTCCTGGTGTGGTAACCTAGATTCTCCTGTCTTTTGAAATGGAAACTGTCCTAACCCCATAACTTCAACATCACTGTGAGTAAAACTCTTTCTAATTATATGACTGTATTGTATGCACATTAGCATTGCTAATCAGCTTACTGCAGTGGAATTGTATCTTTACTACTGATGTTTGTAGAATGTCTATTGACATAATTGCAGCTCTCTTCCAGTGCTTGGGTGCTAGTGTATTTCAAACCACAAGTCTGAAATTCATAGTGCAAACCACAGTATATGGAAAAATTTTAAGCCATGTATAATTTTATGTCACTAACTGGAGTTTCCATACAATTTTATTTATCCAAAATGTTCATGGTGTCTAATGCTATATTACACCGGATCTTTAACTTAAAAAATTGAATTTAAATGAACACTTGATCTCACTTGTTTTTACTGTATGTTTGTTTCTTCTTTGACTGATAGGCAATCATCTCTTCTGGGGGAAGATTTTTTAATCTGTGTTAAAGAATAGCTGATGATTTCTGAAAATCACTTTCACAAAGCCTGTGTGAGGTCATCATGATTGCCACAATTGAATATTTATTAATCTCCATTGGATTCTTGACATTCTACTAAGTTTTGCAGAGATTTCACTGAAGATAAACAATGGTGTATAACATTCAGGATTGAGCTAAGGTGTAAAGGGGGAAAGATTTATGTGAATATAATTTTATACACATATAAATTTGAAGAAAATTATTACATAATTAGAATGTATGTTTTAGGAAATATAGGGTATATCCCTAATGCATGTGAACATGGCAGAAATATGATGAAAGAGGCATATATGGAACAATTTCTATATTTACTACTGGAAACTAAACCAAAACCTGTGTAAAATCTCTCTCAAGTTAATGAGATACCAAGAATAAAGCAGAATATAATAGAACCAAATAATTAAGGCTCATGTGCTCCCCACATTTGGCACTGCCTTATTTAATGGAAAGTATAGTTGAGTATAACTGTTGAAAGAAGAGTTTAAGATGGTAAAAGCAATTTAAAAAAAAGATATTTGCAAGTCCATTGGCAGTAAAATGATATGGCAAGAGTTTCATGTTAAAAAGATAACTGGCAGTTCTACATGAGGCAAAAAGAAAGGAGAAAGAAGTTAAGGATGGATTACCATGACTACTATAGTAGTCAATGTGAGAAAATTATACTAAATGAAGTCCATAAAACATAAATTTACAAATTTATAATGAGGGATTTGGAAATAAATGTTCAATAAAAAGAATTAATGAAGGAAAGGAATACTGATAAAGAATAATAATTGATTCACTTTATCTCTCAATGACACATTTGTTTGCACTGCTCTCTGCCAGCCACTATGCTAGGGGCTAAGTGAAGAATAAAAAAATTTATAAGAGAATTCCTGGACAGGGAATCTACTATTAAGTTGAAAATTCTCCCACTACTCAACATCCAGAAGTGGTAGCTAAAATGCAACAAATATCCCTTTGAGTCCATAGCTGTGCTTGTCAGAAAGAAAAATCCTCAAGACCTAAAAATGAAGAGGGTTTAAAAAATAGAGTGGCAAGTATGAGTAGTAACATGGGCTATCCTGGGAATGGGATGGGGGTGGGGGAATATCCTGACCCAAGCATACAGGTTTAATAGCCAGTCAAGATTGGGAACCCTAGGAATTTGTTCAAAGAACAGAATTTAAAAAAAAAAAAAATCTCTCCAGCATAGGCAGACCACAAGGTAGATTTTTTCTGAACCTGGACTGTGTGTCTAAGTGAATGAAAAAGCTTCCCTGAGAATTTCTAACCAATAGGCATAACATTTTTTAGGTTTGAGGTCTAAACTTACACTCCTTACATTCCATATGTTGAGAAATCAATATAAAAATATTAATTGAACATAAATATTCCCTAGGTGCCTTACAAGAAACTAAGATAAAAGCTATTCTAGAATGAAGCACCCTCAACCCAGGCTACACTGTATTTCCTCAGAAAATGAACTGCTCAACATGGTTTCACTTTACAAAAGTTACAAAATATGCAAGGATACAGCCAATATGAATAAGAGTCAGTAGACCCAATTATACACTAGGATTAGCCTCTATTAACTTCAGATAATTGTATGGAGAATATATATAGAAAAGTATAAAATATTTTCAACAAAATCCCAAAACATTAAAGTAGAATATCTAAAGGTTAAAAAAAAATGGCCATTGAAGAGAGAATTGACAACCAGAAGATAGATCTGAGAAAATTACCCTAAAGGCAGTAGAGTTAGAAAAATTGAAGTGGAGTTTCATAGACACGGCAAGTAAAATGAGAAGATCCAACATACATATAATAGGAATTGCAGATTGAGACCATGGAAGAATGAAAGAGAGATAATATTTGATGATGAAGTTATTGAGAGTTTTCCTAACAGTTTTGCAAACACCTAAATTTCTGTAATAAAGACTTTTTATTTTAAATTTATTTATTTAGTTAGTTATTTTTGGCTGTGTTGGGTCTTCGTTGCGGCGTGCAGGCTTTCTTTTCAGTTGCAGCGAGCGGGGGCTACTCTGCATTGTGGTGCACAGGCCTCTCATTAAGGTGGCTTCTCTTGTTGCAGAGCACGGGCTCTAGGTGCGCGGGCCTCAGTAGTTGTGGCACATGGACTCAGTATTTGTGGCTCGCGGGCTCTAGAGTGCAGGCTTGGTTGTTGTGGCACATGGGCTTAGTTGCTCTGTGGCATGTAGGATCTTCCAGGACCAGGGCTCGAACCTGTGTCCCCTGCGTTGGCAGGCAGGTTCTTAACCACTGCACCACCAGGGAAGCCCATGTAATATAGACTTTTTAACTTTAATTATCTGCAATAGTTTCGCTTTTCCTGGCTGACCATGATTGATACATAATCTCACCTAAGCTATTATTTAAGAATGAGAGCATAATAAATAAATTTTCAAAACAAACAATTAGTGAAAGAGTTTATATACTTATAGACTCTCTGAAAGAATTAGTAAAGAATACTTCATGTGATAGGAGAATGATCCTTGAGGGAAGAATGGCATTATTCTGAGTGAAAAAAGCCAATCTCAAAAGACCATATAAAGTGTGATTCCACTTATACAGTATCTTGAAAATGACAAAATTGTAGTGAAGGAGAGCATGTTCATGGTTGCCAGGGGTTAAGGATGATGGGTGAAGGGTGGGCAGAGAGGACTGAGGTGACTATAGAAAAGTAGCATGAGAGAGAACTTTGTGATGATGGAACATTCTGTATCTTGATTGCAGTCATGGTTACATGAATCTACATATGTGATAAAGTGACACAGAACTATATACAGATGTTTTACCAATGTAAATCTCCTGTTTTTGCTATTTGCCACAGTTATTTAAGGTGTAACCATTGGAGGATATTGGATAAATTGTACATGGACCTCCCTGTATTATCTCTACAACTTCTTTTGAGTCTGTAATTATTTCAAAATAAAAATTTCTCTAAAAAGGAAATATAAGAGTGGAACTGGAACAAGGAAAAATAGTATCATGTAAGAAGGGAGAAGATTTTCCCTTAAGAGTCTTAACTTCCTTGTATTATTTGAGAGGAAGATATACTGATTGATTTTAGACTTTAAGTCAGTTTTCTATAGTAAAAGCTTAGGTATATCCATTAAAAATATAAAACTGTAATTAATGTGTGATTTCTAAACCAGTATAAAGAAAGGGAATAGGGCAGAGTAAAGAAAATTTAGGAGATGAATTTTATTTCTGGCAGTGTGGTTAGCTAAGTACTAACAGCAACTTCCCACTAAAAACAATTAAAAATGCTGAATAAAATGTTTTTTAACTTAATTCTATCCATGAGTTGGTAAGAAAGTGAAGGAAATTCCAAGAACTGTCCAAGTAAATATCTTAAGGCTGGGACCTGAAAGGAAAAAAGAAGGGAACAAAGTAATTGGAATTAAAAGTTAAGTTTCCTCTAATCTTTAGAAGGAAGGATTGGATATTTAGATCTTTATTAAGCTTGGGCTGTGATAATGTAGGTATGTGTGCAGAAATGTGTGTGGAATTACTAAAAGAAAGATAATGGCATATATATATGTGTGTGTGTGTGTGTGTGTATACACACATATATATATTTTAAGTTTGAAAAACTATATAAACTTCACGTAGACTAAGGGAAAAACTGTATTAGAGGTAAGGAAATGTTACTATATAAGTATAAAAGTTTCACTACTAGAAGGATACAACATTTCTAAATGCATATGATAAGAGAGGTTAAAAATAAATATAGCAACAATTGACAGAACTGTAGGAGAAATAGACAAATTCAGCAGCCTTCTTTGAAGTGTTTAACATGTATCTCTCAGTTTTAGCAAGATTCATCTTACATTAATAAATTAGTTACTATAATTAGCCACTCATTAAAATCAAGAGCTAGACATACTTTTCACATGTTTTATAGATATTCTTTTTATTCCCTCATTATTTAATATAATTTTTAAAATTATAAAAAAACTTTGCCGGGGCTTCCCTGGTGGCGCAGTGGTTGAGGGTCTGCCTGCCGGTGCAGGGGACACGGGTTCATGCCCCGGTCCGGAGGGATCCCACATGCCGCGGAGTGGCTGGGCCCGTGGGCCATGGCCGCTGGGCCTGCGCGTCCGGAGCCTGTGCTCCACAACGGGAGGGGCCACAGCAGAGGCCGGCGTACCGCAAAAAAAACAAAACAAAAAAAAAACAACTTTGTCAACAGAAGGCAGAAAAAAACAAGGAAGTTCTAAGGAAGAGCAAAGTAAAAATATTAAGTACAAAATAAGATGATAGAAATATACTCAAATATTAGTTTTCAGAAATGTACTAATCTTATCAGATTAAAAAACAATGTCAGATTTTTAAAAATTTATCTACATTTTACTTATAAGAGGAATACTTGACACTTTAGGACACAGAGATTAGAAGTGAAGAATAAAAGAAATGTATGAGGCAAACACTAATACGAAGAAAGCTAATATAATATATAGATATCAGATCCAGTGTTCTTTAAGGCAGAGGCTTTATTAGAGAAAAAGAGCCTACTACAAATTATAAAATGAAAAACTCCAAAGAAAATATATAAGAAAAACTTGTATGCACCTATTAACTATATACAGCAAAAATTGACAGAATTACAAGAATAAAATGACAAATCTGCAGTCATAATGGGAGATTTAATACCCTTTTCTATAATTGCTCAAGCATACAAATTATTAGTAAGGCTAGAAAAGATTTGAACAAAAGAATTAACAGTGTGATCTAATGGATAGACTAACACAGTGATTACAATAGTTAATGAATATAGTTTTCAAATAAATGTGTGATATTTGTAAGAACTTACAACATATTAGGGTACAAAGCAAGTCTTAAAAAAAAGCTTTAAAAAAATCAGTATCACACTAACTGTATTCTCTAACCAACACTATTAGAAATCAAAACCAACAAGATAATCTCAAACATCCCTTAGCCTTGGAAATTTAAAACCACAGTTCTAAATCATAAGTCAGAAATAAAAATTGCAACAGAAGATTGAAATTACTTAATATGGCACAATAATAAAAAATATAGTATTTCAGAGCTTGTGAGATGAAGCTAAGGAGGTACTTAGAGGAAAAGTTATAGCTGAATATTTAACTTGAGAAAGAGTAAACTGAGAAAGTAAAAGGAAGGAAATAAAGAACAGAAGTTGAGGAATTAGAATATAAAGATAGAATTAAAAGATTTTTCTTTGAAAAGAATAATATAATAGAGAAACATGAAGCAAAACTGATCAAGAAAAGCAGAAAGCCATAAATAATTAGGAGTGAAAAGGGAGTCATAGCTAAAGGTACAGTCATATTTAAAAACATAAGGGAATACATTTGAGGATCAAGGATTACCGAGCTCTGTTCCCTTGGAGTTACAAATAATCGCCACAGCTGACTTTTGGAATGTGAGCTATGTTTATACCAGGCATCATTGCTTATATTAAAAATGACACTTGATGAGTAAATCACATTGGCCTGGGAGAGCTGTAAACAAGCTATTAATACCTGGTAGGAAATCATAGCTTTAAACTTCTCTGAGTGTGGTGACTTTAAGTTATCCCTATATTAAAGGAAATATCAGTTACTCCTTACACCTTTACCCACCCAATGTGATTTTTCATTTCTTTAACATCTTTATTGGAGTATAATTGCTTTACAATGGTGTATTAGTTTCTGCTTTATAACAAAGTGAATCAGTTATACATATACATATGTCCCCATATGTCTTCCCTCTTGCATCTGCCTCCCTCCCACCCTCCCTATCCCACCCCTCTAGGTGGTCACAAGGCACAGAGCTGATCTCCCTGTGCTATGCGGCTGCTTCCCACTAGCTATCTATTTCACATTTGGTAGTGTATATATGTCAATGCCGCTCACTCACTTTGTCCCAGCTTACCCTTCACCCTCCCCATGTCCTCAAGTCCATTCTCTACATCTGCATCTTTATTCCTGTCCTGCCCCTAGGTTCTTCAGAACCATTTTTTTTTTAGATTCCATATATATGTGTTAGCATACGGTATTTGTTTTTCTCTTTCTGACTTCACTCGGTATGACAGACTCTAGGTCCATCCACCTCACTACAAATAACTCAATTTCGTTTCTTTTTATGGCTGAGTGATATTCCATTGTATATATGTGCCATAACTTCTTTATCCATTTATCTGTCGATGGACACTTCGGTGGCTTCCATGTCCTGGCTACGGTAAATAGTGCTGCAATGAACGTTGTGGTACATGACTCTTTTTGCATTATGGTTTTCTCAGGGTATATGCCCAAAAGTGGGATTACTGGGTCGTATGATAGTTCTATTTTCAATTTTTTAAGGAACCTCCATACTGTTCTCCATAGTGGCTGTATCAATTTACATTCTCACCAACAGTGCAAGAGGGCACCCTTTTCTCCATACCCTCTCCAGCATTTACTATTTGTAGATTTTTTGATGATGGCCATCCTGACCAGTGTGAGATAATACATCATTGTAGTTTTGATTTGCATTTCTCTAATGATTAGTGATGTTGAGCATCCTTTTATGTGTTTGCTGGCAATATGTATATTTTCTTTGGAGAAATGTCTATTTAGGTCTTCTGCCCATTTTTGGATTGAGTTGTTTCTTTGTTTTTGATATTGAGCTGCATGAGCTACCTGTATATTTTGGAGATTAATCCTTTGTCAGTTGCTTCATTTGCAAATATTTTCTCCCATTCTGAGGGTTGTCTTTTCGTCTTGTTTATGGTTTCCTTTGCTGTGCAAAAGCTTTTATGTTTCATTAGGTCCCATTTGTTTATTTTTGTTTTTATTTCCATTTCTCTAGGTGGTGGCTCAAAAAGGATCTTGCTGGGATTTATGTCATAGAGTGTTCTGCCTATGTTTTCCTCTAAGAGTTTGATAGTGTCTGGCCTTACATTTAGGTCTTTAATCCATTTTGAGTTTATTTTTGTGTATGGTGTTAGGGAGTGTTCTAATTTCATTCTTTCACATGTAGCTGTCCAGTTTTCCCAGCAGCACTTATTGAAGGGGCTGTCTTTTCTCCATTGTATATTCTTGCCTCCTTTATCAAAGATAAGGTGACCATATGTGCATGGGTTTATCGCTGGTCTTTCTATCCTGTTCCATTGATGTCTATTTCTGTTTTTGTGCCACTACCATACTGTCTTGATTCCTGTAGCTTTGTAGTATAGTCTCTAGTCAGGGAGTCTGATTCCTCCAGCTCCGTTTTGCTTTCCCAAGATTCCTTTGGCTATTCGGGGTCCTCTGTGTTTCCACACAAATTGTGAAATTTTTGTTCTAGTTCTGTGAAAAATGCCATTGGTGGTTTGATAGGGATTGCATTGAATCTGTAGATTGCATTGGGTAGTATAGTCATTTTCACAATGTTGATTCTTCCAATCCAAAAACATGGTATATCTCTCCATCTGTTTGATTCATCTTTAATTTCTTTCATCAGTGTCTTATAGTTTTCTGAATACAGGTCCTTTGTCTCCTTAGGTAGGTTTATTCCTAGGTATTTTATTCTTTTTGTTGCAATGGTAAATGGGAGTGTTTCCTTAATTTCTCTTTCAGATTTTTCATCATTAGTGTATAGGAGTGCAAGAGATCTCTGCATTCATTTTGTATCCTGCTACTCTACCAAATTCACTGATTAGCTCTACTAGTTTTCTGGTAGCATCTTTAGGATTCTCTATGTTTAGTATCATGGCATCTCAAACAGTGACAGTGTTACTTCTTCTTTTCCGATTTGGATTCCTTTTATTTCTTATTTTTCTCTGATTGCTGTGGCTAAAAGTTCCAAAACTATGTTGAATAATAGTGGTGAGAGTGGGCAACCTTGTCTTGTTCCTGATCTTAGTGGAAATGGTTTCAGTTTTTCACCATTGAGAACGATGTTGGCTGTGGGTTTGTCATATATGTTCTTTACTATGTTGAGGTAAGTTCCCTCTGTGCCTACTTTCTGGCGGGTTTTTATCATAAATTGGTGTTGAATTTTGTCAAAAGCCTTTTCTTCATCTATTGAGATGATCATATGGTTTTTATCCTTCAATTTGTTCATATGGTGTATCCCATTAATTGATTTGTGTATATTGACGAATCCTTGCATTCCTGGAATAAACCCCACTTGATCATGGTGTATGATCTTTTTAATGTGCTGTTGGATTCTGTTGGCTAGTATTTTATTGAGGATTTTGCATCTATGTTCATCAGTGATATTGGCCTGTAGTTTTCTTTCTTTGTGACATCTTTGTCTGGTTTTGGTATCAGGGTGATGGTGGCCTCGTATTATGAGTTTGGGAGTGTTCCTCCCTCTCTGATATATTTTGGAAGACTTTGAGAAGACTTTGGAAGACTTTGGAAGACTTTGAGGTGTTAGCTCTTCTGTAAATGTTTGATAGAATTCACCCGTGAAGCCATACGGTCCTGGGCTTCTGTTTATTGGAAGATTTTTAATCACAGTTTCAATTTCAGTGCTTGTGATTGGTCTGTTTATATTTTCTATTTCTTCCTGGTTCAGTCTTGAAGGTTGTGCTTTTCTAAGAAGTTGTCCATTTCTTCCAGGTTGTCCATTTTATTGGCATAGACAATTGCCAGTTGCTTGTAGTAATCTCTCATGATCCTTCATATTTCTGCAGTGTTGGTTGTTACTTCTCTGTTTTCATTTCTAATTCTGTTGATTTGAGTCTTTTCCCATTTTTTTTTCATGAGTCTGGCTAATGGTTTTTCAGTTTTGTTTATCTTCTCAAAGAACCAGCTTTTAGTTTTATTGATGTTTGCTGTTGTGTCCTTCATTTCTTTTTCATTTATTTCTGGTCTGGTCTTTATGATTTCTTTCCTTCTGCTAACTTTGGGATTTTTTGTTGTTCTTCTTCTTCTTTCTCTAATTGCTTTAGGTGTAAGGTTAGGTTTTTTATTTGAGATTTTTCTTGTTTCTTGAGGTAGGATTGTATTGCTATAAACTTCCCTCTTAGAACTGCTTTTGCTTCATCCCATAGGTTTTGGGTCATTGTGTTTTCATTGTCATTTGTTTCTAGGTATTTTTTGATTTCCTCTTTGATTTTTTCAGTGATCTCTTTGTTATTTGGTACTATATTGTTTAGCATCCATATTTTTGCATTGTTTACAGTTATTTTCCTGTAATTCATATCTAGTCTCATAGCACTGTGGTCGGAAAAGATACTTGATACGATTTCAATTTTCTTAAATTTACCAAGGCTTGATTTGTGACCCAAGATATGGTCTATCCTGGAGAATGTTCCATGAGTGCTTGAGGAGAGAGTGTATTCTGTTGTTTTTGGATGGAATGTCCTATAAATATCAGTTAAGTCCATCTTGTTTAATGTGCCATTTAAAGTTGTGTTTCCTTATTTTCATTTTGGATGATCTGTCCACTGGTGAAAGTGGGATGTTAAAGTCCCCTACTGTGATTGTGTTACTGTTGATCTCCCTTTTTATAGCTGTTAACATTTGCCTCATGTATTGAGGTGCTCCTATGTTTGGTGCATAAATATTTACAATTGTTATATCTTCTTCTTGGATTGATCCCTTGATCATTATGTGTTGTCCTTCTTTGTCTCTTGTAATAGACTTTATTTTAAAGTCTATTTTGTCTGATATGAGAATTGCTACTCCAGCTTTCTTTTGATTTCCATTTCCATGGAATATCTTTTTCCATCCCCTCACTTTCAATCTGTATGTGTCCCTAGGTCTGAAGTGGGTCTCTTGTACACAGCATATATAAGGGTCTTGTTTTTGTATCCATTCAGCCAGTCTATGTCTTCTGGTTGGAGCATTTCATCCATTTACATTTAAGGTAATTATTGATATATATGTTCCTATTCCCATTTTCTTAATTGTTTTGGGTTTTTTATTGTAGGTGTTTTCCTTCTCTTGTGTTTCCTGCCTAGAGAAGAAGTTCCTTTAACATTTGTTGTAAAGCTGGTTTGGTGGTGCTGAATTTTCTTAGCTTTTGCTTGTCTGTAAATGTTTTAATTTCTCCATCAAATCTGAATGAGATCCTTGCTGGGTAATCTTGGTTGTAGGTTTTCCCCTTTCATTACTTTAAATATTTCCTGCCATTCCCTTTCAGCTTGCAGAGTTTCTATTGAAAGATCAGCTATTAACATTATGGGGATTCCCTTGAATGTTATTTGTTGCTTTTCCCTTGCTGCTTTTAATATTTTTTCTTTATTTTTCTTTGTATTTAATACAAATATTTTTCTTTGTATTTAATTTTTGATAGTTTGATTAATATGTGCCTTGGTGTTTTTCTCCTAGGATTTACCTGGTATCCGTATTTATCATCAGAGATGTATTGGTGATTAGAGCATTGTACATGTGGTAGCCTCTCCAAGTTATGAGATCCTCTTGTATTGGACATGAAATCAGGTCCTTTCTACCTTGTTAGACTGGCTTCTGTTCAGGATTTCCAAGCTGCTATAATTCTGAGTCATTCTCATCTCTGTTCTTCTCCAGTCCTTCTGGAAATTTTGAACCAGGTACTAATCTAGGTCCATGGATTTCAGTAGTAAAAAGCAGTAAAAAATGTCTGGCTTCATGGAGTTTATACTGGTCTTCCTAAAGCCGGGCTACGTGCAGCAGCAACTTCTTCCAGCCACTCTTCCATAAAGCCCCCAATATGATTTTGTTCCCTCAGCTCTTTTTTGGCTTAGTGGCCTGTTGTGATGACTTCTCCTACTTAAGAAAAATGCATGATATTGCCCTGCCAGTATGCTGTATATCCTGACATGTATTCTGCTAAAAGAATTTACGCCAAGAGTGGCCTATAATAATTATGTGCATGTAATTGTAGGTTAAGCACAGAAAAACTTCCCCTAGTGGGCATAAATTACTTCAGGCCAATAAAGTTGAAAATGTAGCTGAAATGGACAGTTTCCCATTTTAGAAAAATAAAAATTCAAAAAAATTGACTCAAGAGCCATTAGAAAATATAAATAGAACTGTAATTCTATAAGAAATTAATATATCCATAACTTTTTAAGAAATTAAATTTTTTGTTCACTAGAAGATATGATAAACAGTGAAAATACAATCCAGACACTGGGAAGTGATTTTGATACCATGTCATAAGGGCGAAAATGATCATACTCTATGGTAGAGCAAATCCACTTCTAGGTAGTACCTTAAGGAAACTCTCATATATACGTGGGGAGACATGTACAAGAATATTTGTTACATCACTCTAAGAGTGAATAGTTGCAACAAACTATCCCTCAAAAAGAGAATAAATAAATGACCTGTGATCAGTTAATGTAAAAGTGTATTATATACCCAGTTAATAAATGAACTAGAGCCATTTACAGCAACATGAGCAAATATGGTAAGCAATGTAGAGCACAGTAAGCCAAAATATAATGTGTACATTGGGGTGTCATTAATATAAAGTTTTAAAATGCAGAGATAGTGGTATATGTAATAAAAGTAGGAAAACATGCATAAGAATTTACGTTAACCATTACTTCTACTAGGGTAAGGAGTTGGGATGGAGAGGACTGCACAGGTACTTCAGTTTTATCTTTAACGTTTTATTCCTTCAGCTGGGTGCTAGTTAAATTTCTCGTAACTTTTTTGGAAGCATTAAATGTTGTATTAAAGAAAGGTATATAAGGTACGATACCAATTTTAATGTCCTTATATTACAAGAAGGGCTATAAGATGATAACAAACTATTATATTACAAGGCATTACATAATCACCATAAGAATAGTCAAAAGAACAGGTATTGTACGGTTTTAGATAAAATAGCAATGCTTCTCTGTTAGCGTGATAAAAGAAAATTTCATGGAGATGGAGGCATTTGATATTGGTAAAATTCTGATAGATTTGTTTTTAAGGTTCTATTTTGTCCTTTTCCCTTTATTATATATTTAGTGAAATCCCTATGGCATATCTGCAAAGACAGTTGGCAAAGCATGGGGTGTGTTTTAAGGTAGGACAATTAGATTAATTTGAGAGGATTAATGGATTTGTGAAGCAAGAAGTGAACAGTAAGGATATAACAAGTAGTTAGGGATAAGATTGTGATAAGTCTTGAATGTCTGGTGTAGAAATTTAGACCTTATTCTTTAAGACATTGTTTTTCAATTTTTTGTTTTTAACCATGATTCACAGGATACATTTACATTGTGACTCAAAACACATGACTAGGAAAAGAAGTTTCACAAAATATTATGTACCCTTAGAAAACGTTGTTCTTAGCAAATGGAAAACAATTGAATGCCTTCAAATAGCAATGTGAGATGCAAAAAATTAAAAATAAGCCAAACATGTGTCTGACCATAGTCTGCAGTCTATTTTAAAGTGAAAAGATTCTGGGTATAGGGAGATCTGATAAGAAGCTGTTGCATTAGGCTAGACATAATGGCCTTGTCAATTGAAAAAACAGTTGAGAGAATTGTGAAGGAAGAATTAGCAGAACCTGTGACTTTGGAAGTCCTGAAAGAGCTTTTACTACCAAGTGTCAGAACCTTTAACAAAAATGGAAGAATGTGGCATCTGGCCTTTGTCCTAAGGTGTTCACATTCTCATGACACATTGTAAAGGTACAGATTGTGACCCTGATTTGAGGTTGGTGGTCTGCCTTTATGTTAAAGAAAATGCAAATGATAGAAGAAAAATACTGAAAGCATTAGGGCATTTAAAGGTACTTGGAGTCCTAATATGAAGTTAACATTGGAAACAAGTAATTTGGGAATTAGTGGCGTCATGGAAACTAAAAACTAGTGAGGTTAAATAGACTGCAGATAGACACTTAGTCATTGATTAAGTAAGGGCAAATAAAGCAGTAAGTGTAAACTGGATGGGAATTGGGTTATGGTATTTAAATAACCTGCACTTTGGAGTGAAAAAACAGAAATAAAAGATGGTGAAGCATTCTTCTAATTTAATATGAAATAAAAGTTAAAAACAGAATTTCTGAGAGAAAAGAGAGAACGACCCAAGTGTCAGTTACAGAACTGAGTCTGAAGCAGTTTGCAGAGGGGAAATTTTATAACAGCATACTGATGATTTTCTTTCTTAATATTGCAGAAAGAGAAGAATAAAAAGGAAAAAGTGATATTACTTTTAACACCATTTCTTATTTCACTTATAAGAAATATGATAAAACACTTCTTTGTCAAAAGGGAAGCTACAGTTTTAAATAGACTGAATTTTATTTGGGGCTACATTGACATCTTTAAGATGATGCTTCTTGGGTTTTTTTGTTTGGTTGGGTTTTTTTGTTTGTTTTTTGTTTATTTTTTTTCTTACTTTCTACCCCCTGCCCTGCCCCCATGAAGCAGATCACTTTTTTAAATTAAATTTTTAATTTTGAGATAATTGTAGATTCACATGCAGTTGCAAGAAATAATATAAAGAGATCCCATATACCCTTTATTCAGTTCCCCTCAATGGTCATATCTTGCAAAACTACAGTACTATATCACAACCAGGATGTTGACATTGATACAGTCAAGATACAAAACATTTCCATGACTGCAAGCATTTCTCATGCTGCTTTTTATAGCTAAACCTCCCTCCCGTCTCCAGCTTTCCTTATCCCCTGGCAACTACTAATCTGTTCTCCATTTCTCTAATTTTGTCACATCAAGAATATTTTATGGGGCTTCCCTGGTGGCGCAGTGGTTGAGAGTCTGCTTGCCGATGCAGGGGACATGGGTTCGTACCCCGGTCCGGGAAGATCCCACATGCCGCGGAGTGGCTGGGCCCGTGAGCCATGGCCGCTAAGCCTGTGCGTCCGGAGCCTGTGCTCTGCAATGGGAGAGGCCACAACAGTGAGAGGCCCGCGTATCGCAAAAAAAAAAAAAAAAAAGAATGTTATATAAATGGAATACACAGTATATAATCTTTTAGGATTGGCTTTTTCTTTACTCCGCATTATTCTTTGGAGATTCATCCAGGTTTTTTTGCATGTATCAGTTGTTCTTTCCATTTTATTGCTGGGTGGTATTCAGCAGTGTGGATGTTCCACAGTTTAACTATTTACCCTTTGAAGAACATCAGGGTTGTTTTGTTTTGAGCTGTTTCTGAATAAAGCTGCTTGTATTAGTTTCCTGTGGCTACCATAACAAATTACCACAAACTTGGGCTTAAAACACTGGAAATTTATTCTCTCACATTTCTCTGAGGCCCAGAGTCCAAAATCTGGCAGGACCCTACTCCCTTTGAGAGTCCTGGGGGAGAATCCATCTTTGCCTCTTAACAGTTTATCTGGCTTCCTTGTAGCTCTATCACTCCAGTTCCTGCCTCTGTCTTCATATCGACTTCCTCTCTCCTATCTGTCAACTATCCCCTTTGTGTCTCTTATAAGGACACTTGTGTTTAGATTTAGGGCCCACAGATAATCCAGAATGGTCCCTTCATATCAAGATCCTTCATTATATCTCAAAAAACCCCTTTTCCAAATAAGGTAATATTCATAGGTTCCAGGAATTAGGACATGAACATATCTCTTGGGGAGCCATCGTTCAACCCAGCACACTGTTCTAAACACTCAGGTACCCGATTTTGTTTGAAAGTAAGCCTTCATTTCACTGTGATAAATGCCCTGGAATGCAGTTGCTAGGTTGTATGGTAATTGCATGTTCAGTTTATTTTTTTTCTTTTAGAAAATGCCAGGGTATTTTCCAGAATTGCTTTACCATTTTACATTCCCACCAGCAGTATATGAGAGATTCATTTTCTCTGCATCCTGAGCAGCAATTGTTGATGTTGCTATTTTTTATTTTAGGCATTCTGAAAGGTGCATAGTGATGTCTTATTGTGGTTTTATTTTGTATTTCCTTAATGGCTAATAGCTAATGATGCTGAACATCTTTTCATGTGTTTATCTGCCATCTGTATATCTTCTTTGGGGAAATGTCTCTGCATGTCTGTTGCCTGTGTTCTAATTGGATTGTGTGCTGTTTTTCACTGTTGAATTTTAAGCATTTTTTATATAGTCTACATACTAATTCTTTGTCAGATATTCCTTTCCAATGCATATGCTATTTGTTTCCTTTTCTTGCCTTATTGCACTGGCTAGAACTTCCAGCCATGTTAAATTAGAGCAATGAGAGCAGACATCCTTCTCTTGTTTCCAATCTTAGAAGGAAAACATTCAGTCTGTGACCATTAAGTATAATATTAGGTGTAGGGATTTTTTTTACAGATGCTCTAAATTCCCCTCTCTTTGTGTCATTCTGAAATTTTGTCATGAATAGGTATTAAATTTTGTCAAATGCTGTTTTTTTGCATCAGTTGATATGATCATGTGATTTAGCCTTTGAATTTTGAATATTTAACGAGTCTCTATCCCTGTAATAAATCCCACTTGGTCATGATTTCTAATTCTTTTGGTATATTGTGAATTGTATTTGATAACTTTTGTTAAGCATTTTTGCATCTATGTTAATAAGAGATATTGGTCTGTAGTTCCCTCCCCCCTCCTCTGTCTTTCTTTCTCTCCTTCTTTCTTTTCTTTCTTTCCTTCCTTCCTTCCTTTTTTCTTTTTGGTACTGTCATTGTCTGGTTTTGGTATCAGGGTAATGCTAGCTTCATAAAATGAGATAGAAAATGTTCCCTCTTCTTCTGTTTTCTGGAATAGATTGTGTAGAGGTGGTGTTAATTCCTCCTTAAACATTTGGTAGCATTCTTCAGGGAAACTGTCTGGGCCTGGGGATTTCTTCTTTGGTGGTTTTTAAAATTATAAATTCAATTTATTTAATACTCACAGGGGTATTCAAGTTCTCTCTTTCATACTGAGTGATTTTCGGTGGCTTAAGATTTTTTGGAATTAGTCCATTTAATCTAAGTTGTCAAATTTATATGTGTAGAGTTGTTCATTATCCTTTTGATGTTTGAAGGGTCCGAAGGGGTATTCTCTGTTTTATTCCTGACATTGGTAATTACTATGTTTGTCAACTTTATTGATGTTTTAAAAAACCAGTTTGTTTCATTGATTTTCTCTATTGTTCATCTGTTTTCAATTTTATTGACTTCTTATCTACTCTATTATTTCCTTCCTTCTGCTTGTTTTAGGTTTATTTTTATCTTCTCTTTCTAGACTGAGCTTAGATTACTGATTTGAGAATTTTCTTCTTTTCTAGTGTATATAGTTAGTAGGATAAATTTATTGCATTCCATTTACTATACCAAAAACTATCTATATCTATATAATTTTAAAAATTTGCAACAACAATAAAAAATATAAAGTATATAGAGAGGAATAAATCTACATAAGGAGGTATATAATCTTTAGTCCATGATAAACCTTATTAAAAGTTTAAAAATCTGAATAAATGGTCAGAGAAACTATGTTCATTAATAGGAAGACTAAATATCATAAATATAATAGTTTCCCCCAAACTAGCCCTAGTCATTGCAATGGGATTCAAATATTGGGCATTTGAATTGAGTATTTCATACTCATCAGATTGACAAAAAACTAAGATTACAAATATTTATAAGCACAGATATGGAGAAATAACCTCAAAAACTACAGGTGGTAGCAAAAAATAGGTGCAGTCACTTTGAGGAGCAGTTTGGCAACATCTAGAAAAGCTGAAGATGCTCATATGTACCTTTACAAAACTCTCATATATGCCCACAAAGAAAGTTAAAATTAATGTTCATTGCTATGTTGTTAATAATAATGAAAAATTGGGACGCAACGAAGAGTAGCCCCCACTCACCGCAACTAGAGAAAGCCTGTGCGCAGCAACGAAGACCCAACGGAGCCATAAATAAACAAATAAATTTTTTTAAAAAACTGAAAGCAGATAGTATTTTGCTAATGGACCCAGGAACCACATACAGAATAGGAGTCCCAAAGTAAAAATTATCAGACCAGTGTGAAAGAAAGTGATATAGTCAGTGTATGTAAGGTTAATCAGTTTGTACCTGTGTAGCTGGCTAATAAATGTTCAGTTTAAACCTTTATATTTGAGGCACTGGGTACCTGTGGAGCCCACAGGCTGAGCCTCACATGACAGCTATTCTCTTTTGCTGTTCATCTCTCTTTATCTATGTTCCAATCTCTCTTTCTCCTCCCTCTTCCCTAGATGTGATGCTAGTCTAATGTTTTGTCCTTTCATCTGTTGATGAGAAGCAGGAAACATTTCTTTATTTCAATTGATCCCTTTTCTAAGTCAAAGGGCACACACACACACACACACACACACGCACACACACACACACGAGAGACTTAAAGCAAGTCTCTGTGCCTATAAAAACTCTCAAAGGGGCTTTTTTTTTTTTCCTAAAATGTGAGAGGTAATATTTTCAGGATCTTCCAGTAGAAACCAGTTCTCTTTTCCCTTTTATCTCTAGACTTCCTCACATAGAAAGCTCTCTCTGTTGAAGTTCACTACCAGGACAGGTATGTGTGTCATGTGTTTGTGATCTATTCAAAGAGCTACTAATTTGATAATATATAAGCCTTAAACATATACACAAAAAATCCTTTGTTAATTCCTATAGGAGAGGATCAGACCCATTTAATGTAATATATTACATAGAATGTGATTCTGTGAGGATTCTACCTGATTCGTCTTAAAATTGAAAGACTTTGTTATTCTATGACATGGTTTTCCAAGCCAGCACAATAAGGTAACAGGACAAATTTTCAATCAGCAATCATATTTAGTAAAGCCCTATAGACTCTGTTATCACCAATAGACAGATCTATGTTCTTTATGCTAGGTGGTGATAAGTGTTATAGAGAAAAATAAATCTAGGTAAAGGAAATAGAGAGTACCATGGGCAGGGAGAGATTGCTCTTCTATAATGGGTGATCAGGAACGATACCAGAAATAAGAAAGAGAGAGAGACTTGTGACTCTGAGGAAAGAATATTTCAGCTAGAGGGAGCAGCAGTTATAGGGCTCAGAAAGTGAGAGTGTACCTGACACGTTCCAGGAACAACGAAGAGACCACTGGAAGCTGGAGTAGAGTGAAGAAGGTGAAGACTAGTAGGAAATGAGGTCAGAGGAGTGCAGGTGGGGGTGTGGTCATATCAAGTAGGGCCCAGTAAGTCAAGGTAAGTACTTTGGCTTTGACTTCAAATGAGACAGGAGGCCACTGAAGGATTTTGATCAAAGAAGGGACCTTTGGCTGTGGAGAAAAGAAGATGCCTGTAAGTCAGTCTTCCTTTATAAATTTATAAATGTAACAACAACAATAATAATAGTTAATATTTATGTGCTAATAAATATTAGCTATACTGTATTTTTCAAATATTCATGTATTTAATCCTTACCACAACACTATGAAATAGGTCATAATTATCTCCTATTTTCCTAATGAGGAAAGTGAAACACAAAGAGGTTCAGTAAATCGCCCAAGGCCACACAGCCACTAAATGGCATAGCTTGGATTCCAACCCAGGCAGTCTGACTTCATTGCTTCCACTCTTAATTAACAAAAATGCCATACTGCCTCTTGTACTTCAGGGTGGTACTATGAGGAATGTGTGGGTGTGTATATCTTAAAAATGTTAAAAATCCACCAAGTACATAAAACCAATGAAGTAATGGAAGGAATAGAATTGTAATAGAAATAAATTATGTAGGTAGTTTTAGTTGTAGAGGATGGCACTTGTGGTAGATCACTGACTCGAGGGGGAAGATGGCTTGTAAAAGATACATGTATGTGAAAAGAATTTTATATTGAAGGAATAAAATTTCTGTAAATGTTTAATTAAAAGGCTAACTTAAAGGATAAGAAAGAATTAATCTAAGTGGCAATATTTTGGCCAGTGAGGATTGCTGCTGGATAAAATTAAATTTGAATAACATCAGCAAGTATCATAAAAAAACTAAAGAACTACAAGTTTTTCTGTTATTCTGTAAAAGACTGATCTCTGACATGCCACAATATGTCCTGAAAGTACCCACTTCAGTTATTCTTTACCTATTTGCTGGATTAAACTGGGTTTCAAGATCAGTTCCATTTGAAAGGAAAATGTTTCTAGTGCTGGTTTAAGACACTTCTTTTCCTATTCGGTATTTAAACTGAGTCATCCAGTTTGAAACTATTGTGTCACATTTTCCACCTTTCATTCTCCTCAAGAGGCAGGAGTCAGGAGAAACACAAATGATGAACATTAGTGGAAAAGTGTGTGGTTACAAGAATCAATAAACCACAGGATCCTTCAGATTCTGAAACAGTTTTTTCTTTAAAAACAGATGAGGCCGCTATGTGGAGTCCACAAAGAGTGATTATCTAAAGGTGGTGCTCAGAGTGTGAGAACCAGCCTATAATTAAAGCTTCCTTATCCCACTATAACTCCTTCTTTTACGAAGACATCCTGAGAGAACCCATAACCCTGACTGCCTCTGAATGTTTTACAGAATTTATGTTTTACAAAATAACAATGCCGTTTAGTAAAGAAATTAACACATACTGTATAGTACTTAAACTGTTATTGCAACAGTGTTAAACAGTCTTGCATGCAGATTAAAGAAAACCTCCATTATCAGATTTTAAGACTTTAAACCAATTCACTCTAATCTCTCCAGTCTCCTGTGATCATATAAAGCATCACAGCCTCAAAAAACTTGTTTAGGATTTGTATTTTGAATTTTTATTAAAATTCTTTCTTGCTCCTGGCCTGATTTTTTAAGTTTATTTTAATTTCTTCCATATTTAATTGTATAACTCAGACTGATAAAGTTTTCTTGCCCGCTCTTCAATTGGTCCTTTAATTGAACAGATATAGGCTGTACTCTGTGAATTCTAGATTAGCCAAACAAGAGAAAACTAGGAAAACCCTGACAGCGGTACCAGTTTTAACATGTCCCTTGTCCTCATTTCTTCAATTCCAGCTTTTATCCACTTAAATTGAGTGGTGTTAGCTTAGATGGGGCCTTCATAATATAAATAGATTCTAAAAGCAGAGGACTTTTACATTGTTTCAGGAATGAGACAGAAAATATGACAGATAGGAAACAGTAAGAATAGAGATGAACTACAATCCAATCAAAAAATGGGCAGAAGACCTAAATAGACATTTCTCCAAAGAAGACATAGAGATGGCCAAGAGGCACATGAAGAGATGCTCAACACCACTAATTATTAGAGAAATACAGATCAAAACTACAATGAGATATCACCTCACACCCGTTAGAATGGGCATTATCAGAAAATCTACAAGCAATAAATGCTGGAGAGGGTGTAGAGAAAACGGAACCCTCTTGCACTGTTGGTGGGAATGTAAATTGATACAGCCACTATGGAGAACAGTATGGAGGTTCCTTAAAAAACTAAAAATAGGGGGCTTCCTGGTGGCGCAGTTGTTGAGAGTCTGCTTGCTGATGCAGGGGACACGGGTTCGTGTCCTGGTCCGGGAAGATCCCACATGCCGCGGAGCGGCTGGGCCCATGAGCCATGGCCGCTGAGCCTGCGCGTCCGGAGCCTGTGCTCCGCAACGGGAGAGGCCGCAACAGTGAGAGACCCGCGTACCGCAAAAACGAAACAACAAAAAAAAACTAAAAATAGGGACTTTCCTAGTGGCGCAGCAGTTAAGAATCCGCCTGCCAATGCAGGGGACACAGGTTCGAGCCCTGGTCCGGGAAGATCCCACATGCCGTGGAGCAACTAAGCCCGTGAGCCACAACTACTGAGCCCACGCGCCTAGAGCCCATGCTCTGCAACAAGAGAAGCTGCCACAATGAGAAGCCCGCTCACTGCAATGAAGGGTAGCCCCTGCTCACCACTACTAGAGAAAAGCCACGCGCACCACCGAAGACCCAATGCAGCCAAATAAATAATTTAAAATTTAAATAATTTAAAAAAAACACTAAAAATAGAATTACCATATGACCCAGCAATCCCACCACTGGGCATATACCCAGAGAAAACCATAATTCAAAAAGACATATGCACCCCAGTGTTCATTGCAGCACTATTTACAATAGCCAGGACATGGAAGCAACCTAAATGTCCATCGACAGATGAATGGATAAAGAAGATGTGGTACATATATACAATGGAATATTACTCAGCCATAAAAAGGAACGTAATTGCATCATTTGTAAAGACATGGATGGACCTAGAGACTGTCATACAGAGTGAAGTAAGTCAGAAAGAGAAAAACAAATGTGTATTAACGCATATATGTGGAATCTAGAAAAATGGTACAGATGAACTTGTTTGCAAGGCAGAAATGGGAACACAGATGTAGGGAATAAATATATGGACACCAAGGAGGGAAAGAGGGTGGGATGAATTGGGAGAATGAGATTAACATATACATTAATATGTATAAAATAGATAACTAATGAGAAACTGCTGTATAGCACAGGGAACTCCACTTTGCTGTACAGTAGAAACTAACACAACATTGTAAAACAACTATACCCCAATTAAAAAAATAAAATAAAATGTTACATTTCATTTAAAAAAGAATAGAGATGAACTAGTTTAAAAAGACAAAGTCTCTGGACTAAAGAAAAGAGGGATGTCAATGGGGCAAATTGAAGGAGGTCTTTCAATTTGATAACAGTAAGTATAGTTGTTCTTGTGTGTATTTAAGATGAGCAGGGCTTTAGCTTGCCTATGCAAAGCTGACATTAACTGAGCACCTACTATGTGCCCAACAGTACTTTACTTGTCTCAACTTACTTAATCCTCATAACAACTCTATGAAGTCATTACCATTATTTCTTCCATTTTATAGATGAGTAACTGAGGCATAGAGAATGTAAGTAACTTAACCAGTGTTATGTGCCTTGTGAGTGGTGGTGCCCGGTTTCAAACTCAGATAGTCTAGCACCAGAGCCTGTGCCCTTTACCACTATACTAAATCAGCTCTAAGATAGCAATTCTGTATTTCATTGCTATACAACAAATTTAAAAGTATTTTTTGCACAAGTCTTAATTTGTCATATATCAGAGGGGAGGATAGTTTCAATGTAGAGATGTGTCAAGATTCTGGACCTACCAAACATATAACAGAAGCTTTCTGAATTGGGAACCATAGTATAGTGTCACACCTCATTGGTTGAGAAAGAGAGGGGAATTTTATTTCACACATTCAAAATTTTTTCTAATCTTTTTGCTCGTTTTATAGTGATACAAACTATAGAAGCTATTTTCTAAATTTATCTTTAAATTTAGAAATTTAAAGATACTTTAAATTTTTTATACATTTTATACTTTTTTAATATATTTTATACTTTTTACAAAAAGTATAAATCTTTTTATAATACTACATAGAGTGAAAAAATATGCACAGATGAAATTAATAGGAAATACTGACTATGAAATTGTCTACTATAAAGAAAATGTGAGAATGAATACTTTGAAGATTATCTAATTTCAACAAAATTTAAATGTTAGTAAATGGTTATATTTCCTGGCGTGGCTACAAGTGATTTTGCACCTTCTTTGTGCTTTTCTTGAATTCTAAAATTTCTTTCATTAACTTGTTTTCCCCATTATAACAGAAGTCATTTTTTTAACGCTTCATGAATTTGAATAAGAAGTTTAATTAAAGATTATTCTGTAATTAATTTGTAATTTTTTAAAGTGGCTGAGTTAGCTTACTGCATTATAAACTCATTGAGGGCAGAGAATATAAGTTCTCCTTTTAATTTCCCACAATACCTTTCCTTGCAGATGGTACCAGGCTAATATGTAATCATTGACAAAAAAAGTCCTTACTGTGAACGCTTAAATTCACCAGAGGGAGAAGTAAAATGAAATTTAGAAAATTTAGATGAATCTTCAAAAGCTGGTATAATAGAAGCAAGTGCTAGGGGATAGGGAGTCATGAAACTTAGGGAACTTAGAGCAGAGTAAGAAAAACTCATAAGTATCAGAGTTCCCTGTGCCATCATAATAAAGTACAGCAGCTCAAGTTTTCACTAAAATTTGCAGTTTGCCAAAAGTAGCTCTTGTGATTTCACCAGAAACTTTTTAAAAATATAAGAGAGTTGATATTAAAACCAAACAAGATTACCACAAGAAAATTACAAACTGATCTCTCCCATGAACATAGAAATAAAAATCCTAAACAAATGCCAGCAAATTGAACCCAGTAATATAGAGAAATTATTATAAATTATGACCAAGTGAAGTTTATTCCAGGAATGCATGGGTAGTTTAACATTTCAAAATCAATCAGTGTAATACATTGTATTAATAGAAAAAGAAAAAGAATCACGTGATCATCTCCATAGGGTTGTTTTTTTTTTTGTCTTTGATTAATAACCATTCATAATACAAACTAGGAACAGAAAGGAACTTCTTTAACCTGATTAAGAGAATCTACAAAAATCCACGGCAGAATTCAAAACAAGACAAAGGTGCTCACTATCCATCATTTCTAGTCAGCATTGTACTGGAGTTCCTAGCTAGTACAACAAGACAAGAAAATGAAATCAAAATCATAAGCACTGGAAAGAAATAAAATAGTCATTATTCACAAATGACCTATTAATACACGAGAAAAATCCAAGTGAATTCACAGTCTTCTTGGAATAGGCCCATATTTCTTAAACAGAGCACCGAATGCTAACTGCAAAGAAAAATATAATTTATTGAGCTATGTCAAGGTTAAGAACTTCTGTTTATCAAAAGACACCCTTAAAAAGAATATAATGGCATACCGCACCTAGAAGATATTTACAAAAGAGGACCTGACAAAAGACATATCTATAATATACAGATAACTCCTACAGATCAATAACAAAAAGCCAGATAACCCAATAGAAAAATAGACAAAAGACTTAAATAGAAGCTTCATAAAAGAGAATACCTAAATGGCAATAAACATATGAAAAAGTGCTCTCAGCCTTATTAGACATAAGGGAAATGCATATAAAAAGAACAAGAATAGCTAAAATACCAGAAGTTGTCAAGAAAAAGAGCAATTAGAATTCTCACAAGAGGGAGGAGGTATGGGGATATATGTATATGTATAGCTGATTCACTTTGATATAAAGCAGAAACTAACACACCATTGTAAAGCAATTATACCCCAATAAAGAGGTTAAAAAAAAATACTTCTCATGCACTGCTGGTAGGAGTGTAAACTGATAAAAAAAAAAAAGCACTATGGAAAACTGCTTAGCAACAACTATAAAACTGAACATATACATACCCTATACCCAGTAGTTCCACTCCTAGGTATGCGTATATTCACAAAAGACATGTTCTAGAATTTTGTAGCATATATTTATAATAGTCAATACTAGAAATAGCCCAAATGTCCTTCAAGAGTAAAATGGATATGTTGTGGTATAGTCACACAGTGGAACACTTTACAGCAGAGGTTAGCAAACTTTTTCTGTGAAGAGATAGATAGTAAATATTCTAGGTTATATGCCATGCGAGTTTCTACTCCAGCTACTCAACTCTATTGTTGTAGCATGAAAGCAGCCATAGATAGTATTTAAACAAAAGAGCATGACTGTGTTTTTTTAAACTATTTATGGGCTTTGAAATTTGAATTTCATATAATTTTCATATCATTAATATTACCTTTCTTTTGATTTTTTAACCATTTAAAAATGTAAAAATCTTTTTTAGCCACAGATCATACAGAAACAGGCAACAGGACAGATTTGGTTCACTGGCCATAGTTTGGTGACCCCAGATCTGCAGTAATAAGAATGAAGGAACATAACTACATACATCAATGTAAATTAACTGCACATAATTTTGAGTGAAAAATCTAGACACAAAATAGTACATACTGGATGATTTCATTTATATAAAGTTAAAAAGTAGGCACAGTTAATCTGTGACATTAGAAGTCAAGATAGAGACTACCCTTGGGGTAGTTGATAGTGACTGCACAAGAAGGCTTCTGGGACACTAGTAAGACATTCTGCTTCTTGGTCTGGATGCTGGTTACACAAGTATGTGCAGTTAGTGAAAATCCATAGATTATACTTTTGATTTGTGCACTTTTCAGTATTTATGTTACTCGAATAAAAACTTTATTGAAATAAGAGCCTGTTAGTTATGTGGGTTTGGAGAGGGGAAAAAGAGGTTTACATGACAGTAGTTCTCTGCCAGGAAAAAAAAAAAATTGACAGAAAAGGCACAGTAATCAATGGAAGATTTTTTTTAAAGGATCATTGAAAAAGGTTTAAAAAATTATATCAGTGACAAACAAAATTTTAAAACAAAAGAGGGCCTGTGAAGATGAAGTATTATTATAAAGTAGCTGAAGTTTTTAACTCCTCTTCAAACACTCCATTTTAGGAGGTAATTTGTCTATTTCTTAAGGAAAATGATGTAGATGGATTTTATTGCTGAGGAAATCTCCAAAAGGAAAAAAATCAGAGAATCATTCGAGCTTTCATTAAACCTCTAGCCTTTTCATTCAAGCATCTCTGAATATGGACTGATTAGTTCCCTTCTTATGTCTTTGGATCCTGCTAGTACTGTAGTTAAAACTAGGTCATACTTGAAGTGAGAGAGTGACATGGACTTATATATACCACCAAATGTAAAATGGATAGCTAGTGGGAAGCAGCCGCATAGCACAGGGAGATCAGCTCAGTGCTTTGTGACCACCTACAGGGATGGGATAGGGAGGGTGGGAGAGAGATGCAAGAGGGAGGAGATATGGAGATATATGTATATGTATAGCTGATTCACTTTGTTATAAGGCAGAAACTAAACACACCATTGTAAAGCAATTATACTCCAATAAAGATGTTAAAAAAAAAAACTAGGTCATACTAAGTCCCAACCATGCAGCCTTGAGAAAATATAGCCCTTTCATTTTATGCTGTAGATGTAAAATTTAATTTTCACTTTTTATATTCAAAGAATAAAAAATATTTTATCCAAAGACATTATGTATATTTATAGTTGTAGTGATTTAAGTTCCCATGGGTTGATTCCATTGTTTCAGTGGTATCTGTGGGAGACTAAAGAACTTGTTTGGGGGTTTGCTGCAGCAGCCAAGAGGCAGCTTTAGCTACTGGAGTCCATGAAATTTTAAAATAATTTTTTAAACTAAGAATGTACAGAAAGTTAAGCAAGCTGTTACATAATTAGAAACCTGTAAGAATTTTTACTCTTTGTCCCTGAACTTTGAAATAAGATAAATGTAGTTTTTTTAAAAAACTAGAATACTATACTTGCTGAGCACTCTCTTTACAGTGCCTTAGAGTGTTTGCATAATGTAACATTAACTTATTTTCCATTGCTTTTGCAATTCACCTTTTGTGCAACATTACTGAGAATTTTTTCACCAAATTCCCTTTGTTTAAAACCTGCTTTATGTGTACACACACACACACATAGTCCTCTTGAATTGTCATCTTCATTTACAGACCAGCACATACAAACCATTCCAGCCTGATTTCTAGAATTTTTTATAGTTTAAAAAAATCCTGCTGCTTATGGCTGTGATACCTGGTATTTTTTATGGGTTTTCATAAAAAACGGGGGTGAGAAAAAACATACAGTACTCTCTGGCCTTTCTCTACTTTCTCCTTCTCTATTCCCCCTCTACACAGAGGACTTTAATTTTAAATGATAAATGTGGAAATTAGAGACCATTGAGAAAATCCAATTTGGTGAGGAGTTTTAAAAATCCCATAATAAACGCAGAGTGAAATGTATGATTTAATGCAGGGCGCCAATGGCTGCTATTATGGGCTATTAGCAAATCGGGGCTGAGAGTGAATCTTTATCACTTGGTGAGTGCGGGTTGGTCCTGCCTTTCCCTCTGCTATTGATTTGTAGCCGCTTGTCATAATGACACCGGGAAGCAATGAATGGAAGATGTGCTTTTGATAGGATTCAGGGGGTCTTAGAGGGGGGAGAGAAAATTCAGCAAGTTTTCTATCTCTTCTGCCTGATTAGATTTTTTTCTTCTTTTAAGAGCTTTCACATTCCAATGAAAATGCTAAATCAGCTCTGTACCAGAATTGTTAGGGTGTAAATAGCTAGTCACATTCAAAGGAGGAAAAGATAAAGAAATAGCAACCATACTATAGAATGTTAGATGAGTTTGACTTTATAGAAATGCGGTTCTGTGTGTGTGCATGTGTGCGTCTGAACACATGAGCAGTGTGAAGGAGTGTCAAGGCATAATGCTATTACATACACTTACTATATAAAGGTACACCTATTTTTTTGTAAGGATGTGATGGTTTGCATCTAAAATACTGTAGAAGGTGATCTAGCTTTATATGAGTGTCCATTTTATGAAAAGGATACATTCTGTGTGTGTGTGTGTGTGTGTGTGTGTGTGTGTGTTTAACTCCATAGAGGACACATAGAAAGAGGTATACTTGTACTGCTGATTAAGAAAATTAAACTTTCTAAATCTAACTGCTCATAGTGGAGATTTACTCAAAATTTTCAAAATAAGGAAAGCACACTGAGAACAAAGGCACTCATAGGGTGATCCAATGGGGGAAAAATTCTCTATAGAAAAACTACTTTAATTTTTCTTTAGAATAAATAAAATAGAATAAAATTTTCCTTAGCTGTGGTGATATGGAAATGGTTAGGTGCAACCTGAGTATATTTCAGTTCTACACTTTTACAAGGAAACAATTGCTTTCCTTCCATGTTCTTTTAATCCAAGTTAATGCAAGTCCCTGTCTTCGCATGCAGAAGTGCATGAGTACAGGCAGTATTATATTAAAGCAATGAATGTGGCAAATGCGAGCATGGAGGTAGGGACACATTCAGTGAGCATATTAGGCCATCTTGTTGGTTAAATCATATGATAAAACCCATCTCCTCACCTGCTTTATTTCTCAGGCAGGTCAAGATGAGACTTTTAGTAAGAATAACACAAATATTTCTCCTACAATGAGTAGATACCACTGTTAGATACTTGTTAAATTCTTATGGTTATAATGTATCCCTTTATCTTTACTAGCTGAGGAAGAAAAGATGGCAAAATACACTTGCACTTAAGCAGGAACCAGGTAAGGAAAATAAATACCGTCTGGATTCTTAGGACAGCAAACACACCAGGTTTTCTAGTCTATTGGAATATACCACGAAAAAATTAAATAGGTCTGGTTTATAGTATTTAATGTCAGGGAACCAAAAAGCAAAAAGTTTTGATTACTTTTTGAAAACAATTGAAACTATTAAAATAAATGTATTTCTCACATCTGTGAAGTGAAAAAAGTTGTGTCTTACTCTGCGTGTTAATTTCACTAAAACTGTATGTGTGTGTGTGTGTGATTTAAAACCAATAGTAAGTGATATAGACCAAAAACAATTTATCTGTAGTTAGAACTTTGTGTCAAATAGGGACTGCTTCCTGTTAGCCATACCACCTACCTGAAAGGACCTTATGAGAGCCTGCACCTTTTCAAACCTTGAGAACAATGCCCTTTAACAGAGAATGTTTCACAGGCTATGTAAACAGCTGCCGGAGTTCATACACTCCCATTCCCCATTCAAGGACTATGCCTAAACTCTGATAAATTAGAATGTTGCCATTTATTATGTATCATTTATTAAAAACTAATTAGTGACAGAAAGAGGAATTTCTCCATTTTCAATGGGGTTTTTATTTTATTGTATATAGTAGGTGATTATTGTTTGGTCTATATATGGCTATTTCATACTACAATGAATTACCTGTATTAAAGTAATAATACCATATGTTCACATAGCTTTTGTTCTTAGGTTAAAGCATAATTAATCATTCCAAGAACACAATGAGGTAGTCCTTTCCATATTTTATATATGTTAAGTGATTTCTACTGTTATCCAACCAAAAGTAATAGAGTTGAAAATAGAAGTGTGAAATATTTTTATTTTTTTACCCTGAGGTTCTATAAGATATAAATATAATATATCTCATTTGATAAATTGGGATAAATAAATATTTTATAACTTGAAATTTTTCCAAAATATCTGTGCTGTTATTTGCTAGCAAATCTTTGAAAAATTATAATAATATTTACTGTGAGTTTATTATGTCATTGGTTATTTCCTCTTTCAAAGTGACAGGATAAACATTTTCCTACTATTGAAGATTTTGTCTGTTTGGGGCTTATAAATAATATATATATATATATAAACTATCAACAGTTTTTCTAATTGACACTAACTTGAGTAAATAAATGAAATGAGATTATAGTTTGTTTACAAAGCACTTTCACATATATTAAGTGCTAGGATCATTGTTACAGTTGCTTTTATTATAGTTGAACAACATAGAAATGAGTAGTAGAAGAAAAATAGCCATGTCTACTCATATAAATATAATGAGGGAAGGGAGAAACTCGAGACAAGAATAACTCATTGTTTTGTGTAAATAGAAGACTAAAAATAAGGCAAATAAGATAGAAGAGAAATTAGAAATTCCTGGACATAAAAATATTAACAAATAACACATAATAAAAACAGCACATTGAAGAAATAATCTAGATAAATGGAAATTAAGATGTTTTGCAGAATTTAACCTCATGTTTTATATATCTGCTATCTTCTTAAGCTTTTGTGGGGTAGTAAAAGAGCAAGATCTTTTCCAAAAGTGTTCACAGTACAGTAACATTTCTATAAGTTCTACACACTATCACACTAATCCTCCCATTATCAACATTCCTGTGTTGTTTCTGGCAAGAATTACTGCTCCTGTTTGATGGAGAAGCTGAATCACAGTGGTGATCACTGACTTTGTCAAGGTCAGTGGTGAGTCAGGAACAGAAGCAGAGACCAGAGGTTTTTTTTTACTCTAAGTGTTGTGGCCTGTTTATACCCATTTCTCTGTCTAGTGCTGTCATCTGTTTGTTAGAGCTCCTGTTCTAATTGGACACTGTTCAAGGATTTAGATAACACAAGTACTTGAAGGCTATGTTTCAAGAATATTTCATCTCTAAACGTTGTCCTATACTAGAAACATTAGGACATGTTGCCTTTTATTTGTACCAATTATATTTTTGGATTGGTATTATTTAACCTTTTTTTTAATTGAGATATAGTTGGTTTTCAGTATTATATAGATTTCAGGTGTACAACATAGTGATTCACAATTGTTAAACATCATATGCTTAAAATTTTGTTTAATCACTTTATCATGCATAGTGCACATTTAAATTTATTTAATGTGCACAATGCAGAATAACATACCTCCCCCCCACAAAAAGCCAAACAAAACAAAATTTTTAAATGAAACAGAACTAATAGATCTATGAATTCTAGTTTTTCCATCAGTGTTGTTTCCTCATTCATCAGAACACAGTTTCAGAGATCTTATACGTACCCATGTTCTCAGCCAGGTATCTGATTGACCCTCACTTTATTAAACAGAATGACAGCAGTACATAAACAAGCATACGTACACAGACATACCACACACATATACATGCTTAACCTGCTTATTAGTCCTTTGGCTTTTTCTCATCTTTCTCATACTCTGGCTTTAATTCATTGTGCATATGGTCTTTTAAAAGGGAAAACATTATGCCCAAGATAAAGTGGTAGTCAATGGAGTTACTGGTCTCATGGTTAATATTACTTGGTGTGTATTAGACAATGAAAACAATGATTTCCTTCACTCCTTTAAATTTCTTTGTGCTAGTGTCAAAACTGTTTAAAGGAATATATTGCCATTATTTAATACTGCCTTTTGAATTATCTCATGTTTGTTTTTTTCCTGGAATTTAAAGATATACTCACCTTATAGTCAGGTAATTTGTTTTTCTATGTTTTTGCTTTTGGATTTTGATTAAGCATGAACAAAATTTTTTATTCAGAAATAAAAAGTTAAACACAAACAAGTTTTAAAAAATGTTTTTAGGATACCACCAGCCTAAGTAGGTAAGTTTCCAGAGACTGAGGTTGAGAGAAGCAATTATTGTCACTTTTAACTTTTTTTTCTGAGAAAACAAACTCCTCTTTTTATAGGTACTATGAAGCACACTAACATTTTTGCAAATTATTTTCTTTAAAAGCTAACCCTTCAACAAAAAGCCCGTTATTTTTAAAATAGTTGTACCTCATTTCATAAAAGTTAAAAAAAGAAAACCTCTCCCTCTTTAATATATTATGATAGTCTTACTTAGCTGGAATTACAAGCCAGAAAATTGTTCTAAAGCATCACTTATCTTTCTTGGCCCAAGTTGCAAAGAAAACCTAAGGTCCAGTATAAGCAGAACAATTCATGAAAAAATTGATATGAGCACATTTCATTTGCAAGATAGCACTAGAGGGCGCTCTTCAGCAGGTTGCAAGAAAAGGTCTTTCTTACTGGTTTCAGAGCCTGACTTCATAATGGGGGTTTGAGGAGCTGGTTCAGCGCGTGGGGGAAGATGGCATTTAACCTTTTATAAGCTCTACTCTTCCAGAAAGACTAGAAAATTGCAATTAATGCCAATAGTACAATACATACTATGTTTCTTAAAAACATTGTTTTAATTTTCCATGAAGCATGCAATTTTTAGAAATTAAGAATCTCAATTACATCCAAGTGTCTCATCTTTTTAAGAGGGTACATTTATTTTTTTAATTAAGTGTTGTAAGGTTGTTCCTCCATGTTTCTGTTTATGTCAATATTCTTTTCTACATAGATGAATAGGAAAAAAATTATTGGTACTTCATTTCTGGAATAGGAAACGCATTTATTTCTTCTCTTAATTTAAAAAAGCTGAAATTAAACCTATAGTAACATTCTTTATCTTCTCTGATAAACCTTTTTCCTTTCTTCTCCCAGCCATAGATGAAAATATTTTCCTTTTTTTTCTTTGGAGTTTGCTTTGAAGCAACCTCTTTGCATACTATCCTAATCACTATTCTTATTATTTTATCCTAGTCCACAAAAGAGATATGTTCTCTAAATCATATATTTTCTCTTATAATCCTTTGTTTTTTCCTTCTCTCTTTTCTTTGTCTTACATTTTCATTTTCCCTTTCTTAATACACCATGCTATAAGGCTGCAGGAAGAGGGTAGTCTATCTAAAGATTATTAATTCAGTTTTTCTAACAAGAATTCTGAATCTATGTAAAGAATTGGCATTTAGATTTCTACCTATCGTAGAGATACAGTTGACAGATCACCAGTGTTAATGGCTATAGTTGGGAGGCAGCAAAGCATATCAGATAAGAGGTTGGGCTTTGGAATTAGATCAACTTGAGTTCCTGCTGGCTTTGTGAGTGTGAGCGAACATCTATAAACCTTAGTCTCCCTACTGTAAGCATGGGGATAATAATAATAATACTTTAATTCAGAGTTGATGACTGAAATATATATATTCATCAATCACACAATAAGCACTAAGAAAGTATTTGCAATTAGTTATCATTATTTGGATTTAGCTGTGATTTCTAATTGTTAGTATTACCCTACTTGTTTAACTTTTATGCAATGCCTATTTGTTATAGAGTCTTAAAATTATTTACTTGATTTTTATTAACTTTCAAACACAACAAAACAATGTGAAAACAGATAGCATTGCCTTGACTCTTGAAAGACCTTTGGGAGTAAAAACCAGGGATAGGACCAGGACCAGGGTCGGGATTGCAAGGTGCCTATGTAGCAAAATATAAAGAAGGAGCTACTCACTCTCAGATGCCAACCCTGTACTTCCGTGACCCTGAGACTGAGTGCCTCCTTAAATTTGAACCCTAGGTATTTCTCTTGCCTCACTCCAGTCCTGGCCCTGATAAGAACCTCAATTTTCACTTTGACTTTTGCCTTAAGTTCATGGAATCATTGCTTATCAAAAAAGGTAGCTTGCATATGGCTCAGCCTGTGTGCAGGGTCTGGGCATAAACAAGTTTAAAGAACCTTATCCAAGACCTTCCAATCTTATGGACTGACTTGAAGACTCAAAGTGTCTTTGTTATTCAGATGGGTATTTTAACTCATAATAATGGAATGCCTTAAATATCTTGAATATTAAGTATGATATAATAACCCTTTTTATTTTTGTCAGGCATATTATAACCTAAAAATCCAACTTAGCCTTTAATTCTTTTATTAAATTTATCTCTGACACAGCATGTTTTAGGCCATTCTAGTAAGGTTACCGATCATCCTTATTGCACCCAAGTCATTTCAGCTGCAAATGACTAAAGTAAAATAAAAATCACCAGTGTTATATCCAGAAGGTAAAATTACATGGAGGTTTGGGCTGTAAGTAGCTACATTGCAGTTTAGTAAAGTGACAAAGCTAGTGTTTGTTTTGGTCGTCATTGAGAGATACACATCTATAAGGGAACAAAGATCACCTTTTTGTGTTCTCATGCCAGACTAAAAGTTCATATCTGATCACAGAACCAGCATTCCTGCTCTTCAGAGACACTGTGTTCTCCACATTCCAGTCAGTTCCAAAGCATTCTTTGTGCTAATAGTGGAAATACTTATTCTGTTCATTACTTTCATTTTAAAATCTAACTCATTAAGCCTGCATGCAGGGTCTGGGCATAAAGAAATTTAAAGAACCGTTAACTTTAAAGCTCATGTGTTTGCCTAATTTGACCCCATTCTCAAACTTTATGGGGACCTCATCATAACAACAATTGTAAACCTAAAAGCATATGCATAAAAAAGACTATAAGCTTGAAACAAAATTTCTTGATTAAGTGATAATGCCGAAGGCTATCTACTGAGAAGCCTTTCCTAGATCCTCTTGATTTATAAATTCTTATCACTCGGTAAGCTTTCCTTCTCTTGTTGAGTCCAGTAAACTTAGATTTTCATATAGCCCAAGAAAACTAAGTCTATTGACATTGGTGACTTTCTAGGAAGTATTCCCTCCTGTGAGCCAAACTGAAACCACTTCCTAAACAGAGTTACTGTTGGACTGACATCTTGCTGAAGATGATACTTGTAAAACAATTTAAGGTAACTGAGCAGAAGATTAATTTCTATGTCATTGGACAAACCACTAAACTCATTTGATATTCTTGAAATCTTTGTTCTGCTCACACTTTATATGAGAGTAAAGCTGTCATCCTTTGTTCCTACATTATTACTATAAATGTGCAGTGCTTACTCTCTATATAATAAGTCTTCAAAAGATGTTGACTGCCGTAGTTGCTACTGTTTCTAAGAGGGAGGTTTACTAGAAGATGTACTGAGAAAATAGCCTAATAGAATGGTTAGGAGATCAGCCCTAGGTTTGAACTCTGGCTCCTAAATGAGTTAAATTATTTCTGAAAGACTTAGCTTCTTCATATGTAACATGAGAATAATGATAGTACCTACCCCAAAAGGTGATTATGATAGTCTGTTAAGATAATACATTAAAACACTGATTATTATTTGACATCAGAAGGCTCATGAGAATTTGGTACAGTAAATGTGTTCTTTTCTCTAAAAGGCATTAAAATTAATTGGTTTTTTTTGATTTTTACTTTAAATAATTAGAGGATCTTCTCTCTCCTAGGAGCTTCCATCTCAGTTGAAGCTCTCATCCAGGTTTCAATTATCTGCCTTTAATTCTGTTTTTTTTTTTTTTTGGGCCTTTGATTCTTTTTTTTTTTTAGCATCTTTATTGGAGTATAATTGCTTTACAATGGTATGTTAGCTTCTGCTTTATAACAAAGTGAATCAGCTATACATATACACATATCCCCATATCTCCTCCCTTTTGCATCTCCCTCCCACCCTCCCTATCCTTAAATTCTATCTCTAGTCCAGATTTCTGTTCTACTTGACATTTCTAAACTTAGCCCCAAATCAGCATGTCCAAAACTGTACTCATGATCTTCAAACCCCCACTCCTTAAAATATAAAAACAAAAATCTGGGGCTTCCCTGGTGGCGCAGTGGTTGAGCGTCCGCCTGCCGATGCAGGGGACACGGGTTCGTGCCCCGGTCCGGGAAGATCCCACATGCCGCGGAGCAGCTGGGCCCGTGAGCCATGGCCGCTGAGCCTGCGCGTCCGGAGCCTGTGCTCTGTAACGGGAGAGGCCATAACAGTGAGAGGCCGGCGTACCGAAAAAAAAAAAAAATCTGTTCTTTTGTCTTTCATTCCTTACCTTTTGTAAATGACTTCGCTATCTATCCAATTGCAGAAATATAAGAATTATTTTTTGTAACTCCACCCCATGTCCAATTCATCAAGTTCTGTTAATTTTACTTTACAAGTATCTTTTCAATTCAACCACTTCTATCTATATCCATTGCTACCACCCTAAGTCAAGTTACTATCATCTTTCACTTGGTCTACTTCAGGACCTCCTGTTTTTTCCACATCCATTCTTCTGACAATCACTTCTCCATATCACAACCAAGATGATCCTTTTAAAAAACACAAATCTGATTATTTCTCTCCTGTTCGTGAAACTTGAGGCTTCCCATTTCTCCTATGATGAAGACTTGACATCCTTAATGTGGCATTCCATGCCAAGCATGATCTGGACTTTGCCTGATTCTCCAACTTCATTATATCACATTCTTCCCTCTATTTTCTGTATCAGTCACATACCTGTTAAATAGGATGTTTGCACAAATCTTTCCTTCTGTATGTAATGATCTTTTTCGTCTCATCTCCCTTTTTCCCTGGGTAACTCACTCGTCTTTCAGATCTCAGCTTAGCTTTGAATTCCTCAAGGAAATCTTCCCATACTCTCCCCACCAAACTAAATCAGTTCTCTCTATTCTATGCTTCTATAGATCCCTATAGTGTTCTTTATACCACTCATGCAATTTTTGATAACATATAACTGTTTGATTAAAGTCTGTAAACTTTGGGAATGGGATCTGTGTTTAGTTTTGCTCACAGTTGAATCACCTGAACCTACAAAGCTGGCTAGAACACAATGTAAGTATTGTCACATGAGAGAGAGAAAGTAATCTTACTTGATAAAAGAATGGCAATACTCTATATCTTTAGATATCAAGAAACCTTAGAAAGCATTTAATCATATATATTTGTCTTATAGATTAAGAAGCAACATTCTGAAGTAGAAATTTTATCTTGGAAAAAACTTCTTAATTTCTGCTTAATGAACCAGTAGGAGTCATTGCAATTACTCTGTGTCCCATATGGCTTCAGTAGCTAGTAATATATTGATTATCTGTTCTGCAATTGCCTGACTTCTTCATTGCATCCCAAAATTATTATATATATATATATATATATATAGGTGTGTGTACATATATATATGGGTATCTATGAATATATCTTCCCCCTCTTCTTCCCTCTCTTTATCCCCATTCACCATAGAATCTATATGTTGAAGTATGGCATAAAGGTGAAAGGTGACAGGAATAAAGTGCAGGCTGAATTTAGAGAGGGACTATTTTACACTATAAAACCAAGAAAGAAAAGTAAGAAGGCAGAGTGTCAGCAAGGAGAAGGTATCACAAAGAGTTTTAATGACTTACAGTACAATGTAGAAAGCCAAAGAGACATCGCTCCCACATCCTAACGATGAACAAAAGCCAGATAATCTACAAAATCATATCTTTGTTGAACCCATCAGAGAGTTGAGCTTGTGAGACAACCAGATGAACTGAATTCCAAAGAGTGGCAAGCTCCTGCGAAGTAATGGGACACACAAGTTGTTTCAACTTTCTCATAGTGAAGAAAGAATACATGGCCTTTATTAGAGTATATAAGAACAAAACCACAATTTTACCGAGTTCTTAAAGGCCTAGTGTGGGTAACTGTGACATTGTAGAATCCCTCAGAGTCCCAGACACAAATGGTGTCTGCATTTATTCACAAGCTCTTTTCCATAGACTCTTCTACATGCTCATGAGAAAGATTGGGTGCAGGGTGGAGGGAGGAGATTAGTAGATGAAAGAGATCTTCTCTTTGTTACATTCAGGCATGAAATCCTGCTTACTTCCTGGACAGTTTTCTCATACAAAGCAAAAGTCATATTAAGTGGTGGACAAGAAACTCTCCGCTAAGATTCAACAAAGATTCACTGCTTCTGGGGAAGGGGTAGACATAAAAGCCAGCACCCCCTCTAGGATAGGAGCTATCATTACAGAGGAGTTGAGTCAATTTGGTTAGTAGTCGAGTATAAATATTTTTTACCTCAATCTCTACTGTACTACACATGGTGTCCATGATTCAATCAATAAAAAATTGACACACAATCTCAAGGGAAAACAATTTCCAGAACGAAAGCTGTTAAAAGAACTAGACTTGGAGAAGACACAGATGTTGGAAATTTTATACAGGGACTCTAACTATGATTAATAAAAGTGAATGTAGAAAGGGTGGATGCCATTCATGAACATGTAGGAAATTTCAGGAGAGATGAAAACTGTAAAAAAGTATTCAATAGATATGCTAAAAAAAATCACAGATAAAGAATTCCTTTGCTGGCTTATGAACAGATGGTACACACCTAAGGAAACAGTCAGTGAACCTGAAGATAGATCACTAGAAATTATCCAGAGTGAAAAACAGAGAGGAACAAAAGTAGGGGTAAAAAAAAAATTGAACAGGGTACCAAGAACTGTGGGACAATATCAAACTGTCCAATTTATATGTCATGGGAGTCACAGAAAGAAGAAAGAGAGAGAGAACTAGAGAGACGAGTAATTTGAACATATAAAATTGAGTATTTTTCTAGTAATAAGACAAAATAACACAAATTGAATAGAACCTCAAGTAGGATAAAACACAGACACATGCCCCTAGGGACATCATATTCAAACTGTTAAAAAAAAACAGATATAATCATGCAGGCAGGCAGCCAGAGGGAGAAAGGACTATTACTGAGAAACAAAGATCAAAATTACAGCAGACTTCTCATCGGAAACAGTACAAGTTGAAAACCAATGTACCAGTATCTTTTCTGAAATAAAGAAACTATCAATCTAGAGAGGAGAAACAAAGATGCTTCAGTAAACAAAAGCTGGGAGAATTCTTTGTCCGCAGACCTGTGTGACAAGAATATTAGAGGAAGTTGTTCAGGTAGAGTCAGTACGGTAACAGATGAAAATTTGGATCTACACAAAGAAATAAAAAACCCCAAATATGGGGAAAATGTTGGTAAATATAAATAAACTTTTTTCTGATTTTTAATCTCTCTACATATAATTGACTATGTAAAGCAGGGGTCAGCAGTTACAGTCCATAGGCCAAATGTGACCCATGGCCTATTCCTGTATAGCCTGTGAGTGAAGAATTTTTTTTTACCTTTCTAAAGTGTGATAATAAATAAAAAGAATATATGACAGAAACCATGTGTGACTCCAAAAGCCTAAAATATTTACTGTCTGGTCTTTAAAAAAAAAATGTTTGCCATCTCCTACTCTAGAAATAGTAGCAATATATTGTAGCATCTAAACATATGTAGAAGTAGAAGTAAATCATGTGATAACAGTAGCACAAGAGATGGGGAAGATGAACTGGAAGTGTACTGATAATATAAGTCTCTAACACTGTAAATGAAGTGATATAATTTTATTTGAAGGAAGATTGTATAAAGTATATATATTATAAACTCTAGAGCAATCGCTTCATTTAAAAAAAAGAGGCGTAATTATTAAGCCAGTAGTGAAAATAAAATGGAACCATAAATTAATAGTTAATCCAATAGAAAACAGTATAATGGAGGGGGGAGTGTTGCAGGGAGGGGAGAGAAAACTAACTGCAAAATGGTAGGTGCAAACCAACCTTATTCACAGACAATGATTGTCTAAGTAGAAAATCCCAAAGAATCTACAAAATTAAGTGAGTTCACCAAGTTCATAGGATACAAGTTCAATAGACAATCACCAATTATATTTCTGTTTATAGTAGCAATGAAAATTTGGAAATTGAAATTTTTAAAATACCATCTACAGTAGCATCAAAAAGCATGAAGTAAGGGACAAGTTTAATAAAACATATGCAAGATTTTTACACTGATAATTGCAAGACAGTGCTGACAAAAATTAAAGAAGACCGAACTAAATATAGAGATGTACCATATTTACCTATAGGTTTGCCACAATTCCAGTAAGAATTCTAATAGGCTTTTTAAGCATAGAAATTGACAAATTAATGTGGAAAGCAAGGAAACAGAAGAAGAACAAAGTTGGAGGGCTTACATCAGTTGATTTCAAGAGGTGCTACAAAGTTGTAAATAGTAATCAAGACAGTGTGATATTTACATACCGTTAGCTCTACAGATCAATGGAACAGGATGGAGTAGGGAAAGAATCCCATATGTATATAGTCAGTTGATACTTGACAAAGGTGCCAGGTTGATTCAAATAGGGAAAGGATGATCTTTCAACAAATGATGCTGAAACAGTCAAGTATCTATATGCAAGGAAAAAGGAAGGGAGGGAGAAAGGAAAACTATGAACCTTGACTCGTATCTTATACCTATGCAAACATTTCATAGAGGAATATGTAGAAGAAAATCTTTGTGACCTTATATTAGACAAAGATTTCCTTAAAAGGAAACAAAGACACCATAAGAAAAATGATGAATTGGATTTCATGAAATTTGTTTTAAAACTTGCTCTTCAAAATGTTAAAAGAAAATGAAAAGAGAAGCTACCGACAGAAAATCTTTTCAAAACACATAGCTGATAAAGGACTCCTATCTACAGCGTATAAAAACTCTAACAACTCAATAATAAAAAGGCAAAACCCACAAATTTTTTAATGGGAAAAAGATTTGAACAGACACATTGTCAAAGTAGATATTCAGATGGCAAATAACCATAGGAAAAAATGCTCACCATCATTAGTCCTTAGGGAAATGTCAATTAAAACCCACAATGCTATAACACTACTATATCTAATAAAAGGTCTGGAAAAAAATTTCAAACCATGAGAATTCTAACTGCTGAAAGGATGTAGAACAACTGGAACTGCCATACATTGCTGATGGAAATGCAAAATGGCACATCCACTTTGGAAAACAATTTGCAGTTGAAAAGTTAAATACATATTTTAATAGATGACCTGGAAATCCCACTCTTCAGTATTTACAAAACAAAATGTGAAAACCTGGAAAAGGCAAAACTATAGGGACAGAAATCAGATCAACAGTTGCCAGAAGCCAGAAGTGGGAAGAGAGGATTGACTGTATAGGGTCATGAGGAACTTTCAGGGTGATAGAAGTATTATGTACCTTGACTGTGGTGATGATTTCATGACTCAATACATTGATCGAAACTTATGGAACTGTACACTTAAGGGTGAATTTTATCGACCTTAAAAAAGACAGAAATCTTGCCATGTGACAACATGGATGATTCTGGAGGATATTATACTAAGTGAAATAAGCCAGACACAAAAAGACAGATATTGTATGATCTCACTTATATATGGAATCTTTTTTTAAGTCAAACTCATAGTAACAGAGAGTAGACTGGTGATTGCCACAGGCTAGGGATAGGAGAAAAAGGGAGACACTTATCAAAGGGTACAAATATTCAGTTATAAAATGAATTAGTTCTGGAGACCAAATGTACAGCACAGTGACTATAGTTAATAATAGTATACTGTATATCAAAATTCGCTAAAAGAGTAGATATCAACTGTTCTCACTACAAAAAATAATGGTGACTATGGGAGGTGATGAATAATGTTACTTTGTGGTAATTTATTTGTAAAAATAAAATCAAAACAAAGATGAATTTTACTATATGTAAATTATATCTCATTGAAGCTGATTTTTTTAAATAAATAACAGGAATGTGATATTTGGCTAATAACTTGATACCAAGAATTGACTATTGAAGTTTAAATGACATCATCAGAGTAAGAAACCATGCTGCATAATCTCTATCTATAAAGTTGAATACTGCTTCTCAACTCTGATTTCTAAGATTCAGTGTTACACCTCAAGTATTATAAAAGTATCATACATAGGTTTTTGCTTTTAAAATTTTATAAAGTCTGTATTACGATTGGAGATATTGCTATCAGGCAGTGATACTGCTATTTCCAGCCCCAAACATGGTGTAGTTTCTCTTTTGATAGACTATTTGCTTCTTTAGCAATTTGTATCCCTGAACCACTGTAACAAGGGGCTCCTATTACATCTAGTTAGGTAATAGGAGTTTCTATCACATTTAAAATTTTCCTTAGCTATAATTAATTATGTTTATAATACAGTAATAATAGCTACTATTTATTGAGCACCTCTGTGTTTTAAGGGCTTTTTTTATTCTTCTATATCTTTGCTGACTTTCAATCTACTTGTTCTATCTATATATACAGAAAAGAGTGTGGAAATCATCAATTTATACTTGTGTATTTGCCAGTTTCTCATGTCAGGTTTATCAATTTGTCCATCCTTTATGTTGAGGTTCTGTTATCAGGTACAAATATATTTAGGATTTGTACGTCTTCTTGATGAATTTACCCTTTTATTGTTATGAAATGCTCCTGTTTGTCTCTGGTAATGTTCTTTATCCTGGTGTCATTTTGCCTGATGATTAACATAGCCATGCCAGTTTTCTCATGATTAGTATATGAATGTTTTATAGTTTTTCATCCTTTTAATCTATGTCTTGGTATTTGAGTTAGATTTGTTGTAGGCAGCATATAGTTAGGTTTTGCTTTTTTATTCATTCTGACAGTCTCTGACTTTTAATTGTTTAACCGTTTACATTTATTTTTATATTACATTTAATTTAATTTATATTATCAGTATAGGTGATTTAAATCAACTATCTTATAGTATAATTCTGTTTCATCTGTTTTTTTCCCTTTTTTTTTTCCTTTCTTATTTTGGATTATTTCAGTATTTCTGTTTTATCTCCTGTATTATCTCATTAGCCAAATTTATATGTTTAATTTTTTTAGTAGTTGCTCTAGGGTTATAATACACATTTTAACTTTTTACAATCTACTGTAAAAAGATTGCCACTTCCTATATAACAGAACTATTTTACAACAGTGTACTTCTGTTTCTCTTCCTAACCTTTGCGCTGCTGTTACCAAACATTTTACTCCTGCATAGTTACAAAATGCACAATGCAATGAGACTAGTTTTGCTTTAAACTAGTGGTCAGCAAACATTTTCTATAAAGGTCCGGATAGTAAATATTTTTGGCTTGGTGAGCCGTGTGGTTTGAAATGCTTAACTCAGCCATCAGCCATACACAATATGTAAAAGAATGAGCTTGGCTGTTTTGCAGTAAAACTTTATTTTCCAAAACAGGAACAGATTTGGCTCTTAGTCACAGTTTATTGACTACTGCTCTAAAAACTCAGTTGTCTTCTAAAGAGATAAAAAATAAGAAAAAAATGTTATATTTATTCCACATTTTAAACTATTTCTTGTACTCTCCATTTTTTCCCCTGTAGATTCACATTTTCATCTTCTGTGATTTTTCTTCTCCTAAAGAACTTGCTTTAATATATATATTTTTTAATTTTAGGTCTTCTGGGAATGGAATTCCTTAGCTTTTATTTATTTGCAGATGTCTTTATTTTACTTTCATATTTAAAGGCTATTTTTGCTAGACATAGAATTCTAAGTTTAAGGGCTCCCCCAGCACACTGAAGATATCCCCCCCCTTTTCTTTGGCCATGCCACACAGCTTGTGGGATCTTAGTTCCCCAACCAGGGATTGAATCCAGGCCCTTGGCAGTGGAAGTGCAGAGTCCTAACTACTGGACCACCAAGGAATTCCCAAGGTACCCCATTTTTATAGCTTCTTTGATTTTGAAGAGAAATCAGAAATTGTTACTGTCTTTATTTGCTTGTCTGTAATGTGTCTTCCTTTCCTAGTTACTTTTAAGATTTTCTTATTCTTGCAGTGTTTTTGACAATTCAGTTATGTTTTGCCTTGGTTTGTTTTTGAGTTTATCATGCTTCCATTTATTGAGCTTTTTGAATCTGTGGCTTTATACTTTTCATCAACTATGGAAAATTTTTAGCCAATATTTCAATATTTCTATGAGCCTCTCCCTTTTCCAGGAACTCCAACTGCACGTATGTTAGATCAGGTGATATTGTCCCTCATGTCATTAATGCTCTTTTCATTTTTTCTCATTTCTATTTTCTCTGTGCTTCAGTTTGGATTGTTTCTACTGCTGTGTCTTCAGTCACTCTGCTTTTACACTCATCTAGTGAATTTTTCATTTTGAATATTGTGTTTTACAACTCTAGAATTTCCCTTTGGTTCTTTTTGATTTTTCCCATTTTTCTCCTCATTATGTTCATCTTTTTTCTTTAAGTCTTTGCACACATTAACAATAGCTGCTTTAAGGTTCATGTATTGTTGTCATCTCTGTTGTTTCCAGGTCCTCTTCTATACACTGATTTTTCTCTAGGTATTGAGTCACATTTTCCTGCTTCTTTGCATATCTGTTTTTTTTTAATTGGATAAGATTTACACTATTGAGTCTGGATTTTATTACCTTCAACTAAAGTGTGCTTAACATGTGTTATGAGGCAGCTAAATTACTTATGGATCAGTTTGATGCTTTTGATGCTTATTTTTAAAAAGCTGTTTCGGTCAGTCTACAGTAGTGTTTACTCAAGAGTTTAAGTTTAGCCCACTACTAGCTAAGGCATGGTCCTTCTGAGGGCTTTACTGAATGTCCTACATGGTCAACAACTTTCTCCACACTATTGGTTAGAATTCAGATATTTTCCAATCTTCTGTGAGCTTTGAGAATTGTTGAAGTTAGAGTTTCTTGGTAGTTCTTTTCCTGGCCGTGAGAATTTTCACCCTACACATATGCAGCATAGTATTTGGCCAAAGACTATAGGGCATAAAGTGTGGGCCAGAGCCCCATGGGAGTCTTCAGTATCTTTTAGGAATCTGTAAGTTTAGAACTACAGTCGTCCCTCTGCATCCACAGATGCAGAACCCATGGATACAGAAGGCTGACTGTACTATGCCATTTTGTATAAAGGACTTGAGCATTTGTGGATACTGAGGCATAGCTATACTTTATTATAATACCAGGGCCCATGAGTTCAAAACTATTTTTATAATTATACTAAGATGTTATTAGCCTTTCTACTCTCATTCACTTAGTAGTATACAGTAGAGTTTTCCAGAGGCTACATGACATGTGATGTTGCAAAAAAAATGAACTCAGAAACAGGTATGAAAATCCACATGTCTTCTCTTAAGCCAGAAAATAAAGAGAACTACCAAAAAAAGTTAAATGTTGCTACTATTCTTACTATCACGTTTTTATTTTCATAAAATGTATTTTTCATTAAAATATGTTAACATATGTGGCTTTTATATTTAAATGAATTGATGAACAAATATTACAAATAATTTATAGAGTTGCCAGTTTTAATTTCTAATACACTAAATATTGATAAATATAATCCAGAGAAATAAAATCTCTTTTTTTTTTTTTTTTTTTTGCGGTACGCAGGCCTCTCACTGTTGTGGCCTCTCCCGTCGCGGAGCACAGGCTCTAGACACGCAGGCTCAGCGGCCATGGCTCACAGGCCCAGCCGCTCCTCGGCATGTGGGATCTTCCCGGACCGGGGCACGAACCCGTGTCCCCTGCATTGGCAGGCGGACTCTCAACCACTGTGCCACCAGGGAAGCCCATAAAATCTCTTTGATGTCCTCAATTTTTAAGAGTGTAAAGGGGTTCTAAGACCAAAAAGTTTGAGAACCACTCTGCTAGGGTATCACTAGGCAGCTTTTTGGACTTCTTTCTCATTGCATCTCCCTCCTTTTGGGTATAAATTCCAGGTACTTTAGTTTTCCTAGACTTTTGTTTCTGTTTCCTCAACCACATGAAACTGCCATGCTCTGCTTGGTTCCATCTCCCTAGAATTTGGTCTGAAAAGTGCCTCCAGACAGAAGGCTGGGGAGATTGTGGGGCTTGTTTTATTTATTTCCTTCTCTCAGGGATCATAATCCTGGGCTGCCTTTTCTCCAGTGTCTAAAACAAGTTGTTTCATATATTCTGTCCAGTTTTCCCACAAGCACCCCAGCTTTCTGTCTGGAGGTACTTTCCAGACCACAGCCTAGGGAGGAGGAACCAAGCAGGGCATGAACATAAGGCAAATCTGATACCAGTAACTCCATTGGTCATCTAAGAAAGTTGTTAAATGCTTTTAGATGAACATTTAATTTCCACAAGAACACTACAAGTGAGAATTATAATTTTTCCCGTTTTAATAGAAAAGAAACTAAAGTTTTATGGAGGGAGGTTATGGTTAAGCCAGAGTCTGAGCCCTGGCAGTCTAACTTCAGAGTCTTAAACTCTATATTACAGTGCCTTCCATTGATTAAATTGATATGTATTGAGTGCATATTATTTGCTAGGTACACGCTACACATCAGGGAACACGACAGTAAATAAAATAAACAAAATTCCTGTCCTTGCGTAGTTGATATCCTAGTAAGGAGAGACAAGGAATAAGTTAGATAAGCAAATCATATTTTTGTTAGGTAAGTATTCACGAGAAAAAGAAAACAATAGAGAAGGATATAGAATGATTCTGAGGTGGGGAGTATTGTCGATTTAAAATAGTGCATCAAGGAAAAGACTGCATTGAGAAGGTGACATTGAAGAAGGTGAAGAGTAAACTGTGAGAATAACTAAATAACTAGAATAACAGGAGGAGGGCATGGCTTATGCATGGGCTATGGGGCAGGAGTGTACCTGGCAAGTTTGCAGGAGTAAAGCACACAGCGGAGAAAGCAGTGTAGTGGGTGAGATCTTTGAGGTAGTGGAGGACCTGATTGTGCAGAGCCCTATAAAACCTTTGTTTTTCACTTGAAATGAAATGAGACCTCACTGGAAGTTTTTAAGCAGAGACGTGACATGAACAGATTTATTTCTATGGCTATTATGCTAAGAAATACACTGTCTGGGGGGAAAGGCAACAGTGGGAACAAGAAGACCAGTTGGGAGGCTCTTGCGATATTCCAGGCAAACCCTGATAATAGCCATGGAGACGGTGAAAAGTGGCTTGTTTTTTCTTGATAAGGATAACAGTAACAGTAATTGTCTGTATGACAGTTATGTTATTTTTGTTGTCATTTTTATTAAATTCCTTAAATTATACTTTCCTTATCATACATCATCTATCATTTATTAAGGTAGTTTTTAGAATCCTTTTTATCAGATATTATTTCTCTCAATATTTTACAAATTTGGTGTATTTAAAAATAAACAGGCACAGACACACAAAGCCTCATTACACCATCACCCACAAACAGTTAATAACATGCTGGTGCTCACTTTACACATAGGCCATTTTGGCCAATACACTCACCCCATGGAATCTATTGTTCATTGTTTACAAACATTGCCTGAGGATCCATATCTTTCTCTGAGGATTAAGTCTATAAAACACAGCTTGTCCCTTCTTACCATGTGTACATGGGAATTATCTGCTTTAATGCTATAGCTTTCTCTGAGACCCTATTGGGAATGAGACAGTTCCCTCTGTTTTAGTTTATAGGGAGAAACTTGACATTGGTGGTCATTCTTCAGAAACAATAGCTTTACTTTATCCTTATACCCAATTTTCCCTAGGGACAAACAAGCAAGTACAGCCTTGCCTTAAAGGGCAAAATGAGGAAAACAAATAGAAAACAAAGGAAAAAAATCTATGGTCTTCAGTTGTCTATGAACATTTGGCTTATCTAGTGGTTAACAGTTGGCTTTGAGAGCTTATAATAACAGCGCCTACAATTACGGTTTTAGTTTGTGCTTTTTATTTTCGTGGTAGTGAATTTATCTTTGTCACATTGAGCTGAAAACCCTTAAGACACAAGAAATTGGTTCTCAAACCTACTAATTTACTGTCTTCATTAACACATCACCTTTCCTAATGGATCTTTATACCTTGGGTCCAAGATGGTAAAAGAGCTGGTTTTCAACCCTGTTACTCATTTTGGGATTAGTTTTCAAGACTATACACAAATGAATATTAGTTGCCCTTGTGGTTTGGAAGTGTGGAAGGAAATACAGAATCTGAGTCCTAATAAATTCCTTCAGAACGGTACCAAATAGCAACAGCTTTTAGCTATTATTTTCTGCAATAGAGTTTTTACTTTTAAGACTATTGATATAGATCTTAACAGCATGGCTTATTACTGTGTGAGTCACAAAGTAACATCCTCCTAATCTTTGACCTTGATTTCTTTAAAGCTGTTAGATTTTGCCTTGTTAAATTTTGATTGATTAAGTGCACTTAATCATACTTACTTTCCTCCCATTGAAAATGAAGACAATTAACATTTATAACAACATATAACTGCCATACAGAAAATATCATAGGATTCTGACTCCTAGTAACAGAAGGATTGAAGTGTGGACTGTTATGTTACCAATCAAGAAAACATCCCAGTTTCCCTTTAATAATGTATTATGAATCTCACATCCGTTTATTTCTTTAGATTGTTTCAAAACCTATTTATTTTTTTATTGAAGTAACAATTTCTGAAACTTTACTTTGTTATGTCAAGTAATCCTGTTTCATTTCATCACGTGTGTTGTAGGTTTACCTCTTTCAAACTTCAAGAGATGCCCCTAATTCTAGGATAAACTGGTAAATCAGTTTTCATCCTGTTAGAACCTTTATTATTCTCAGCTTTCCAGAGCGAGGCATCCTAACCATTTCAAGTTTGTCTCCCCATTCCCTAACCCCATTGACTTTTAGTGACCTATAGTGTTGTTTTTTTAAGGTTCCAGAGCTACGCATGGAATATCAAGCATGAATGCCCTATAGTTTCATGCAAAAAGCCCCTTTGTGGATTTATTCACATGTATTTCAATGCCAGTATTTTAATTTAATTACAGTTGTGGCTGCTGGGACACACTGAGCCAAACTCTTCAGAGAACACTTAGTAACCACTTAAGAAGAAAAGTACTCATTAACATAATGGATCATTTTTTGGAATCTAAACGTTGAATCACCCTAGTTAATGTTTTTCGCAGTTTTGTTTCTGCCATGCATTTTTTTTGTCTCCTCAGCCTGTAGATCCAGTTCTGACAGAAGTTAATTTTGAATTACATTTTTACTTTATCTAACCAATTGAGCTAACTTTTTAGATATATTTAAAATAGCATTATAACTACATATACACTCATTCATACCTAGTATCCACAATGTAAATTGAATTTCCTAGTACCTCCCATATTAGGAAACCTTTGGAAGGGAAAATGGCTTTTGTTGTTTTCTAGAGTGATTTGCCTTAATTTATGGATATCTTTATTCCTACTTGAAAGATAAAGTTATTCCCAACTGTTAATCAAACATTGTTTTTAGTTATGTTCAATTACAATACCAACTAAGTGTTCATTTTATCCTGTATATCATTGTTTTTTATCATAGCCAAATTTTGAGATATAAATATAGTTGTTTTTCTGTATTGAGAATAGGGAGAATGAGGGAACTTGAATACCAAAAATAGTTGAGTTATTCTTTCTTATGAAGAAGCCTCTGAATCATGCTTTATAAAGAAAGCATCTAATATAATTCAGTGGATTTTCTCTGCGTGATATAACTTCATAGAAATTCAGATATTACTATACTTATTTTTTAAACGGCGACAGGGTTATAGGCAGAGGCATCAGTGGTTCAGTGTTTACAACCAAACTACGTAGTGCTTTGGCTTCCATATAGGCACAAAGGATTTGATCCATAATTTTATTTGACTCACAGTTTGTCTGCTGTCCAATCTGAAGACAGCAAGTAGAACTTCAAGCTCAATTACGTAGAAACCAAATGATTGTTTAAATCTGAAGGCAGAGAATAGAATTCCAAATTAGTGTATCCAGAACATATAGTCTCATGACTTTCACAAAGTCGGGAAGAGGTGACTTCCTCTGGCATTTAAAATTATGAACACCTTTAGGTCTGAACCAGTCACTCTCATAAAGGATGAAAATAATTCATCCTCCCAGCTAGTTAGTACATGAAAGAATGCCATATCATCAATTTATCCAAGAGAGAGCCAACATTTCATTAATAGCATCCTATTATCTCAAACTCTAGAATGACTTTGGAGAGGTAGATTAAATTGTCCATTTCTCTCAAAGAATATATAAAGTTTTATCCTCTTAAAGCTTTTTTCTCTTTTCCCAAAACCATTGTCCAAACTGGATTGAAATATAATTTTATGAGAGAAAGAACCCACAATTTCTAACTGGAGGAATGATTTTATGGACAGAAAGAGTTCATAATTCTAATTTTAAGAAGGGATTGGAATATAGATATAGAAAAACAAACTAGTGGTTACCAGTGGGGAGAGGAAAGAGAGGAGGGGCAAGATAGGGGTAGGGGACTAAGAGGTACAAACTACTGTGTATAAAATAAATAAGCTACAAGGATGTATTGTACACCACAGGGAATATAGCCAATATTAACTATAAATGTAATCTTAAAAAATTTTGTACACCTGAAACATATGATATTGTAAATCAACTACTTCAATAAAAAAAAAAGTGATTGGGAAAAGAAGATGATGCTATGGAAAGAATACTGATCTAGGAGATAGGAGGCCAAAGTTTTAATCCTAATTCTGTTATTAACTAGCTGTGTGAAATTGGATGGATCACTTAACCATTTTACAACTCTGTTACCTCCTCTCTAAGGGGATTAGGTTAGGTGATCTGATGTCTCATGTATATAATTCTGTAACGAAAGGAGGAATATCTTTCTTTGAAATTCTATAGCCTTATTTACCTAACAAGAAAAGAGTCAGAAGAAAATGAGGTGAGTTATGTGGGTATCTAGGTCTAACATCTATTAATTTGGAACTGAATATCCATAAAGCCCTTGCCCAGGAGTTCTGTGTGCTTTGCAGTCCTTTCCCCTATATTGGTGAAAAGATCAAAGCAGAAGTATACATTTTGTTCGCTCAAGGCCTTTAGCATACACAACAGCTTGAGTTGGTGTGACACTGCTGGCTACTGTGTCCTATTTTGCTAGTCTGAAATTCATAGCTAATTTAGGGATTTTATAAAGCATTTTCACTCTCCATTCTTTATCAATCACTGACAGACTCATTGTTTTATAATGTACTTCTCAGCAAGCTGTTTGCGACTCATCGCCTGCCTTGCTGTATAGTCTATAAATATTTAATTCTTTAATAAACTGCTTATATGTAATATAAAATGACTGATGCTATTCTCTCTTCCCTCTTTTAATAGTGCTGCTATTTGCAAAACAATTCTTTTTTTTTTCCTAAATAGCAGTATGTTTCATAAATGTTTGACTTTCCTTTTTCTAAGTAGCAATTTATTCTGGGAGGTTGGTGGAATGACAGGCAGGAAAACAGCCCCTTGCTCCTGGGAACACAATATAACTCTTCCCTCACCCTCACCCCTACCAAGCTGCATACCGATGAGGTAAAGAGGGTGGACTTTGGAATTGTGACAGAGAGCAATCACCTGCCTCTCTACAGACCCAGTGTGCAAAACAGCCTTTAAATCTGTAGACTAAATATATACTTACAGTGAGCAAATATGGTTCCCTCTCTGCTCTGACATCTTTGTCTAAGGGAATCATAAAAGATAGTCAGTGATAGTATACCAGCACCTTAGTGTTCTCATCTTCTTTGTAACTGTGTACTTTATTTTTGCGTGTTGGCTTGATTTGCTTTCTGTGCCATGAAATGATTTTCAATATTTAATGACTCATTTTTAAAAATCAGATAAGGCAGACATTTATTGGGGGTTTATTGTGTGCACTGCACAGCTGTTAACATGTTTTCAAGCAAGCTCCTATTATTTTTCTATAATATTTCAATATAATTTATGAACTCTTAAAAATCAGGAACTGCCTTGGGGGCAGGCAGAGAGGATGAATTGGGGAATGCCAGAACAAATGTTTCTTCAGTGCTTACCACTAATCAGGTACATGTATTATCCCATGGCACTAACTCAGTTCTGCATTTCTTTAACACACTGCCTTTCACTTAGAATACATTCTAAATGTTCTACTAGAACCCAGTATATTTGATTTGGAAAAAGCATGAGGAGTATAGGGGTAGAACATTTGTTTACAAGTTTTAAAAACTTGATTTATATGCTACTTCTACCATGTATTAGCTATTACTTTAGATTTATCATCTAGCCTTTCTTATCTGTAATAAGAGAATAATAAAAATTATATAATTTATATAAACACGTATATAATGGGCCATCAAATAATTGTTAATTCTCTAATTGTTCCATTCTAAAGAAGAACATCAAGACAAAATCAAAATGAGTGAATGTTGTTAATGCAAAGATGGTATAAATTTTATGTAAACAGGAAACGTAATTTCAGTTGTTTATATAATAATAGTGATGGGTTACTTTAAGCAATAAACACTTTTAACTGAGGCTCCTTGTTTAACTGACAGCACACATTTGTGAAGAGACTTACAGGGTCTTTTTACTCTGGAGCAGAGAGGATTTTTAATGCAAAATTGTGTGGGTCAAGTTTTTATCCTTGTTCTTATAATACCTATGATCAATCTAAGTGAGCTAATTTGCTTATACAAGTGAAATTATTCCAGCTTCATGTTGCCTGTACCCCACTCCATTTTATATGATACTTTCCCTTATTTCATAGATACCATTCCATTTTCTTATTTCATTAGACATTCACAGCACAAATGTGCTTCCATTTTATTTTTCCTAAAACAGAATTCCCTGTGATGCTCTCCATATAACTTCTACCCTATTTAAGCATCATAAATTTGAACCTGCCTAGGTGAAATCTCAGATTCCCTAATGAGTTCCATTTCCCCTGGTTGTACTGCCTAATTTGCTTCTGAAACAGACTTTAACTTCCACCTTTCTTCCTAACTTGATCTATCATATTTGACCAGTCATTGTCTCATATCTAATTATTTCCTTTGCATATTAAGGTGTATTGAAATGTTATGAAGGTCAATGAGAAAGAATAGATCATTTTAATCATAATAATGATATTATTATTATTGAGTTCCTACTATACACTAAGTATTGCTTTAGGATATGTAAACTTTTTCCCTTCATCTTACTCTATGAGGTCAGAATTTCCAATTCACAGATGAGGAAAACTAAACATATGCAGGTTAAGTAGCTTACTTAAGGTTACATAGCTAGTAAGTAAATCAAACTAGGATTCCAACATAGGTGTTATTGACTCCAAAGCCTGTGCTTTGCCTTAATTACCTTTTGAGAAGCTGAGCAAAAAAAAAAAAGTGCTGTTTTCATACTATAAAAATGATAGGCGTTATTTCTTTTTCTGTTTTAAAAGTACCACTATTCATTGAAAAATAAATAGCATCAGTTCATGTTCTTATGATGCCTTTCTTTTAAAAGCAGCAGTATATGTGAAAGTGCTTTGTACATTGTAAAGTCCTAGATAAATGTAAGGTATAATTGTAATAATAGTAATGAATTCAAAGTACTATTATAACCTTGTCAATAGTTATGGCATTTTTATCCCAAATATAGGTATATCATGCTCTGTGTAAAAGAAAAGGTTTTTTGAAAGGTTATAAGTAATTTAAATTTTTTAAAAAGATAATACCATTTTAAATATATAAAAGAGCTTATGATTTCTGGATAGAGCCTATAGCAAAGTCAAGAATTAGTTTGTAATGTGACTAATTCCCTAATTATCTGTTTTGAATCTTAAATTTTTTAGTATTAAAGTCTTTAAAGGAGGGTACTCTTAAATAATGTTGACTGACACCTACTATCTCTTGAAATAATTGCCAAAAAGACAACATGAGAAGGCTGCTAACTTTTTTTTAAAGATTTTTTGATATAGACCATTTTTAAAGTCTTTATTGAATTTGTTACAATATTGCTTCTGTTCTGTTTTTTTGGTTTTTTGGCCCTGAGGCATGTGGGATCTTAGCTCCCCAACCAGGGATTGAACCTTCAACCCCTGCATTGGAAGGCAAAGTCTTAACCACTGGACCGCCAGGGAAATCCTGGCTGCTAACTTATTTTTGAGGTCAGGAACCGTTGTAAGAGCTATACATTACGGAATCCCTAGGTTTCTGTTAATCCAAAGCCTGAACTATTATCCCTACACATTAATGTCCACTAAAATATGGAAAACCAGACATATTTCATTAGAAAAATATTTAGGTACCCACCTATAAATCAGCTCATATATTTTATGTATGCAGTGAACACATTACTGTGCAATACTCAGATTTGAAAAATATTATGAGAGGCCATATGATATTTCTGTATTACCTATCATTCATTTTCAGACAACATAACATCAGATTCTCTCTATTAAAATAGTATTATTCTATTTTTTTTCTAAAAACCCAATATAAACTTAAATCTTCTCTGGTAATTCTATAAAGTTGTATAGGACATCTTTCACTTCATAAAACTATATTCCTTATACCTCACTCACTATGTTTATTAACCTTCTGATTATTTCTCTTTCACACAAAGTTATGAAATACATATATTATGTATGAATGTATCTGCACACATAAAGAAGCATATACGAGCATTATAATAATGAGTTAAAAGTCATGTTCTTAATCCCTAAGTTGGCCAATTGGTTGCAGTTTCTTCCATGATCATAAACTGCATTCCTGACTCTAGATATAGCACTCGTTATTGACTATTATGTCAACAGGGGGTGGAATTTGAGTGAAAACATGGTAGAAAGCATCTGGATAAGCTTAAAAATAGGAATCAGAAGTAATTGCTTAGGGTGGATATTCTACAATTTGCGAGGCCAAATGAAGAATATATATAGCAATCCTGATTCAGATGCTAAAAAATATAAACTCATGATATAATGATCATATGGAGTCAACTATTCAAATCCATTTTCAAAGTCTCATGCCACTAAAAGTAAAATTTCTGATAGATTCATGGTTGGCCTTGCTAGTAATTTGCATCCTCAGTAGTTGGAAGAAATGATGGGAAAACTAATTATATGAGCCTAAATTTGCTCAACAAGTGAGAACTTCTCAGAGAGGTAGAAAAAAAAATTAGCACCCTGGAAGAAAGTAGTCATTTAATATTAGAGCTTAAAAGAGCCAGGAATGGTGAATATTGAACATAATCAGACATATGCCCTATAGCTACCTGTCCAATAAGTTAGCCCATTAAATTAAAATTAGTTAAAATTTAATAAAATTAAAGATCAGTTTCTCAGTTGTACTAGCTAGCAGCTACCCTTTTGGACATAATATTTCCATTATTGCCAAAAGTTCTTTCAAACAGTGTTATCCTAGACATCAGAAAGGCAGATTTTTAAATATTTACATTAAGGATAAATATAATTCTATGAGCATCATCTCTAAAAAGTTAGCTCAAGAAAAATAAGGAGGCCCTCCAAAACAACATTAAAATTGCACCTAACACATAACACATTGTTTTGTAATTGGTTTATTGCTTGTATTGCAATAAGGCAGGAGTGTGTGTCTCTTTCACTGTATCTGCCACATAGTAAGTGTATTGGTAGGAACTTCAACTGGTAGATAAAATAAAGAAATTCTCAGGCAAAAAAGGAGGGGGGATAAGTAAAGAGCAGTGTGATTTCACAGGGATCTGTTTGATTAAATTTAGATAATTGATTGTGTATAAAAGATATAAGGAGGAACATATAAAGGAGATAATTTGAGAGTTGCTTCTAGGGGAAAGTAAAAGAGAGAGACTTGCTGCAGGATTTTTATCTTCTGTTAAGAAATTACTAAAAGAGAGAGTAAGAGGGATAGATGGAGAGAGAGAGAGAGAATTAGTTATTCTCTAAATTCTTTTTCTCTACCTTCTCTGTCAATAAAAAGGTTTTCAGACAAGGAAGAAGAAAATAAATCTGTTATTGAGCGGTGTATCCCAAGATCAGGTAAAAAGATTAAAAGAGAGCACTAATTGTTGGAATTCAAGTCTTATATCCCAGATATATTACTTTCAGAGGTGCTATGAGAATTTGCAGTTGAGCTTGAAGAACTACAGATGTTTTTGAGAAAATATACATATTGGGAGAGGTGCTCGAAGCCTGAATAAGAGGGGAAATTTTCCCAATTTTCTAGAAATGTTTTGTTGATTTTAAAATCAGTTATTTAAAAATTATTTTTGTAAACACTTGGGAAAGGGAATTTTGATCACTAGGAATAAATACAGGTTTACAAAGAACAAATGTCTTCACTTCCTTTTTTGATGGAATTATTTCAGAGAGCTTCTATAATCAGAGTTTAGCTCAGACTTTCAATTTTCCTTGCCTAGATAAGAGGCTAAGAAGCAGAGCAGAAAGCTGATGAAAGCCAAATGGAGCTTTCAGCATTCTTACAGTGATGGGAAGACAAAAATTGGAGTTCAGGAGGAAATGGGACCTGGGAGATAAAGTGAGCTAGATGTAATCAGAGCCTTACAAAGACTATGTCTAGCTTTAAATTAACTTACTCTCTTATTGGATTGGGGTGATTTGTACTTTTTCTGTCCTACTGCTTCCCAGATGATAAGGTACATTTTATTCAGAGAAAGCTATGACCATTCGAAGCCTTTAAAATTTTCACACACAATATCTGGCATCCATTCTATACTTTCCAGGAATATCAAGAAACAGGACCGAAGGGAGAAAAAAAAGTGTACAGTAGAAACAGACACAGAGTAAACCAGATATTGGAAGTATCAGAAATAACTCCTAAACTCCAAACTGATAATATTTTGAAGAATAAAAAAACTGCAACTCACAAAAAAAATTAAATGAATATTCTAGAACTGAAAATGCAATAACTGAAATTAAGGCATCTATAAATACATTTAACAGCACAGGTTGGAAACAGATGAAGAGAGGATTATTATATGATAGATCAGTAAAAAATATTCAAGCCAAAGCAGGAAGAGCTAAAAGGATGGAAAATGAACAGCATAAAATACATATGAGACATGTTGAAAATATCTAACATATGTGTAATTGGAACCCTACAAGGAAAAGAGAGATTGTAATAAAAATAATATTCCAACTGATAATAATTTCCAAAAGGGTGGAAAGATATCAAGCCACAGATACCTCAAGCAGGATAAATACAAAGAAAAGCACACCTAGGCACATCAATAGGACTGCTGAAAATGAAAACTGAGGAGAAGAATCTTAAAAGAAAGACATTATTTTATAGAAGCAATAATAAGACTAACAGCTGATTTCTCGACAGAAATTATGGAGACCAACAGCCAATGGAATGACAGCTTTAATATGCTGAAAGAAAATAATTGCCAATCTGGAATTCAATACTCAGTGAAAATATAATTCAAAACAAGATGAAACAACTTTATAGACAAACAAAAACGGAGAGAACTTAGCATCAGCACACCTCACCTAAAAAAACAAACAACAAAAAAAAAAAAAAAGGGAAGGGAATTCTTTAGAAAGAAGAAAAGCAACCCCAGAAAAAAACATGGAAATAGAGGAAAAAACAAAGATCAATGCACAAGGTACATATGTTAGTAAGTCAGAATGAATCTTAGCTATACATTAAAAAGAAAAAAAGAAAACACCTTGTGAGGTTTAAAATATATAAACAATAAAATGCATGTTAACAATAACATGAAGGGTGGTAGAGGGTCAACAAAATGAATCTAATCTAAGGTTCTAGTATCATCTGGGAAGTGGTAAAATTACTAATTTGTAATTAATAGATTATAGTAAGTCAGAGATGCATGTTGTCATATTTAGGGTAACACTTAATAGTAAAATAATGTATTATTAACAAGCTAATAGAGAAGAAAGTGGAATAACAAAAATACTTGATTAATCTCAAAGAATGCAAAAATAAGGAATGAAACAATATAAATCAGGTAAAATAGTAAACAATAAGGTAATATGTATATAATTTTAAATGTATAAGTAACTACTTTAAATATCAGTTGACTCAGTTCTCCAGTTAAAAGTCAACATTGTAAGAGTGGATAAAAGATAAAGTCTAACTAAAAACAGGTAAAGTTGAAATAACAAGATAAAAAATAACCCACCTATACCAAAATATGACTAGAACAACTGTATTAACATTAAACAAAATAGATTTTAAGGCAAGAGATAAAGATGTATATGGAATAATTTTTAAAGAGTCAATCCAACACAATATAATTTCTTAATTTGTGTCCACTTAATAACATAGCCACAAAATATATAAAGCAAAAATTGACAAAACTAAAAAATATGTACACAAATTCACATCATGGTGTAAGACTTTAACACATTTTTAACACACCTCGCTTGTGGTAACAAATAAAACGAGTATACAAGCAGACAAAAAAATTAGTAAGAATATAGATGAACTAAACAACATAATTATCCAACATAACTTAGTTATACATAGAACACTGCACCTAACAATGTCAGGATTCATTCTTTTCAAGTGGACATTTACCAAAATTGACCATAATATCCCTTTAGACTGTGTATTTTTATTTTATTTATATTTCTGCAGCTCAGAGAAGTGCTGTGTTGTTGCTTCAGGGCAACACATAAGAGCCTAGTTCTCGTGCCTCAGTGCACTCACCACAGTCTCCCTTGGAACCTGAGGAACCAGCATGCAGCGAAGGCAGACAAAGCCATGAGAAGGTGCTTTCCCCGTGGGGAAGAAAAAGACATTTCAGACACCTTGAGAAGGAAAAAGAAAACTGTCTTTTCTATGCCTGGCCACCCTGGGGATTTAGTGCTATAGCAATCATGTACATCAAATAGGGACTATCTGGTAGGTTGTCTGAGAAGGGATCTCAACAATTTTCTAAACATATGATGAGAATCAGGGACCCAAATAAATGGTATTAAGTCAAAAAAAAATTGACCATAATACAACTCTCAAAAATAGTCAGATTTAAATCATTCAGAGTAGACTGACCACAGAGATCTGGAAAGCACTGACAAGAAGCTAAAAATCAATAACACTAAGATAACTAAAAGTTTCGTGTATCCCCAAAGGTGTGGAACTTAAGCCATATACTTCTAAAAAACTATGTTGCAAAGAGGAAATTAGAAAATATCTTGAATCAAATAATAATGAATATATGACATATGAAAAGCTAGGGGTTATATCTAAAGCTATGCTTAGAGGAAAATGTATAGCCTTTAAATGAATGTTTAAAAAGAAAAAGAGGCTAAAAATCAGTGATACAAATACCTTATCAAGAAATTAGAAATAGAATAGAAAAGGAAACCCAAACAAAATAGAAGGAAGAAAATAATAAGGACAGAAATGAACTAGATAGAAATTAGCTGTATAATAGAGGAAATAAACAGCAGCAGAATATTCATTTTTCTCAAGTGCACACAGCATTTCAAAGAAATAGACCGTATGTTGGGCCATAAAACAAATATTGAATTGAAATTACACAGAATATATTCCCTGAATACAGTGGTATTAAATTAGGAATTCATAGTAATAAGATACCCAGAAAAATAACTGAATGTTTGGAAATTAAACAACACACTTCTAAATAATACATGTCCAAGAAGACATCACAAATCACAAGTAAATGATAATGAATACACATCCTATGAAAGTATATGGGATACAACTAAAGCAGTCCTTAGAGGGAGATGTATAGATCTACACATCTATTTTAGAAAAGAAGAAAAGTGTAAAATTAATTATCTAAGATTCGACCTTGTGAACCTAGAAAAAGAGAAGCAAATCAAACCCAAAGTAAGTAAAAGAAAGGAAATTATAAAATTAAGAGTAGAAATCAAAAGAAGATCAACATATAGAAGTTGATTCTTCAATAGTTTAATAAAATTGATTTTTAAAAGAACGATCAAGAAAAAAGAAAACACAAATCACTAATATCACAAATGAAAGAGGGGACATTACTAAAGTTTTGAGAGACAAAAAGTAGAATAATAAGATATTGAACAACTTGTTCTAATCAATCCAATAACTAAGATGAAATGGACAAATTCCTTGAAAAACACAGCTTACTAAAATTGACACAAGAAATTAAAAATTTGAATACTCCTAGATCATTTTCTTAAATATTGAATTTATAATTGAAAAACTGCCCACAGTTTTTAGACCTATAGCTTCACTGGTGTATTCTATCCAATGTTTAAGGACAAAACAATGACAATCTTACACAAACTTCTTCAGAGTATAGAGGCAGGGGACACTCTCCAATTCAGTCCTTAAAGCCACGAAGACCCTGATAACAATACCTAAGTCATTTCAAGAAAAGAGAATTATAGAACACTCTCTCTTGTGAACATGAGTTCAAAAACCCTTAACAAGATATTAGCAGGTAAAATGTTGCAATATATAAAAAGATAAATACATCATGAGCAAGTGGGGTTTTCAAGGATTGCAAGGTTGGTTTAACACAATGAAGATCAGTCATTGTAATTCACCATGACAACAACTTTGAACTATGACTTATTTCAATAGAGGCAGAAAAGGCATTTGACAAAATTTAACAACCATTTAAAAATAAATTCTTAGCAACTGAGAATAGAAGGATCCCTCTTCCACTTGATAAAGGGCATCTTTCTTAATGATGAAAGACTGAATTCTTTCTCTCCTAAATTCAGGAACAAGGCAATGATGTCTCCTAAGATTGGAAGCAAGGCAAGAATGTTCACTTTCACCACTCACCACTTCTATTCAACATTGTTCTAGATGTCCTTACCAAGTTAAAGACAAAAATTAGTGGACATGGTTACTGGAAATGAAGACTTAAGCTATCTATTTACAGTTTAATTCATTGCATTTGTAGAAAATTACAAGGATTCCTTGTAAAAGCTACCATTTGTGTAAAAAAATGGGAGGGAAAACATATCTGAGTATAATATATCAATATCTGGAAGGATAAACGAGAAACCAGTAACTGATTACCAATTTGGGGGTGAGGTTAGAAAATCATGGCCAGAAGAGGAGCAGGAGGGAGACGTTTTGCTTTCTACATTAAATTATCAATTCTGAAAAACAGTGTATTACCTATTCAGAAATACCTTTTTTAAAAAAAGACTGAGGGACTTCCCTGGTGGCGCAGTGGTTAAAAATCCACCTGCCAATGCAGGGGACACAGGTTCAAGCCCTGGTCCGGGAATATCCCACATGCCGTGGAGCAACTAATCCCGTGTGCCACAACTACTGAGCCTGCGCTCTAGAGCCCGCGAGCCACACTAGCCTGCATGCCACAATGACCGAAGCTGGTGTGCCTAGAGCCTGTGCTCCGCAACAAGAGAAGCCACTGCAATGAGAAGCCCACGCACCGCAACGAAGAGTAGCCCCCGCTCGCCGCAACTAGAGAAAGCCCGCACGCAGCAATGAACACCCAATGCGGCCAAAAATAAAGTTAATTAATTTAAAAAAATATATGCTGGGCTTCCCTGGTGGTGCAGTGGTTGAGAGTCCACCTGCCGATGCAGGGGACACGGGTTCGTGCCCTGGTCCAGGAAGATCCCACATGCCGCGGAGTGGGTTGGGCCCGTGAGCCATGGCCGCTGGGCCTGCGCGTTTGCAGCCTGTGCTCCGCAACGGGAGAGGCCACAACAGTGAGAGGCCCGCATACCGCAAAAAAATAATAATAGAAAATATATATGCTAAAAAATAATTTTAAATAAAAAAGACTGAAAGTTGGCATTGCCCTATCAATTTGGTAAATAATGAGCACCTCTCAGTTCTACAGCTCTCCTCTTAGTTCCCATAGCCCTCCACCGCAAACAGGATAGGACTCTCTTATTAGACTTAGATATTATGCAACATGATCATCATTTCAGAATTACACATACATTTTTAAAGGAACACTTTCATGGGTATATCATGAACTGCATTAATATGAGCTGTAGTTTGACTTTTGATTATTTATAATTCATAATCTATCTACCATAGATACCTATTGAATGCTTTCTCACTAAATCTTTTACCTGCATTGCTATTTAGTAGTAGCAGTAAAGACTGAATGTTATTTCCTTTACCTTATTTCTCTCTAATACTAACCAATACACTGAAATAATAATATAGCAACAATAAAATCTAACATTATTAGTGTTTATTATGTGGAAATACTGTGCTAAATTCTTTACATGCATTGTTTCAAAATTTAATACCCATAATTCTGTCAACAGAGATAGAAAAGATAAGAAGTTACAGGGCTGATTCAGATTAAATAGCCATTCTCCACATTAATTCATTGTACTCTGTAGTTTGGTACACTGTACCAGTTAAGAAGCATGTAACAATTGAGGGTGTGTTATAAAGGACACTCATAAATGGAAGTTTGGGCGAAGAGCAACAGAATTTAGAACATGCTTACATGCTCATATATAAACAGAGAACAGTTTCAAGTCAACATTATGCCATCAAATAGAAATCTGTGCTGGTATACAAAGCAGAGCGAAACTGTCTCTGTCTCTAGGTAATTTAAACAGAGGTATAAAATTGTTTTAACCTGAATTATTAAAGTAATTTGAACTATGTCCACCTGACTAAGGGAAGTAATGAAATCTCTTTTTTTCTGACTGCTGCTTCTTGCTTTGTTTTTCTTTATGAATTCTTTGAGGCCATTAGTAATATTCCAAATATTATATCAGTTCTGAATCCACCCAATAGGTTCATTCACTATTTGTTCATCTCTATTCATCATAAACATGCATTAATCCACACTGGTAATTTTCACATCCTGAAAATGTTAGAAAACCACAGTAACCTTTACTCTGAGAATTAACCAGCACCAACATTATCAGGCCTGCTTAAGCACCCAGATGATTCCACCTGCTCTTTAGCAACATATACTATGATAGCACCAAGAATTTCCTCTGTCACAAATACCTGGACCAGGAGGCACTCTACTGCATCCCCAAATTAGGAGTAGCTGTGCTTTTGGCTTCCGAGCTGTAGACAGCTGCGGGGGGCAGGCACCAAGTTGCCGCTGCTTTCCTCAGCCTCAGACCTAGAAGGGCCTGTCTCGGTGCTCATCTTGGCAAACCCTGATAGCTCCCTGTAATGGGAGCCCCATCTGAGACTAATGAAGAAGCAAAGATGGTCTCTGAAAACCTCCTGTACTACAAAATATTATGCTGTGGCTCTGAATATACTCCTCTTCGTATATTCTCTCTTCTCCCTTCCCTTCCATATCCATGCCCTTATTTAATTCCGGTTTCCATTAAAATACTATTTGGGCAGCAAATTTCACAGATTGGATCCATCTCGATTCTGCCATGCAAAGAAAACACATCTGTCTGACTCTTCATTTAAAATAAGGAAAAAATTGAAATAGCAAAATGCTGTAGTCGCTCTGAGCTATCTCCTAATGAACCAGTTTGTCCCATGAGCTGTAGTGAGGAGCTTCTTCTCCACGGTGCGAACTCTTTATGCATATTAATATCATGCATGTTTTCCATGTAACTCCTTCTGACTTGTTCTCACCCCATCCTTTGAATTGATTTAAATAAAAATAATTTATGTGGACATTCCTTCAGTCAGGATTTTCTCTCCCCTTCTTAAAGACATCCATAATATTTCATTGATGCTTTGCATCCAAACCGAGTAGTTATGCTTTTGCATATCATTAGAGCTTTATAAAGAACAACAGCGACATCTGCATGTGCTGCAGCGCCAAGGAGATAGGAAAAATACCGAAAACAAACTCCGTATTGGCTTGGAGGCTGTCTGGCTCTCTGCCTCTGCAGCAGCCCCTGCCACCACCATGGATAGGAGTAATTGTACAGTGTAATCACATCATGCCTCATCTGAATATTCATAGCAGAGACAAAGCTTTAGAGGATAAGGGAGGAGCGGGGATAATTTGAATATAAAACAGCATCTCATTTCCAAATCAACTTGTGCCAGTTAGACTGTGCACCAGAATTCAATATTAAGCAACATCGTTTTACAGTTTGGAAATTGGAAGGGAAAAAGATGGAGGAGAGAAGACACTCAATAAAGAAGAGGTGACATTATATTCTCATCTTGACTGAGGAAAAACAAAACAAAGCAACAATAACAACAGCGACAGAATAAAAATACTTAAAGTGTTATTTGAAGAGTCACCAACAGTGGCTAACCAGCTGCTACTTTTCCAGGAATGAAATAGCCCATTGAGGGAGCTTTAAAAGCTCCCAATTAATATGTTGTGCATGTATTGGATCTACAAAGAACTCACTGTATTCCTTCTCTCCCCACAAATCCCCCCAATACACACATATTCCCTAACTACCACCTTTTTTTCCTGTCGGGTGCAGGGGAAGAAATCAAAGCTACAGAATAATTGACTAATCACTTTAAAAGTGACAACATCCCTCTTCAAAAAGAAAGGACAAAAAACAAACACGCACAAAAGGTGACTGTTCATTAACGAAGGGATAAATTACCGATGGCTTCTTCATTCTGTTTAGTTCATTACCCCCCAAAAGAAACAAATATAATCCACATGTTAATATTGGAGTCTTCGTTTTCTTTGCTTTAATATGATGCTCTTTTTAATTTTTTTTAAGTGTTGGTATTTGTAGAAGCCTCTGCCACTGCATTCCCCAAAGAGCTACTAGTTTCAACCCACTGGAGTTTATATTCCTTTAATTGTCTAGTGCAGGAACATTTCTGCTGTTTTTAAAAATATACCGCTCTGCAGGAATTAGAAGAATCCAAGGTTGTATCCAACTTCAAAGGTTTCCAAGTCATAATGATTTTAGCAAAAGTAGAAGACAGATCATGGAACAAGTTCCCCGTTTGAAGATAAGCATCATAGGGACCTTTTTTTCTTCCCTCTCTCCCCAACTTTGTACTTCTCCTGGCTCTGAATGCCACTCGCTAACACAGTTTAATGATATGCAAATGAAATATGCATAAAACCATTCTACTGTATGATGATTAAACACTGGAGACATTAGCAGCGGAGGCTTCACTCTTTGTAATAATCCTTCCCGACCATCCACTTTGATTGCGGAGTTATGGAAACCCACAGCAGTTGGCAGAGAGTGAAAGAGAGAGAAGGAAGGAAAGACGCAGGGACACATCACCCATCTCGGTGCTTCTCCCACTCCAGGAGAGGTTCCCCCCCTTTGTACTGCGTTCCTATTGCTGTCTTTTGTAATCCATCCATGCAGTCGCACCACAGCGATTAACGGAAAAAAACCTCTTTTCTCTTAATGTTTCAAAGCTTATTAGCCAAACGATTATTCCTCATTAACAGCGAAAGCTCATTCATTAAAAGGAAGAATATGCCCAAAAAATGCCAGCACGGTTAATCCTGAGTCCCATTCTGGGCTGTAAATCCCATACTACTTGTATATTCCATGCGAAAGGGACACGCGCCAATCCACATTTTTTTAAAAAAAGAAAAAAAACAGTTTGTGTGTTTTGTAAAATCCACAAGAGCAGCAATTAATATTCCCATTGAATGACTTTATTTATTTATTTTTTTGTCTCTCCCTTTTGTTTCCAGCACCTGCCCCTGGCTCAGCGCCCGGTGCCAACAGAACACCTTTCAGGATCCACAGCAACGCAGACAACGTAAGTACCAGTCGTTTCCAGAAACCCTTATTCAGATTTTTTTTAAAAACAACCACCTAAAACATAGAGAGAGACAAGCCTCTTTCCCCTTCTTCTCCCCTGCGTTATGCCACCAGGGTTTCCTAAGTAGCACCTTCCAAATCCCTCTGCCTTCAAGTTTGTGCATGTCTGTGTGGCATCCCTCCTCCTCCTTCACTCCCATAGTGGATCTTGTAAAAGGGCTTCAAATCGGCCCCATTCATCTCCCTGGTGATAGCAGTGAATGTAGATAAATCTCTGACTGCCTGCCTGCTGCTGGAGTATGATTTTTATTTTGCTTTCTGTGTATACCTGGGTCAAAAAGTGGGATGTATGCACACACATACATGCACATACACACATTTCCTACTCTCTTTCTCTGCCTTCCTCTCCTTTTTCTCACACATGCATACATCCCACATATGTGTGTATATGCATAAACATATACACCAGTATACATACCCATACCTACAACACAAAAATATATACATATCTAAATGTTTAAATTGCCTGAAAATATGTGTATTTATATACACATACAACCTTACACACGTGTCTATATGCAATCGATAAGTGCCTATCCTTTAATTTATACCCATCTATATCTCCATTTGAATATTCCCTCTCTCCTCCCAGCAGAAGCTGCGTGCAATTGCAATCCAGGATTGTAGAAGCAGTATTCTTTCCTTATGATTTCTGTTTGTAGATCTCTCTGCTCCTTTTTCTGCCTTCTTCCAAGCTGTAGAATTGGCATCTTTCCCTGAGGTTTTCCGAATGGCAAGTGGCACCGGCTGTGGCATGTATTCATGCCGCTTCCTATGGCATTTCTCTTCCGATGTCTGCTTTTTCTCTTTGTTTGTTGTTGACTAGGCTGAATGGTGTTTTTTAAAAGTTAATTATAAACGAAGTTGAATAGCAAACAAGCCAACAGCTTGCCCCCACCCAAAAAAAAAAAAAAAAAAGCCCAACAGAAGTGCCTTCTGCTGCAACAGATGCCCAGATGATCACCCCTGGCATGGGCAAATGGGCACACAACTTTTGTGGTTGTTAATTTTTTTGTTTGTTGCTGTATTTGTTGTATGTTTTCCTTGTTTCTTTCTGATTTTTCAAGGAGTCCAGGATCCCGGCCTCTGCTTGGAACGGAACAGTGTCATGGCGGAGACGACGGCCTTTGTCTTGCTGGGTGTGAAAGCATTCGCTGTGCTGGCTCCAGTGCGGCAGAATCAAGTTTAAAGGAAAAAAGTGATTAAAGTCAGCTTTGTGCCTCTTTGGTGTGGAAGACCCCCAAACCCCAAGTAGCCGAGTCCCTGGATCCGAGGAGGGGCTCATAGTTGGAGCCAGCCTAGGCTGTAATCCTGGCACTTGCGCCTTCGGTTGCTGCTTGCTGTTCGCTCCTGGGGGTCTGGATAATCTCCCTTGGCTTTACCGCACTGTCTGGCCCGCGTACAGGGCCCCCGTAACATATACCCGCTGCTCCTATCACACGAAACTGTGGCGTTGCCCCTGAATGGATGGCACTGTGCCAACTCTTCTGCCATCCGCCCTTGCAGCTTTTTTCTTTCCTCCCTCCCTCCCCTTCTCCTCCTCCTCCTCCCGTCGACTTGACGTTAATTAACACACGGGTTAATTGATTTTAAAAGCCGAAGAATTACAGTTAACTTTTCCCACAGGGTACAGACGCCAGCCGCTTGGCACACTCTGCTTTTCGCACTGGTGCAGGGGGGCCGGGAAAGCCCGCAGCAAAACTAGCAACTGCTGAGGAACGTTGCCTGCTTATTGGAGTAGAGCCGATAGAAGTCGACGTGGTGCTGCCTCATCCTTACAGTATATAGCCATTCTATATTTTGTTAAGTAATCAAAGCACAACTCTATCTTCTTCTCCATTCATCTTTCAAAACAGGAAAACCCTTCAGAAGTTCTTATGGGGGAAATAAACCCTCCCCCAGACCATTTATTTTATCCATAATATGCTTGTTTCCAATAATAAGCAAATACCTGGTGCTTTTTTTTTTTTCAAGTCATAAGGAGGAAGGCTACCTCTTTCCTAGATATCACAGGCAAAGGAGAAGTTTTTTTTTTTTTTAAGGAGAAAGTTCCATAAAGTTCCTTTCTCTCTATCAGTGTTTTGTTGCTGTTCCTCATGACCCAGATTCATTATTTATGGTGAAGAATTTCACTAAGAAAGTAGGTACATTGTAATTAAAAACGAAATTCATATGAAAGCTGTTTGCTTTTTTGTTTATAAGTGTGGATTTTTGTTTTCTGTCCCCTTCACCCCAATCCCCTGTAGAAAATGAAAGCAATTGATACTGTAGTTGGGAAGGAGACATGCAAGGCTGGAAACTTGATGCTTTCACCTTTTCATGCTTTCATTTTATTTCATTTTGTTTTTTAAAAGCATGCGGCAAGTGAGGCGACAAAAGGAATCCATTATGCAAATCATGTCACTTTGCATAATGTCTCATGACTGGAAGATGCAGATGAGCTGTATAATTTATGAGTGCCAGTGTCTGTCTAAAAGTGTTGCACACAATTTACCAAGTGAGCCTGAGAGACATGGGGAAGGCAGCTCTTCCAACTCCATTGCCAGGAAAGCTCTATATATTTTCCTACAAGTGTTCCCTAGTAACATTAAATGCTATTTAAAAGAAATTAAGGTTCCAAATGTTTATGAAAGATGAAGATTTTCCTTTCACTCCCTTCACCCAAATTCTTTGCCTAAAAGTTTACAAGAAAGTATTAGACTCTAAAACATTAATTTTTAGATTCAATTTGGAAAAGAAAAGTTATTTGAGCTAAACGTGCCATTTGTATATGGATTTTCCTTTCTACGGCAAGGAATGTCTTAGAGAAACAGACACTTTATCCATTTGTCTGGATCTGTGTAGGCAGAGAAATGGGATATCTCATTTTGATTGGTTTTGTGTGTGCCCTGCTGTGTACAACATTTTATAAGTTATAGTCTCTTGGATGTATTAGATATGTAATATGGAAGACTGATACATTCATTATTCTTCTGATGACGTAATTCTGCTTTCATAGAAATCTTCAAAATAGAAATTCTATTCAATAAAAACTACATTTTAGTTAAGTCAGCTTAGTTGGTCACTCCATGTCTCATTTTGGTAACTTTTTTGAAAAGATGATTCTGTACCTTTTGAGAAGTTATAACATCTTTGATAACCTGACTAATCTGGCCTTATATTTTTCGTTTCAGTCATAGTAAGGTGTGTGAAAGAGAGGTACCGTTTGCCATGAGAATGTATACCAGGAGGATCTGAACTTTGGGGAGCATGTCAGGAAAGGCTTCCTGAGGAAAGTGGATTCAAGATCACTTCTGAAAGTTGAAGAGAAGTTAGACGAAAAGAGGGAGAAATTATTCTCCATGCAAACAATATGTTCAGTAAATCCTGAGACAAGAAAAGATCATGGTTGCTTGGAAGAACTAAAATAAAACCAGTGTGGCTAGAGTATAGATTATGGGTCATTGGATCATACTGGGAACAGATCAGGAGGTAAGCATGTGAGTAAGAGGTAACTTATTCATTACTTGCGTCTATTTTCTGGTGCTTGGTCTCTTATGTCATTATTAATTGTATGTACATATACATCATTAAGTTCATACCGAGAACTACTTACCATTATAATACTTTTTATAAAATAATTTTTAGATTTTTCAAAATCAACTTGTGCATTGAACCATGAGATTTCTGAATCCAACCTTATGTGATATATTTCTTCTTTTTGTGAAGTTTTATTTTCAAAAAGTTAATAACCATTTAAGAAAATAAAATAAGAACACACCACCTAATAAGAGCAAAATACAATTTTTTTCAAGTATACTTGGAACATTGGCAAACATAGACCACTTTCTGGTTCATTTAATAAAAATTAAAATTATTAAAGTCAAGCAAAATATATTTTCTGACCACAAACAAACTAAACTAAAAATCAATAACAGAAAGACATCTGGACAAACCCAAATTTTGGGAAATTAAACACATGAGTCACAGAGGCAGTCACAGGGAAATTAGGAAAATTTTGAATTGAATGACAATGAAAGCACATTACAGAATTTGTAAGCTGCAGCTAAAGAAGTACTTACAGAGAAATAAGCTTTAATGCCTTATTTTAGAAACCAAAAAAGTTTTGAACTGATAATCTAAGTGTCTTAAGGAAACAAATTAGGCCCAAAACAAGAGGAAGGAAGGAAATAATAAAGATACGAACATAAACCAATGAAATTGAGAAAAGTAGGGAAAATCAACATACCCAAAAGCTGGTTCTTCATGAAGAATACAAAAATTGATTAACATATAGCCAGACTGAATAAGAAAAAAAGTGTGAAGACACAGATTATCAAGACCTTGAGTAGAAGAGGGGACATCACTACAGATCTGGCAGATAGTAAATGGATAACAAGGGATAAATAAATTAAAACTTTGTAAATAAATTTGATAACCTAATTGAAATGGAAAAATTCCTTGAAAGACAGACTACCAGAATTCAAGAAGAAATAACCTGAATAGTTTTAGGTCTATTAAAGATATTGAATTTGTAGCTAAAAATACTTTCCTATAAAGAAAACACAGCCCAGATGGTTTCACTGGCAAGTTCTTCCAACATTTAAAGAAGAAATAATGTCAGTCCTAAACAACCTCTTTTAGGAAATAGAAAAGGAAGGAACCCTTTCCAACTGATTTTATGAAGTCAGCATTACTCTGATGCCCAAACCAGACAAATACAATATAAGAGCAGAGAACTACAGACCAATAACTCTCATAAGCATAAGCACAAAAATCTTTAACAAAATGTTAGCAAATTGAGTTGAATAATATGCAAAAAAATGCATGACCAAGTCAGGTTTATTCCAAAAATGAAAGGTTGAGTCAACATTCTAAAATCGGTTTGACTTACCATATCACCAGATTTGTTAAATCATGAATTTAATGGATGTAGAAAAAAGTGAGCCACAGTAATCAAAACAGTGTGATAATGAGGTAAGGATGGACATAAAGATTAGTGGAGGAGAAGAGAAAGCCCAGAAATAGACACAACTTTTTGATAAAGGGTCAAAGATAATCCAGTGGAGAGACAATAGTCTTTTCAATACATGATGCTGTAACCAAATAAATAAATACCTTTACCCATGCTTTACTATAATATAAATGTTAATTTTAAATGGGTATTAAAACAAAAAATACTATAAAAGTTCTTGAAGAAAGTATAAAATAAATATTTGTAACCTTGGGCTAGGCAAAAGATTTTATAGAGAGGGAAGATTTTATAGCAGGGAAAGAAACCTGGACCATAAATGAAAAAGATAAATTGGACTTTAGAAAAGTTGAAAACTTTTGCTATTGGAATGACAATGTCAAATAAGTGAAAAAAAAAGCTATGGACAAATATTTGCAACCCATAATGAGATAAATTAATCTAAATCAAACAAAAAATGACACAGAAGATAGTAGATGAAGACATTAAAACAGCCACCACGGGCTTCCCTTGTGGTGCAGTGGTTAGGAGTCCGCCTGCCAGTGTAGGGGACACAGGTTCAAGCCCTGGTCCAGGAGGATCCCACATGCCACGGAGTAGCTAGGCCCGAGTGCCACGGCTGCTGAGCCTGTGCTCTGGAGCCCACGAGCCACAACTACTGAGCCCATGTACTACAACTACTGCAACCCGTGCACCTAGAGCCCATGCTCTGCAACAGGAGAGGCCACCACAATGGGAGGCCTGTGTACCGCAGCGAGGAATAGTCCCCGCTCAACACAACTAGAGAAAGCCCATGCACAGCAACAAAGACCCAATGCAGCCAAAAATTTAAAAAACGAAGAAGCAAAAAAACAAACAAAAAAAACAAAACAGCCACCACAACTGAATTCCATATATTCAAGAACTTAGAAGAAATCAGGAACATATTAAATGTGGATATGAAAGACAAAATAAAAAATACTCTAATTGAACTTGTAGAGACTAAAACTACCATATCTGAGATGAAGAATACCATGTCAGGAAGGGATTGACAGATTAAATATTTCAGAAGAAAGGATTAGTCAACTTTAAGACATATAAATAGAAACTATCCAAAATGACACGCAGAAAGAAAAGTAACACAAAAATAATGGACAGAGCAACAGCGAGTTGTGGGACAATTTCATGTGGCCTGATATATGTGTAACTGAGCCCTTGAAGGACAGATAGAAGGGGGACAAAAACTATGTTCAAAGAAGTAGCTGAAAATTTTCTAAATTTGGTGAAAATTATAAGCCAATGGCTCCAACTATCTCAATGAACTCCAAGCACAAGAAACATGAAGAAAACTACACTAAGGCAGATCATAATGAAATTGCTTAAAATCAGTAAAAAGTAGAACATTTTAAGAGTAGCTAGAGAAAAGAAGATATATGTACAGAGGGACAAAGACTAAAATGACAGCAGATTTCTTGTTGGAATTAATGCAAGCCAGAAGACAGTGGAGTAATATCTTTAAATATTGAAAGAAAAAAAAAGTTACACTGAAATTCTATAAACAACATAAATATCTTCCAAAAGCAAAAGTGAAATACAAATTTTTCAGATGTACAAAAGCTGAAATAATGCATCATTAGCAGACATGCACTACAGGAAAAAAAAAATTAAAGGAAATTCTTCAGACAAATGGAAAATTATACCACATGAAGATCCTTCGAAATGGTAATCATGTTGGTAAATTTTTTTAACTTAAATGTATTTAAAGGTAATTGATATTTAAGGCAAAAGTAGTAACAAGATACTGTTTTTATAACACGTAACAGTAAAATCCATGACACAGGGCTTCCCTGGTGGCGCAGTGGTTGAGAGTCCGCCTGCCAATGCAGGGGACACGGGTTCGTGCCCCAGTCCGGGAAGATCCCACATGCCGTGGAGCGGCTAGGCCCGTGAGCCATGGCCACTGAGCCTGCGCGTCTGGAGCCTGTGCTCTGCAACGGGCCACAACAGTGAGAGAGGCCCGTGTACCACAAAAAGAAAAAAAAGAAAAATCCATGACACAGTAGCACAAAAGCTACTGAAGAAAATGGAGAAATGAAAGAATTATGATAAAAGGTTCTTATATGTGAAGTGGCATAACATTACATGAAGGTAGGCTGTGATAAGTTAAAGTTGTATACTATAAACCCTAAAAAATAAAATGACATGCTAAAGATATATTTAATATGATAACAAAAGAGAGAAAATTGAATTATTGTTGCCAGATAATCTCTGCTATTTCTGGAACATATTATTCACATTTATAGAAGAGATTTCATTTCTGCAACACATCACCTTCAAAGTCCCCACCTACAGAGGACAGTCACTACTAAGTTACTCAATGATGCTGGTTAAGTGAGTCATCTTCCAGATCCTTCCAGGGTACATAGTAAGCAGGGGTTTGGTCTTATATAACATGTCCACTCCAAGATACCCACTCCTCTGAGGTTTTTATTACTTCCTGAATAATTTATATAATCACTTGTCATATCTCTACTTTGTTTAATGTGGGCTACCACTCTTCAGGTTTCCAAGAACTACCCCATCAGTATATTAAAAAGTAAGTGTAAGGACCCTTATCAAAGCATTAAGTCTGAGTCATAGAAAAGTTACCCCATTAAAAACAGCTTTGTATTCCACTTCCCTGGTCCAGTGGCCTCAGAATCTACTCCCCGGGATAGTCTATAGGTTTCTACAGTACTTATTAGCCAGGTGCTGCAGTCTCTGTTGGCATTCAGTCTCTCTTCTCCCTTAGCAGGCTCAAGATTTCCACAGTGGGGCCGTGCTGAGAATTAACACTACTATCACTCTGGTGCCCAGGAGGTGAAGTGAAGTCAAGTTCTGAGAAAGGAAACCATTATAAGCCACTTGCCTCATTTGAACCCTCTGCATGGTCATCAAGGAAGATGGAGTCCCATCCCCTAACAGGTAGAAGTGGGTCCCTTCCACAGGCCCAAAGGATTGAGGGTAATCTGAGTGTTCCAAATTCTTAACTGCATCAATCGTAATATCCCCAGCCCAAGGCTCAGGGTTCCACTTCTCTATCAGGGTCCTGACTTTGGCTTAGAAGATTTGTCTGGGATGAGAAATCAACCTTCTCTTTGGCTCTGCCACTCATAATTAAGTCACATTCCTAGTCATAAATCATGCTCGCCGTCTGATTTTTATTTCACCTTTCAATTTGTGCTCAGTTGACCTAAGTCTGTCATTCTCTTTTTAAATAAATCAGTGGTGCTCAGCAATAATCACTCAGTTCCACAGTCCTAATACTTAACTTTCTCCATCATTGATCTGAAATGCCAGAGAAATTACACAGGCTGGTACATTTCCTTCCACCTGTATCACATCCCCATTTACCACAAGTGAAAGTCTTAATATTTGCACTACTGCAACCTGCCAGACTATAGGACCTTTCCTAGACCATGCTTCTCATCATCAGTCCTGGTAGCAGCTGTCCTAGGTAGGGTTCCCTAAAGTCAGAGCCTTTATTGGGCAGAGCCCCAAAAGCATCTACAACAATAACCAAGTATCCAGTAAAGATATGAAAGTGTGTTTATGCTCATTAGTTATGAAAATGGAAATTAAAACCCAATGAGATAACACATGTTCCATATGTATTTGGAAAAAAGTTATATTCTGCCATTGTTAGATGCATCATTCTAATAGGTCCAGTTGGTAGCTGTTCTCATCTGTATCTTTTCTGATTTTCAGTCATCTTGTTCCATCAATTACTAAGGAAGGAGTGTTAAAATCTTCAGTTTTGAGTAGATACTTTTATATCTTTATTTCTGTCATTTTTGTTTCATGTACTTTGAAGTTTTATTTTTTTGATGCATATACTTTTAGGACTGCAGTGCATTCCTAGTGAATTGAATGTTTTATCATTATGAAAATATTTTTCTTTGTCTCTGGCAATATACTCCTTGTTTTGAAGTTTACTTTGTGTGATGTTAATTGACTAATCGTGTTTCCATAATATATCTTGTTTCACTAAAGTATAGTTTTTAGTAATGCATACTTAGATGGTATTTTTATTAGGCAAAGCAGGTAACTGGAGAACCTAAAAATCAAGGCATTGGTTTTCTTCAGGTGGGGGTGAGCATGTGAGCAGGGAAGACATGATTGGAACATAGCACTTGGGATATTTTTCTGTCACTAGCAAGATTTTATTTTTTCACCTGGATAGTGATAACACAGGAGTCTGCTTTATAATAACTCACTAAGCATATAATTATATTTGGTGCGCTTTTACATGTTTTATAGTTCACAATGAAAAAACTTCAGAAACAAAAAAGAATGTTCATTATGTCATGCATGCAAAGAATATTTACAAAAACCCACATGCTTTGTCACAAAGAAAATCTCAATAGATGTCAAAAATGTGATATCATTCAGATTGTGTTTTCTCAGCAATACATAATCATATTCAAAATCAACCATAAAAAGTAATTTTAAAAACCCCATGTGGCTAGGATATATAATACAAATAATGAGTTATAACTCATAGCATTAAATAAATATCCATGATACTACACTGATATTTAAAAATTTAAATAAATTGGGATAAAAGGATAGCTCTTTGTTTTAGTAAAATCACAATAAGTAATGTAGAAAGAATAATGGAAATAGAAAGTCACCATAGAAAATACTACAGAAATAATTACTGCAGGCATTAATCATCCATGGATGCTAAAATTGCTGGATCGAAGTATGACAAGAAAGAGACTGTTTATCCTTTACTTGCTTGTTTTATCCCATCTCAAAGTATATTCCCTTCAAGATATGAATTAATTGCAAAGCTAAAAATCATAACTTTACTATGGGGAATCCTGGCAGACACCATCTTAATAAGTTTTCAGAGTTATTAAAAGTATTGGGGAACTTCCCTGGTGGTCCAGTGGTAAAGAATCCGCCTTCCAATGCAGGGAATGCAGGTTCAATCCCTGGTTAGGGAGCTAAGATCCCACATGCCACGGAGCAACTAAGCCCATGCACCACAACAACTGAGTTTGCGTGCCTCAACTAGGGAGCCTGTGTGCCACAACTACAGACCCCAGGCACCCTGGAGACTGCATGCCACAACTAGAGAAGAGAAAACCCACACGCCACAACTAGAGAGAAGCCTGCGTGCCTCAACGAAAGATCCCACATGCCTCAACGAATATCCCGCATGCCGCAACTGAGACCTGATGCAGCCAAAAATAAATAAATAAATAATCTTTTTTAAAAAAGTATTGGGACATTTTGACTTTGGGTACCTGCTGTTATGATGCAGTCTCACTGTGTGCTCTTGAGTTTAGCATCACCTTGGCAAAAATGTATAATCTCAGTCTAATCATGAGAAAACTTCAGACAATGTCAAATTGAGAGATGTTCTATAAGATAACTAATCAGTATTCTAAAGTATCAAGGTCATGGGAAAACAAGGAAAGATTGAGAAACTGTCACAGATTGGTGAAGACTAAGGAGACATGATAACTTAAGGCAACCTCTTCTTCCTATACAGACACTTCAATAAGGGATTTGTCCCTACACTTAAACCATAACTACCTTTCATATCTAGTAGGAGATTCTCTATAAAATATACTAAGGGCTTCTCACATACACAAGTGCCCTTCAACACTGTGAAAATATTCCTTTCTTTATCTATTGCTGCCTGTTCATGGACCATAAGCTCTTATGGCATGCCTTTTCCACTAATCAGAGGTAGTAGCCAGTTCATTGGCGGGGAGATCCTGCTGGATAAACATATGACACAGAGGTACAAGAAATTCATGATGACCACTCATCACAGACAACTTTGTTCTTCATTTATAAACCATAATACACAAAGATTACCATAATATGAGGAAAATCAGCAAAATGAATATGAAAGAATAAAACAAGAAAAAAGAATTATTGACCCCAGAGGAAATAAATGATGCAATAAACACAAACTTTTAAAACTGTAGTTTGAAGCAACCTAAATGTCCATCAGCAGAGGAACAGATAAAGATGTGGTACATATATACAATGCAATATTACTCAGCCATAAAAATGAATGAAATTGGGTCATTTGTAGAGATGTGGATGGACCTAGAGACTGTCATACAGAGTGAAGTAAGTCAGAAAGAGAAAAACAAATATCATATATTAACACGTGTAGAGTCTGAAAAAATTGGTATAGACGATCTTATTTACAAAGCAGAAATAGAGACACAGATGTAGAGAACAAACAAACGTATGGATACCAAGGGGGAAGGGGGGGTGGATGGGATGAATTGAGAGATTGAGATTGACATATATACACTACTGATACTGTGTATAAAATAGATAACTAATGAGAACCTACCGTATAGCACAGGGAACTCTACTCAGTGCTCTGTGGTGACCTAAATGGGAAGGAAATACAAAAAAGAGGGGATATATGTATACATATAGCTGATTCACTTTGCTGTACAGTAGAAACTAACACAATATTGTGTTAGCAACTATACTCCAAGAAAAATTTTTTTAAAAAAACTTTTTTTTTTTGCGGTACGCGGTCCTCTCACTGTTGTAGCCTCTACCGTTGCGGAGCACAGGCTCCGGACGCGCAGGCTCAGCGGCCATGGCTTACGGGCCTAGCCGCTCCGCAGCATGTGGGATCTTCCCAGACCGGGGCACGAACCCGTGTCCCCTGCATCGGCAGGCGGACTCTCAACCACTGCGCCACCAGGGAAGCCCCGTAGTTTGACTTTTTAAATTCACTGAGAGAAGCTTTCATGCAAAGGAGAAATCAGAGCAGGAAAGAATTCTTTTTTTTTTTTTTAACATCTTTATTGGAGTATAATTGCTTTACAATGGTGTGTTAGTTTCTGCTGTATACAGGAAAGAATTCTTAAAGGTTAAAAAGCATGACACTCAAAACAGAAAATTCGATAGAATTGATTAAATGACATGACACTGACTGAATTAGTAATGTGAAAGGAAACCCCCCATAACATAGAGCAAAAGACATATAAACAGAGAAGCGTTGAGATGTAGTATCAATGTTTATCTCATTGTTAGTTTCCTTTATTTTAGAGTATTCCTTTTAGTCATTTCAATTTGGAAAAGGCATCTCATACTGTTTTTCCACTGTGAACCCAGAAGTCACAAACTTATAAACATAAAAAATATTCAAAATGTTTAAACTGACGTATAAAGTAGCTTTTCTATAGCCACCAAGTCTATGTATTTACATTGTTCGCATTGCCTTTTTCCAAAACTGAATGTTTATTATTTACTTAGAAATTAACAAATTATTGTTGTAAGACAATGAGGCTTATAGATATGTGAAAAAATAAAGTATACCCCATCCCTGCTATCCTCATTGCCACTCTCTGAGAGGTAACCATTGTTGACAGCTTCCTGAATATTCAAGTTTTCTATGTATGTACAACTACATAAGCAAAATGTTGAACAAAAATGGGATCCTACTTATTTTTCAGCATCTTGCATTTTTTATGCAATAGCAAATCATTAGATTATTTTCTTGTTTATGTCTACATATCTGTTTCATTTTTAACAACTACATAGAATTCCACACTAGGAATACATAAAAGGTTTTTTATTATTTATTTTTATTAATTAATTTTTTTGTGTGTGTGGCTGCATTGGGTCTTCGTTGCTGTGCATGGGCTTCTTCTCTAGTTGCGGCGAGAGGAGGCTACTCTTTGTCTTGGTGCACGGGCTTCTCATTGCGGTAGCCTCTCTTGTTGTGGAGCATGGGCTCTAGGTGCACAGGCTTCAGTAGTTGTGGCACGTGGGCTCAGTAGTTGTGGTTCGTGGGCTCTAGAGTGCAGGCTCAGTAGTTGTGGCACACAGGCTTTGTTGCTCCATGGTGTGTGGGATCTTCCCAGACCAGGGCTCAAACCCGTGTCCCCTGCATTGGCAGGCATATTCTTAACCACTGCACCATGAGGGAAGTCCTATTTCTCTTGTTTAATTGAAGTGTAGTTGATTTACAATATTATATTAGTTTCAGGTGTACAGCATAGAGATTCAGTATTTTTATAGTTTATACTCCATTAAAGGTTATTACAAGATAATGGCTATAATTCCCTATGTTATAGAATGTATTCTTGTTGCTTATGTATTTTATTTTATTTCTATTTATTTATATATTTTTTGGCTGCATTGGTTCTCCATTGATGTGCATGGGATTTCTCTAGTTGTGGCGAATGGGGGCTACTCTTCGTCGTGGTGCACGGGCGTCTCATAGTGTGGCTTCTCTTGTTGCAGAGCACGGGCTCTAGGCATGCGGGCTTCCGTAGTTGTGGCTCACAGGCGCTATAGCGCAGGCTTAGTAGTTGTGTCACACTGGCTTAGTTGTTCTGTGGCATGTGGGATCTTCCCAAACCAGGGCTCGAACCTGTGTCCCCTGCATTGGCAGGTGGATTCTTAACCACTGCGCAACCAGGGAAGTCCCTAAGGATTTTATATATAGTAGTTTGTTTCTCTTAATCCCGCACCCTTAGTGTGCCCCTCCCTGCTCCCCTCTCCCCACTGGTAACCACTAATTTGTTTTCTATATCAGTGAATCTGTTCCTGTTTTGCTGTATACCATCATTTGTATTATTTTTTAGTTCCACATATAAGTGATATCATACAGTATTTTTCTTTCTCTGATTTATTTCACTAAGCAGAATATTCTCTAGGTCTATTCACATTACTACAAATGGCAGAATTTCATTCTTTTTTATGGCTGAGTAATATTCCATTGTGTATATATACCACGTCTTCTTTATCCATTCTTCTATTGATGGATGCTTGAGTTGCTTCCATATCTTTACTACTGTAAATACTGCTTCTGTGAACATTGGGTGCATACATCTTTTTGAATCAGTGTTTTCATATTTTCTGGATATATACCCAGGAGTGGAATTGCTAGGTCATATGGTAGTTCTACTTTTAGTTTTTTGTGGACCCTCAATACTGTTTTCCATAGTGGCTGCACTGATTCACACTCTCACCTAAATGCACAAGGGTTCCCTTTTCTCCACATCCTCACTAATGTTTATTTGTAGACTTTTTGATGATAGCCATTCTGATATATGCAAGGTGATACTTCATTGTGGTTTTGATTTGCATTTCTCTAATAATTAGTGATGTGATTTACATTTCTCTAATAATTAGTGATGTTGAGCATCTTTTCACGTGCCTGTTGGCCATCTGTATGTCTTCTCTGGAGAAATGTCTCTTTAGATCTTCTTCATATTTTTTGATTGGGTTATTTCTCTTTTTTTTGTTATTGAGTTGTATGAGCTGTTTGTATATTTTGGAAATTAAGCCCTTGTCAGCTGCATCATTTGAAAATATTTTCTCCCAGTCCGTTTGTCTATGGTTTCCTTTGCTGTGCAACAGCTTTTAAGTTTAATTAGGTCCCATTTGTTTATTTTTCCTTTGCTTTTACAGACAGATCCCAAAAAGTATTGCTATGATTTATGTCATTTATGTCAAGGAATATTCTGCCTTTGTTCTCTTCTAGGAGTTTCATGGTTACAGGTCTTACATTAAGGCCTTTAATCCATTTGAGTTTTCTTTTACAGGGTGTGAGGAAATGTTCTAATTGCATTGTTTTACATATAGCTTTCCAGTTTTCCCAGCACCACTTATTGAAGAGACTATCTTTTCTCCATTTTCATAGTCTTGCCTGTTTATCATAGATTAATTGACCATAGGTGTGTGGGCTTATTTATGGGCCTTCTATTCTGTTCCATTGATCTTTGTGTCTGTTTTTGTGCCAGTACTTTGCTGTTTTTGATTACTGTAGCTTTGTACAGTAGTTTGAAGACAGGGAGCATGATACCTCCAGCTCTGTTCTTTTATTTCATGATTGCTTTGGCAATTCAGGGTCTTTTGCTTGGTTCCACATGAATTTTGGTGTTATTTTTTCTAGTTCTGTGAAATATGTCATGGGTGTTATGATAAGGATTGCATTAAGTCTGTTGCTTTGGTTAGTATGGCTATTTTAACAATATCAATTCTTCCAATCCAAGAGCATGAAATATCTTTCCATTTCTTTTTCCATTTCATTTTCAATTTCCTTCATCAGTGTTCTATAGTTTTCAGCATAAAGGTCTTTCACCTCCTTAATTAAGTTTCTTCCTAGATGGGACTTCCCTGGTGGCACAGTGGTTAAGAATCCACCTGCCAATGCAAGGTACATGGGTTTCAGCCCTGGTCTGGGAAGATCCCACATGCCGCGGAACAACTAAGCCCATGTGCCACAACTACTGAGCCTGTGCTCTATAGAGCCCGAGAGCCACAACTACTGAGCCTGCGTGCCACAGCTACTGAAACCTGCATGCCTATAGCCCATGTTCCACAATAAGAGAAGCCACCACAATGAGAAGCCTGTGCACCGCAACAAAGAGTAGCCCCTGCGAATCGCAACTAGAGAACGCCCATGCACAGCAATGAAGACCCAATGCAGCCAAAAATAAATTAATTTAAAAAAAAATTATTCCTAGGCATTTTTTTCTTTTTGACATGATTTTAAATGGGACTTCTCTTAAACTTTCTCTTTCTGATAGTTCATTATTCATATATAGAAAAGCAACATATTTTTGTATATTAATCTTATATCCTGCAACTTTGCTGAATTCATTTATTAGTTCTAATAGTTTTGGGGTGGAGACTTTAGGGTTTTCTATATAAAGTATCATGTTATCTGCAAATAGTGAGAGTTTTATTTTTTCCCCTCAATTTAGATGTCTTTCATTTCTTTTTCTTGTCGGATTGCTCATAAAAATCAGATCAGAAATACATGAAAAAGAAATGAAGGACACAATAGCAAAGATCAATAAAACTAAAAGCTGGTTCTTTGAGAAGGTAAACAAAATTGATAGACCATTAGCCAGACTCATGAATAAAAAAAGGGAGAACACTCAAATCAACAGGATTAGAAATGAAAACGGAGAGGTAACAACTGACACTGCAGAAATACAAAAGATCATGGGAGATTACTACAAGCAACTATATGCCAATAAAATGGAAAACCTGGAAGAAAATGGACAAATTCTTAGAAAAGCACAACCTTCCAAGACTGAACTAGGAAGAAACAGAAAATATGAACAGACCAATCACAAGCACTGAAAGTGAAACTGTGATTAAAAATCTTCCAACAAACAAAAGCCCAGGACCAGGTGGCTTCACAGGCGAATTCTATCAAACATTTAGAGAAGAGCTAACACCTATCCTTCTCAAACTCTTCAAAATATAGCAGAGGGAGGAACACTCCCAAACTCATTCTACGAGGCCACCATCACCCTGATACCAAAACCAGACAAAGATGTGACAAAAAAAGAAAACTACAGGCCAATATCTCTGATGAACATAGATGCAAAAATCCTCAACAAAATACTAGCAAACAGAATCCAACAACACATTAAAAATATCATATACCATGATCAAGTGGGGTTTCTCCCATGAATGCAAGTATTCTTTAGTATATGCAAATCAATCAATGTGATACACCATATTAACAAATTGAAGGAGAAAAACCATATGATCATCTCAATAGATACAGAAAAAGCTTTCGGCAAAATTCAACACCCACTTATGATAAAAACCCTCCAGAAAAGGCATAGAGGGAACTAACCTCAACATAATAAAGGCCATACGTGACAAACCCACAGCCAACATCGTTCTCAATGGTGAAAAACTGAAACCATTTCCACTAAGATCAGGAACAAGACAAGGTTGCCCACTCTCACCACTCTTACTCAACATAGTTCTGGAAGTTTTGGCCACGGCAATCAGAGAACAAAAAGAAATAAAAGGAATCCAAATTGGAAAAGGAGAAGTAAAACTGTCACTGTTTGCAGATGCCATGATACTATACATAGAGAATCCTAAAGATGCTACCAGAAAACTACTAGAGCTAATCAATGAATTTGGTAAAGTAGCAGGATATAAAATTAATGCACAGAAACCTGTTGCATTCCTATACACTAATGATGAAAAATCTGAAAGAGAAATTAAGGAAACACTCCCATTTACCACTGCAACAAAAGAATAAAATACCTAGGAATAAACCTACCTAAGGAGACAAAAGGCCTGTATTCAGAAAACTATAAGACATTGATGAAAGAAATTTAAGATGATACCAACAGATGGAGAGATATACCATTTTCTTGGATTAGAAGGATCAACATTGTGAAAATGACTATACTACCCAAAGCAATCCACAGATTCAATACAATTGCTATCAAACTACCAATGGCATTTTTCACAGAACTAGAACCAAAAACTTCCCAATTTGTATCGAAACACAGAAGACCCCGAATAGCCAAGGGAATCTTGAGTAAGAAAAATGGAACTGGAGGAATCAGGGTCCCTGACTTCAGACTATACTACAAAGCTACTGTAATCAAGACAGTATGGTACTGGCACAAAAACAGAAATATAGATCAATGGAACAGGACAGAAAGCCCACAGATAAACCCGCACACATATGGTCACCTTATTTTTGATAAAGGAGGCAAGAATATACAATGGAGAAAAGACAGCCTCTTCAATAAGTGGTGCTGGGAAAACTGCACAGCTACATGTAAAAGAATGCAATTAGAACACTCCGTAACACCATACACAAAGATAAACTCAGAATGGATTTAAGACCTAAATGTAAGGCCAGACACTATAAAACTCTTCAAGGAAAACATAGGCAGAACACTCTATGACATAAATCCCAGCAAGGTCCTTTTTGACCCACCTCCTAGAGAAATGGAAATAAAAACAAAAATAAACAACAAGATGAAAAGACAACCCTCAGAATGGGAGAAAATATTTGCCAATGAAGCAACTGACAGAGGATTAATCTCCAAAATTATACAAGCAGCTCTTGTAGCTCAATATCAAAAAAACAAACAACCCAATCCAAACATGGGCAGAAGACCCAGATAGACATTTCCCCAAAGAAGATATACAGATTGCCAACAAACACATGAAAGGATGCTCAACATCACTAATTATTAGAGAAATGCAAATCAAAACTACAATGAGGTATCACCTCACACCAGTTAGGATGCCCATCATCAGAAAAACTACAAACAGCAGATGCTGGAGAGGGTGTGGAGAAAAGGGAACCTTCCTGCACTGTTGCTGGGAATGTAGATTGATACAGTCACTATGGAGAACAGTATGGAGGTTCCTTAGAAAACTAAAAATAGAACTACCATACGACCCAGCAATCCCACTACTGGGCATATACCCTGAGAAAACCATAATTCAAAAAAGTCATGTACCACAATGTTCATTGGAGCTCTATTTACAATAGCCAGGACATGGAAGCAACCTAAGTGTCCATCGACAGATGAATGGATAAAGAAGATGTGGCACATATATACAATGGAATATTACTCAGCCATAAAAAGAAATTAAATTGAGTTTTTTGTAGTGAGGTGGACGATGGACCTAGAGTCTGCCATACAGAGTGAAGTAAGTCAGAAAGAGAAAAACAAATACCGTATGCTAACACATATATATGGAATCTAAAAAAAAAAAAAATGGTTCTGAAGAACCCAGGTGCAGGACAGGAAAAAAGACGTAGATGTAGAGAATGGGCTTGAGGACACAGGGAGGGGGAAGGGTAAACTGGGACAAAGTGAGAGAGTGGCATGGACATATATACACTACCAAATGTAAAATAGATACCTAATGGGAAGCAGCCACATAGCACAGGGAGATCAACTCTGTGCTTTGTGACCACCTAGAAGGGTGGGATAGGGAGGGTGGGAGGGAGACACAAGAGGGAGGGGTTATGGGGATATATGTATACATATAGCTGATTCACTTTTTTATACAGCAGAAACTAACACAACATTGTAAAGCAATTATACTCCAATAAAGATGTTAAAATATAAAACAAAGTTGAGAAAAAAAAATAAAGTCATTATTGATAGGTGTATACTTTGCCATTATATTACTTGTTTTCTAGTTGTTTTTGTAGTTCTCTGTTTATTTCTTCTTTTTGTTTATTCCCTTGTGGTTTGATGATTTTCTTTAGTAGTATGTTTGTGTTCCTTTCTTTTTGGTTTTTGTGTATTTGTTGTAGGTTTTTGATTTGTGGTTACCATGGGGTTCATATATGTTGACCTATATCTACTTGTCTTAAACTGGTAGTTCAAACACATTCTAAAAGATCTATATTTTTTACTACCTCCCCATTTTGTGTTTTCTATGTCATATATTACATCTTCATGCTATCCCTTAACTATTTATCATAGTTATACTTGCTTTTACTATTTTTTGTCTTTTAATCTTCATACTGGGTTATTTAAGTGGTTGGATCTCAGTGCTTACTATATATTTGCCATTCCTAATGGGAATATCCCTTATAGATTCTTACTTCTTTTCCACTTAGAGAAGACCCTTTAACATTCCTTTTAGTGTAGGTTTAGCATTGATGAACTCCTAGTTTTTGCTTCTCAGGGAAGTTGTTTATCTTTTCTTCTTTTCTAAATGATAATCTTGCTGGGTAGCGAATCCTAGGTTGCAGGTTTTTCCCTTTCAGCACTTTGAATATATCTTGCCACTCCTTTCTGTCCTGAAAAGTTTCTGCAGAGAAATCAGCTGATAGACTTATGGGGATTCCTTTGTTTATGACTCTTTGTTTTTCTCTTGCTGCCTTTAGAATTCTCTCTTTATCTTTAACTTTGCCATTTTAATTATGATATGCCTTGGTATGGATCTGTTTGAGTTTATCTTTTTTTTGGACCTTCTGTGCTTCCATATCTGGATATCTGTTTCTTTCTTCAGTTTTGAGAACATTTCAGCCATAATTTTCTCAAATACATTTTTTGTTCCACTTCTCTCTCTCTTCTCTTTCTGAGGCCCCTATAATGCAAATGTTGGTATGCTTAATATTATCCCAGAGATCTCTTAAATTGTTTTCATTTTTTTAAATTTGTGTTTCTTTTTGCTGTTCTGATTGGGTGGTTTCCATTATTCTGTCTTCCAGATCACTTACACATTCTTCTCTATCACTTAGTCTGCTATTCATTCCTTCTAGTGTGTTGTTTATTTCAGCTATTGAATTCTTCATTTCTGATTAGGTCTTTAATATTTTCTGTTCCTTGTTAAGTGTTCAGCATGTACATCAATTGTTTTCTCTATTCAGTTAACATTTTTTTTTTACCAATGCTTTGAATTCTTTAACTGGTAAATTGTTTATTCTGTTTCATTATTTATTCAGGTATTTTCTCTTGCCCTTTCAATTGAAAGTAGTTCCTCTGCCCTTTTATTTTGCCTAACTTTCTCAGCTTCTGTGAATTTAGGGGAAACAGCTATCTATTGTGGTCTTGAACGGGTGATCTTGTGTGAGAGTATCCCTATACAGACTGTGTGTGCCTAATGCCTATGGTGGGGAAGCTGGATCTGACGTGGATGCAAGTCACATCTTTCCTCAGGGTGTGCTGACAGCTCTCACCTTGGTCGGGGATGGAGCTAGAGATGGAAGGGCTAGAGCTGAAGCCAGGTGTAAGACAGGACTTCCCCTCTGCGCAGTGGCCATCACCGCCCCATCAAGGGTGAGGTCTAATCCCAAATTGCTGAAGCAGAATCCCTACGGGTTGGGCCAAGCTGGCTCTCTTCCCTTTAAGTGTGTGTTTTTCCCTCTCCCTGCACCAAGACCCTTGCTCCAGAGGAGGGTAGTGCTGAAACAAGGAGGTCCAATGTGGTCTCTCACCTTGTGTTGGCCACAGATAGAAATCTGGTGTGTTGCCTGTACAGTTACCAATAGCTCCACTCAGACACAGCCTCAGGTGCAAGTCCACTTTATCCTTCACAGCAGATCACTCTGCCCCCAGCCTCTGCCATCCCTGCCCTGTGGTGGAATCTCTCTACAGGGCAGGTGGGACCCACATGGCCTCTTGGTGTGTATGGGGGTGTTGTTGAGCTGTGGTTGAACAGCCATCGTCAGAGATCAAGGCTGTTTCTGAGGTGCTGCTTGAGGAAGGGCCAACAGTGACCTTTTCAACTACACCCTGGCTGTTAACACCCAAGTTATTCTCAGGGGTGTATTTCACATTCAGCCAGTTTTTAGCGTTATTAAGGATGTTGGTGTGCAAACCATTTTAACCTACCAGTTTCTATTTGCATTGTTATAACATGGTTTGGGTTAAGACTGAAATTAGCATTCAAAATTGCTTTTTTGTGTGCTGAACTGTGAATACTAATGATATGTCCCTTGCCTAAAACTAAGTATTATGTATCCTCCCTTTATACATAAATAATTTTTTCCTGATACAGATCTTAAATCCAGTTGCACGTCTAAAGTATTTTGAGAATTCCGTTTGGCAGCAAAACTTAAACCAAGGAATAAATTTACACTGCTTTTTCTTAATATAGTACATCACTTTTAACCTCTTCCTTCAGTGGTTGGGGGATACTGCAGTAAAATGCTGAGATCACCTCAGTGTATTTCTTAAATACTCATGGCTTTCTGGCCATGCACACTGCCTAAGGGTTCAATCAGTAGGTTAATTCTTTCTTCAGGGTTGGCCTGAGGGTTAAAGTTCCTGATGAGCCAAGTAGATCTTGCATGTAGGACGAAGGTGGGTAGATTAAGTGTATATGAATGCTGGGGGACAAAAACTACTCATGTGCAGCTGAAGTCACAACATGATCTTTATTTTGTGTATATTATCTATCTGTTTTCATGTTGTTTTGTTGTTTTTGGCTTATTTTACAGCCCTATTATAGCCAAGCTCTTTCAACGTCTGACAAATGATTGCTTTGAAAACATCTTGTATTTTCATGCAGTTGTTTTAGTGGAAGTTTTGCATCTTGTTCCTTTTTACCTTTTAATTTATTCCAAGCCTGTTTCCTATTTTACCTTTTTATAAATAAGATGAACTAAGGAAGGGGAAATCATGATAATATGGAAAAGTTTAGTTTTATTTGATTAAATCTTTTTTCTGTGACATCTCTAATAGTAATAATGATGATCTCCATATATGCTGATATTTTAATTACTTTATGTATTAGCAGTTTATTAATATTTTAACAGACTTTACATTTTACCATGGGGAAGAAAACACAGATCCCCTGAATTTAAGTAACTTACCCAAAGTTACTTAAAGCTAGTAAGTAGCAGAATGAGAGTTAATAGCTAAGAAATAGATTCAAACTCAGGTCTATCTGGCTCCTAAGCCAATGCTTTTTCCTCCATGCCAATATTTCTCAGTCTGGGAATCCTAAAAGGTTGGGGTGTCCCAGATGTCATCTTTTGACAAGTTTTTTATTCTTCCAAGTATTTACTGAGTGCTAATTACGTGTTGGATGTTATTCTAGGCACTTGATGTACATTATGGAGGAAAGAAAACAAGATGTTGCTCCTCTAAGAGTTTACATTCTTGTGGGAATGGGGGATATAGACAATAAACAAAGACGTAATGTATATAATATGTTAGAAGGTGGTAAGTGCTATAGAAAAGAATATTCTCTGACAGTTCTATATTGTGCTTTCATTGTATTGATTATAAATATTTAATATAATGATATTGTAAATAATCTTAATGACCTCCTATAACAAAGTACTGACTTGTGATTTCAGAGCAATTATTTATATTTGTGTTTTCTCTCACATAATGGCTAGTGAATGCAAAAAAAAATGTTATGGTACAATCTTAAAATGAAGGAGTCATACTGGTTCAAAGAGGATTGATTCATAACAGCATGAATGTAAAGATGCCATGAACCCTAAAGAACATACATTGCAGAAGTTGGTTTTATACTGAATTTGAAATCGCTATTGTATCGCACAGACCGTATCTTTGTATGTACCTCCTTTAAATAATTCTACAGTGTTTAAAACCCTGTTCTGAATCCCATTAATCAGATTGCTTAGTGCACACTTAAATCACAAGAATATTTAAACATATCTTCAAGTAAAAGATAGCTCTACAATGTTAACAATGATACCTTGTTAAAATAGGCACTCAAAGATTGTTTATGGCCAGGTGTTGGTTAAATATAAATCTGATCATAGTATACTGTCAAACAAAGCCTTTAAATGGTGAAAAAATATTAAGGTTTAACTTACATATATTAAAGTACAGAACACTTTAGTATGCAACTCAGCAAGCATTAAGGCTGTTTTATACAGCATAAATTTTTACTTCTGTAAAGAGACAGGGTCCACATTAGTAACATTAAAATTTTAAACTACAGAAACACATTAAATGTAGAACCAGACTGAAGAAAAATCACCTTATATTAAATCCAATGATAGCAATTTAGTTTTAGTAAAACAAAATAACTTACCATTCAATTACTTTTATTTATACGTTATTGGGTTTTCATTGTTTTAATTTGTAAATTTGCTTTAGTTTTATTGTTATAGGAGCTTAAGAAAATGCATTATACCTAATTTATGATTTTATGTTTGTACATACTTAAGTAATATAGCATTGAGATTCTGTGAGATTTCATTTTTAAAGCTCCATATATTTCTGACATTTGAGAAACACTGCACTATGCATTGCTGTCTCCTTCTAAATAAAAATGTATTTGATAAACAATCATCATATTTGAGCACCTTTAATGCACCACCCATATCTCTTCTTTGATTGCCAAGTTACCATCTAGTAGAATATTGTCTAATATAGAAACTAGGACCTGTATCTATCTAGTTCCCATTTGTAATGCTCTCAGCAAGCAGTGTTCATTCAGGTTGGTGATGAGATTCAAACTATGAACATTTCAAAAATTCCATTTAGTTGGGAATTTTTTACGCATATTAATTCTTCCTGTATAGGTCCTTATTATAGAAACTTCAATCATTCTATCCATTACTGTGTTTTCATGTTAACATTTTTACAATTCTAAATTTCTAAATTTTTGAATTTAGGTTTAAGGGACTGGATTGAATTAGAATTAAATTTTTAAACATAAATTATATCCAATAAATAATCCATGTTCCCCAGGCCAGTTTGGGGGAAGATTTGGAGAGGTAAACTGGAGCACCTGTTTACATCATGGCAATGAAAACAACTGCATGTTGTTTAAAATGTCTTTGCCACCTACTGTGAATATAATTAAAGCCACTGAATTGTATGCTTTAAATGGGTGAAATGGGTGAATATAACCTGAATTATATCTCAGTGAAGCTGTTGTTGAAAAGTAGAGCCATGCAACAGTTGACTTTCATTTACCATCTTTTCCTTTGTGATACCAATTTCATATATAGTATATCTGTATATATTAATTCATAGTTCAATGTTATATTTCCATCAGGTAGTCAGATTGATGGAAAAATATACTCCTTTAAGTTTACCCAAATATTTTCTATTTCTTGTTCTCATCATTTCTTGCTATATATCTACGTTTCCATCTAAATTTCCTCAGCCTGTAGAATTTCCTTTAGAATTACTTGTAATACAGCTCTGCTGATAATAGGTTCTCTCAATTTCAGTTTTTCTAAAAATGTATTTATTTTGCTTTCATTTTTTAAGATAATTTTTTTGGATATAGAATATTTTTTTTAACATCTTTACTGGAGTATAATTCCTTTACAACAGTGTGTTAGTTTCTGCTTTATAACAAAGTGAATCAGCTATACATATACATATATCCCCATATCTCCTCCCTCTTGTGTCTCCTTCCCACCATCCCTGTCCCATCCCTCTAGGTGGTCACAAAGCACTGAACTTATCTCTCTATGCTGTGCGGCTGCTTCCCACTAGCTATCTATTTTACATTTGGTAGTGTATATAAGTCCATGCCACTCTCTCACTTCGTCCCAGCTTACCCTCCTGCCACCCGTGTCCTCAAGCCCATTCTCTACATCTGCATCTTTATTCCTGTCCTGCCCCTAGGTTCATCATAACCTTTTTTTCTTTTTTAGATTACATATATACGTGTTACCATATGGTATTTGTTTTTCTCTTTCTAACTTACTTCACTCTGCATGACAGACTCTAGGTCCATCCACCTCACTACAAATAACTCAATTTCGTTTCTTTTTATGGCTGAGTAATATTCCATTGTATATATGTGGCACATCTTCTTTATCCATTCATCTGTCGATGGACACTTAGGTTGCTTCCATGTCCTGGCTATTGTAAATAGTGCTGCGATGAACATTGTGGTACATGACTCCTTTTGCATTATGGTTTTCTCAGGGTATGTGCCCAGTAGTGGGATTGCTGGGTCATATGGTAGTCCTATTTTTAGTTTTTTAAGGAACCTCCATACTGTTCTCCATAGTGGCTGTATCAATTTACATTCCCACCAACAGTGTAGGAAGGTTCCCTTTTCTCCACACCCTTTCCAGCATTTACTGTTTGTAGATTTTTTGTTTTTTTGGGGTTTTTTTTGCGGTACACGGGGCTCCCACAGCTTCGGCCTCTCCCGCTGTGGAGCACAGGCTACGGACTTGCAGGCTCAGCGGCCATGGCTCACGGGCCCAACCACTCCACGGCATGTGGGATCCCACCAGACCAGGGCATGAACCCATGTCCCCTGCACTGGCAGGCAGACCCTCAACCACTGCACCACCAGGGAAGCCCTGTTTGTAGATTTTTTGATGATGGCCGTTCTGACCAGTGTAAGGTGATACCTCATTGTAGTTTTGATTTGCATTTCTCTAATGATAAGTGATGGTGAGCATGTGTTTGTTGGCAATCTTTCATGTGTTTGTTGGCAATCTGTATATCTTCTTTGGAGAAATGTCTATTTAGGTCTTCTGCCCATTTTTGGATTGGATTATTTGATTTTTTGATATTGAGCTGCATGAGCTGCTTGTATGTTTTGGAGATTAATCCTTTCTTAGCTGCTTCATTGGCAAATATTTTCTCCCATTCTGAGGGTTGTCTTTTTGTCTTGTTTATGGTCTCCTTTGCTGTGCAAAAGCTTTTACGTTTCATTAGGTCCCATTTGTTTATTTTTGTTTTTATTACCATTTCTCTAGGAGGTGGATCAAAAAAGATCTTGCTGTGATTTATGTCATACAGTGTTCTGCCTATGGTTTCCTCTAAGAGTTTAATAGTGCCTCGCCGTACATTTAGGTCTTTAATCCATTTTGGATTTATTTTTGTGTATGGTAAAAGCGAGTGTTCTAATTTCACTCTTTTACATGTAGCTGTCCAGTTTTCCCAGCACCACTTAATGAAGCGGCTGTCTCTTCTCCACTCTATATTCCTGCCTCCTTTATCAAAAATAAGGTGACCATATGTGCGTGCATTTACCTCTGGGCTTTCTATCCTGTTCCATTGATCTATATTTCTGTTTTTGTGCCACTACCATACTGTCTTGATTACTGTAACTTCATAGGATAGTCTGAAGTCAGGGAGCCTGATTCCTCCAGCTCAGTTTTTCTTTCTCAAGATTGCTTTGGTTATTCGGGGTCTTTTGTGTTTCCATACAAATTGTGAAATTTTTTGTTCTAGTTCTGTGAAAAATGCAATTCGTAGTTTGATAGCAATTGTATTGAATGTGTTGATTGCTTTGGGTAGTAGAGTCATTTTTACAATGTTGATTCTTCCACTCCAAGAACATGGTATATCTCTCCATCTGTTTGTATCATCTTTAATTTCCTTCATCAGTGTCTTATAATTTTCTGAATACAGGCCTTTTGTCTCCTTAGGTAGGTTTATTCCTAGGTATTTTATTCTTTGTGTTGCAATGGTAAATGGGAGTGTTTCCTTAATTTCTCTTTCAGATTTTTTCATCATTAGTGTATAGGAATGCAACACATTTCTTGCATTAATTTTGTATCCTGCTACTTTACCCAATTCATTGATTAGCTCTAGTAGTTTTCTGGTAGCATCTTTAGGATTCTCTATGTATAGTATCATGGCATCTGCAAACAGTGACAGTTTTACTTCTCCTTTTCTGATTTGGATTCCTTTTATTTCTTTTTGTTCTCTGATTGCCGTGGCCAAAACTTCCAGAACTATGTTGAGTAAGAGTGGTGAGAGTGGGCAACCTTGTCTTGTTCCTGATCTTAGTGGAAATGGTTTCAGTTTTTCACCATTGAGAACGATGTTGGCTGTGGGTTTGTCACGTATGGCCTTTATTATGTTGAGGTAAGTTCCCTCTACGCCTACTTTCTAGAGAGTTTTTATCATAAATGGGTGTTGAATTTTGTCGAAAGCTTTTTCTGCGTCTATTGAGATGATCATATGGGTTTTATCCTTCTATTTGTTAATATGGTATTATATTGATTTATTTGCGTATACTGAAGAATCCTTGTATTCCTGGAGTAAAACCCACTTGATCATGGTGTATGATCCTTTTAATGTGTTGTTGGATTCTGTTTGCTAGTATTTTGTTGAGGATTTTTGCATCTATGTTCATCAGAGATATTGGCCTGTAGTTTTCTTTTTTTGTCACATCTTTATCTGGTTTTGGTATCAGGGTGATGGTGGCCTCGTAGAATGAGTTTGGGAGTGTTCCTCCCTCTCTGATATATTTTGGAAGACTTTGAGAAGGGTAGGTGTTAGCTCTTCTCTAAATGTTTGATTGAATTCGCCTGTGAAGCCATCTGGTCCTGGGCTTTTGTTTGTTGGAAGCTTTTTAATCACAGTCTCAATTTCAGTGCTTTTGATTGGTCTGCTTATATTTTCTGTTTCTTCCTGGTTCAATCTCAGAAGGTTGTGCTTTTCTAAGAATTTGTCCATTTCTTCCAGGTTGTCCATTTTATTGGCACAGAGTTGCTTGCAATAATCTCTCATGATCCTTTGTATTTCTGCAGGGTCAGTTGTTACTTCTCGTTTTTCATTTCTAATTCTATTGATTTGAGTCTTCTCCCTTTTTTTCCTGATGAGTCTGGCTAATGGTCTATCAATTTTATTTATCTTCTCAAAGAGCCAGCTTTTCGTTTTATGGATCTTTGCTACTGTGTCCTTCATTTCTTTTTCATTTATTTCTGATCTGATCTTTATGATTTCTTTCCTTCTGCTAACTTTGGGGGGTTTTTTGTTCTTCTTTCTCTAATTGCTTTAAGTGTAAAGTTAGGTTGTTTATTTGAGATTTTTCTTGTTTCTTGAGGTGAGATTGTATTGCTATAAACTTCCCTCTTAGGACTGCTTTTGCTGTATCCCATAGGTTTAGGGTCGTCCTGTTTTCGTTGTCATTTGTTTCTAGGTACTTTTTGATTTCCTCTTTAATTTCTTCAGTGATCTCTTGGTTATTAATTAGCGTATTGTTTAGCCTCCATGTGTTTGTGTGTTTTACAGTTTTTTTCCTGTAATTGATATCTAGTCTTATAGCATTGTGGTCAGAAAAGATACTTGATACAATTTCAGTTTTCTTAAATTTAGCAAGGCTTGATTTGTGACCCAAGATGTGATCTATCCTGGAGAGTGTTCCTTGAGTACTTGAGAAGAGAGTGTATTGTGTGGTCTTTGGATGGAATGTCCTACAAATATCAATTAAGTCCATCTTGTTTAATGTATCATTTAAAGCTTATGTTTCCTCATTTATTTTCATTTGGATGATCTCTTCCTTGGTGAAAGTGGGGTGTTAAAGTCCCCTAGTATGATTGTGTTACTGTCTATTTACCCTTTCATGGCTGTTAGCATTTGCCTTATCTATTGAGGTGCTCCTATGTTGGGTGCATAAGTATTTACAATTGTTATATTTTCTTCTTGGATTCATCCCTTGATCATCATGTACTGTCCTTCTTTGTCTCTTGTAAAAGTCTTTATTTTAAAGTCTATTTAGTCTGATATGAGAATTGCTACTCCAGCTTTCTTTTGTTTTCTATTTGCATGGAATATCTTTTTCCATCCCCTCACTTTCAGTCTGTATGTGACCCTAGGTCTGTAGACAACATATATACAGGTCTTGTTTTTGTATCCATTCAGCCAAACTGTGTCTTTTGGTTGGAGCATTTAATCCATTTACATTTAAGGTAATTATCGATATGTATGTTCCTGTTACCATTTTCTTAATTGTTTTTGGTTTGTTATTGTAGGTCTTTTCTTTCTCTTGTGTTTCCTGCCTAGAGATGTGCCTTTAGTATTTGTTGTAATGCTGATTTGGTGGTACTGAATTGTCTTAGCTTTTGCTTGTCTGTTAAGGTTTTAATTTCTCCATCAAGGCTGAATGAGATCCTTGCTCGGTAGAGTAATCTTGGTTGTAGCTTTTTCCGTTTCATCACTTTAAATATGTCCTGCCAGTCCCTTCTGGCTTGCAGAGTTTCTGCTGAAAGATCAGCTGTTAACCTTATGGGGATTCCCTTGTATTTTATTTGTTGCTTTTCCCGTGCTGCTTTTAATTTTTTTCTTTGTATTTAATTTTTGATAATTTCATTAATATGTGTCTTGGTGTGTTTCTCCTTGGATTTATCCTGTATGGAACTCTTTGCGCTTCCTGGACTTGATTAACTTTTTCCTTTCCCATATTAGGGATGTTTTCAACTATAATCTCTTCAAATATTTTCTCAGTCCCTTTTTCTATCTCTTCTTCTTCTGGAACCCCTATAATTCGAATAGTGGTGCATTTAATGTTGTCCCATATGTCTCTGAGACTGTCCTCAATTCTTTTCATTCTTTTTTCTTTATTCTGCTCTGCAGTATTTATTTTCATTTTATCTTCCAGGTCACTTATCCATTCTTCTGCCTCAGTTATTCTTCTATTTATTCCTTCTAGAGAATTTTTAATTTCATTTATTTTGTTGTTCATCGTTGTTTCTTTGCTCTTTAGTTCTTCTAGGTCCTTGTTAAATGTTTCTTGTCTCAATTCTATTTCCAAGATTTTGGACCATCTTTACTATCATTCCTCTGAATTCTTTTTCAGGTAGACTGCCTATTTCCTCTTCATTTGTTTGGTCTGGTGGGTTTTTGCCTTGCTCCTTCATCTGCTGCATGTTTCTCTGTCTTCTCGTTTTGCTTAACTTACTGTGTTTGGGGTCTCCTTTTCACAGGCTGCAGGGTCGGAGTTTCCATTGTTTTTGGTGTCTGTCTCCAGTGGCTAAGGTTGGTTCAGTGGGTTGTGTAGGCTTCCTGTTGAGGGGGACTAGTGCCTGTATTCTGGTGGATGAGGCTGGATCTTGTCTTTCTGGTGGGCATGTCCGCATCCAGTGGTGTGTCTTGGGGTGCCTGTGACCTTATTATGATTTTAGGCAGCCTCTCTGCTAATGGTTGGGGTTGCGTTCCTGTCTTGTTAGTTGTTTGTCATAGGGTGTCCAACACTGTAGCTTGCTGGTCGTTGAGTGGAGCTGGGTCTTAGCATTGAGATGGAGATCTCCGGGAGAGCTTTTGCCATTTGATATTACGTGGAGCTGGGAGGTCTCTGGTGGACCAATGTCCTGAACTCGGCTCCTCCACCTCAGAGGCACAGGCCTGACATGTGGCCTGAGCACCAAGACCCTGTCAGGCACACGGTTCTGAAGAAAAGGGAGAAAGAAAGGAAGAAAGGAAGGAAGAAAGAAAGATAAATGAATAAATAAAATAAAATATAGTTATTAAAATAAAAAATAATTATTAAAAATAAATATTAAAAAGTAATAAAGAAAGAAGAGAGCAACCAAAGCAAAAAAAGGAAATCCACCAACAATAACAAGCACTAAAAAATATACTAAAAAAAAAAATAAAAAGACAGACCCCTGTGACAGATGGTAAAGCAAAGCTATACAGACAAAATCACACAAAGAAGCATAAACATACACACTCACAAAAAGATAAAAAGGTAAAATATATATATATGTCATTGCTCCCAAAGTCCACCACCTGAATTTTGGGATGATTCCTTGTCTATTCTCAGGTATTCCACAGATGCAGGGTACATCAAGTTAATTGTGGAGATTTAATCCACTGTTCCTGAGGCTGCTGGGTGAGATTTCCCTTTCTCTTCTTTGTTCGCACAGCTCCTGGGGTTCAGCTTTGGATTTGGCCCCGCCTCAGCATGCAGGTCGCCTGAGGGTGTCTGTTCCCACCCAGACAGGATGGGGTTAAAGGAGCAGCTGATTAGGGGGTTCTGGCCCACTCAGGACGGGGGGAGGGAGGGGTACGGAATGTGGGGAGAGCCTGCAGTGGCAGAGGCCTATATGACATTGCAACCTCCTGAGACGTACCGTGTGTTCTCCCGGGGAAGTTGTCCCTGGATCACAGGACCCTGGCAGTGGCGGGCTGCACAGGGTCCCAGGAGGCGGGGTATGGTTAGTGACCTGTGCTTGCACACAGGCTTCTTGGTGGCTGCAGCAGCAGCCTTAGCGTCTCATACCCGTCTCTGGTGTCCACGCTGATAGCCACGGCTCACGCCCATCTCTGGAGTTCATTTAGGCGGTGCTCTGAATCCCCTCTCCTCGTACACCCTGAAACAATGGTCTCTTGCCTCTTAGGCAGTTCCAGGCTTTTTCCCGGACTCCCTCCCAGCTAGCTATGGTACACTAGTCCCCTTCAGCCTGTGTTCACGCAGCCAACCCCAGTCCTCTCCCTGGGATCTGACCTCCGAAGCCCAAGCCTCAGCTTCCTGCCCCCACCCACCCTGGCGGCTGAGCAGACAGACAACCCTCTTGGGCTGGTGAGTGCTGGTCGGCACCGATCCTCTGTGCAGAATCTCTCTGCTTTGCCCCCTGCACCTCTGTTGCTGCGCTCTCCTCCGTGGCTCTGAAGCTTCCCCTCCCTGCCACCCCCTGTCTCTGCCAGTGAAGGGGCTTCCTAGTGTGTGGAAACTTTTCCTCTTTCACACCTCCCTCCCAGTGGTGCAGGTCCTGTCCCTATTCTTTTGTCTCTGTTTTTTCTTTTTTCTTTGCCCAACCAGGTACTTGGGGAGTTTCTTGTCTTTTGGGAAGTCTGAGGTTTTCTGCCAGTGTTCAGTAGTTGTTCTGTAGCTGGATATAGAATTTTAATTTAACATTTCCCACTCCCCCAGTATTTTAAAGATGTTGTCCTATTCTCTCCTGCCCTCCATAATTTCTAATGAGAAATCAGTTGTCATTTGTATCATTTTTCCCATTTTTAATGGGGCTTTTTCCCACTGGCCACTCTTCTCTTTATCTATGTTTTCAGCCAGTTGATGAGAATTTGCCTAAGTGTGGTTTTCTTTTTATTTATGTAAATTGGGATTCATTGATCTTCTGGGATCTGTATTGATCTTCTGGGATCTGTAAGTTTGTTTTTTCATCAGCTTCAGAAAAATTTGGCCATTATTTCCACAAATATTTTTTCTGCCCAATTTTCTGTCTCCTCTCTGAGAATACAGTTAAATATAACTTAAATCATTTAAATATGGTCCCACACATGACTGAGTCTTTGTTCTGTTTTTTTCAGAATTTTTTCTTTCTTGTCTTCAGTTTTAAAATTTTCTATTAATCTGCCTCAGTTTCACTGTTTCCTTTATTTGGCTATCTCTAACCTACTCTTATTCCCATCCAGTAAATTTTTCATTTCAGAAGTTGTATATTTCATTTCTAAAATTTTTATTTGGTTCTTCTTTTTGATAGTATGTATTTTCCTTCTGAAATTCTCCAACTGTCTGTGAATTTTGACCACATTTTTAATTCCTTGAACATATTTGTATAAGCTGTTTAAAAATTTTTATCTTCAAATTCTAACATCTGGCTAATTTTAGGATTGGTTTCTGTTGAGTGTTTTTTCTCTTGAATATGGGTCACATTTTTCTGTTTCTTCACATATTTAGTAATTTTTAGTTGTACCCTTGTAGAGACTATAGATAGCTTCATCTGTGTACTATTTATTTTGTTCTACCAAGCAATTCAAGTATCTGAGCTCAAACTCCAAACTCTCCCCTGAGCTAAAATTGTCACTTATTTTTTTCAGCCTTCCAGTTGTTGCTTTCTGCCAGGCCCTTGGCACATACATTAATCAAGGTCAACCAAGAATTTGATGGAGTATATATGTAGATTTTGCTCCTCCTAGCTCCTTAGCTTCCTCCTTTCTGAGATTTTCCATTATTTTATAGCCATTCCAGCAGTCCAAGACTCTTCCCTCTGAACCTTCAAATCAGTCAAGACTGCATTTTTCTGCTTGAGTTCCAGCTACTTCATGCAGTGCAGACTGGGAGGCGCCTTTAGGTGAAAAGCCACGTAAATGCAGAATTAGTGCAGTTTCCTTCTTTCAAGTGTCAACTCCCAACAGCCACTTTAAGTTTCTCTCAAGTACCTTCAAACAATTGTTTGTATATTTTTCCCCAAGGTTTATTGTTATCTGTAAGGTTTATTGTTATCTGTAAGGTTTATTGTTACCTTTATGATGGTTAACCTAATAAGAGTCACTCCCCCAATACCAAAAATGTAACTTCTGTATTATATTTTTTAACTTGAAGAATAACTACCTAGAGAACATTCCTTTTTTTAGTCTCTTGTTCTTGTCTCATGAATACAATCAAGATGTTTTCTTAATTCTCTGAGAATATTCATTATAGGTCTTATGAGGTTATTTTCTCTTTGTTCTTTTATTTCCTCAAAGGTCCTTTTTTCTCTTAATTGGCTTTTCAATGTATCAAGAGAAGACCTTTACTCAAGTATCTATTCCTTGACTTTCAATTTGTATTTGAGTGTGAGGTACTAAAAACATCTTTGAAAACTCTCTCTGCATGAATGTGGATTGTTATCTGTTAGTGTCAGGTTAGGCAAAATAACTGGTCATTTTATTATGAACATCCAAATGTCAGTATTTCTAAATATTTTATCTTATGATGGATTTTTCAGAGAAGGTTTTTCTAAGCTCCTCTTTTGCGAGTATGAGCTTGGCTTCCAGCATTGTTGGGACCAAGTTTGGGAAAGAAACTAGTATTGTCAGCATTTAATACATAGAGTTTCAAATAATTCACCTGTTTTCAAGATAAAGATACAGTCTTCAGCCCAATCTGGTGTTCCACTTCACAGTCTCACGGTTGTGCTTCTTCAAAGAGTAAATCTCTAGTCTTCTCCATGGACAAATGAAAGACAGTTTGCTCAGCTACATGATTGGTAAAGGCTATATGTAGGTCTAAGTCTTTCTAATACAGACTTTTACCCAATCCCCATTGCTTCCTACCTTAGCTATACCCCCACATTCTGAAGTATCTAGGACCTACAATTTATGTTTCTTTACGAGATTCTGGAGTGTGAATTGACTTGTTTCTGAGCTGTCTCCCCTTCCTGGCTTAACTTTCTCTTTTCAGACATTTGTTGAATCAGTTTTGACTTAATCCATCTGCTTTCTGGCTTCTAAAATTTAAAAACGTTTTTTTCCTTTTCTGTTACCTTTGGCCTGTGGGTCTATTCCTTTTTGATCATCCTACTGTCATTTTTGTGCAGTTTTCAAAGGGAAAGGTATGAGTTTTTATGTTTAAGCCACTGTTTTTAACTGTAAGTTAGTCTTCATCTATTGCTTGGGACTATTATGATAACTATCTAATCTACTTGTCATTATTCTCCTTCCTCCAATACATTTTTATATTTACCTTCCCCCAACTTCTTCTAGTTTTATTTTAAATTTCCAGTGGCCAAAGACCCAGACTTAAAAAATCTTAATTCATTTTGGAAAGGGCACTGCCCTTATTAGGCATAAATAGTTCTCCTTGGCTTACTGTAGTTTTTGTGGTCTGTAACTATAAATTTTTTGTCATTAGTCAGCAGCACTGTAGAATAAGTGTTTTATACTGTCATCCCCCAACAGGTCATTAATTTTGACAGTAATGCACAAATGAGAGTACCTTTGTGGGAGTCCAGGAGTCCAGTTGGGAAGTTTCAGCCCACTGTTGAAGCAAAAAAGTCAGAGGATAGATGCATTGAAGAATAGTTTCCCTTTATGTGGCACCTAACCCCCAAGGCAGCACAGTGCAGTGCCAAGAGACACCCCCTTAACCAGCAGTTTCTTCCACAAAACAAATCTTAAGAAATTAGGGAGATTATTAGGTTACAAAACAAGTCTTAATAAATTTAGGAAGATTGAAATCATACCAAGTATCTTTTCTGCCTACAATAGTATGAATCTAGAAGTGAATAACAGGAGGAAAGCTGGAAAATTCATAAATATGTGGAAATAAACAACACTCTTCTAAACAATCAATGAGTCAAATAAGAAAACAAAACGGAAATTAAAATATCTTAAAACAAATGAAAATAGAAAAACAACATACACAAACGAAGCGGATACAGCAAACCAGTTCTACATGGCAGGTTTATAGCAATAAATGCCTACATTAAGAAAAAAGAACTATCTCAAAAAAAAAACAACCCTTAACTTTACACCTCAAGGAACTAGAGAAAGAAAACAAAACTTAGCCCAAAGTTAGCAGAAGAAAGGAAATAAAGATCAGAGCAGAAATAAATGAAATAGAGAAGAGGAAAACAATAGAAGAGACCAATAAAACTAAGAGCTGGCTTTTTGAAAAGATAAACAAAATTGACAAACCTTTAGCTAAACCATGAAAAAAGAGAGAAGGCTCAAATAAATGAAGTCATAAATGACATGAAATGAAACAAAGTGAAAGAGGAGACATTAAACTGATGCCAAATAAATAAAAAGTATCATAAGAAACTGCTAAGAACAATGATATGTCAACAAACTGAATAACCTAGAAGAAGTGGATAAATTCCTAGAAACCTACAACTGTCCAAGACTGAAACATGAAGCAGTAGGAAATCGAAACGGACTGGTTTAGGCAATTGAATTAGTAATCAAAAACCTCCCCCAAAAAGAAAAACCTAGGACCAGATGGCTTCACTGGAGAATTCCACCAAACATTTTAAAGAAGAATTTATGGCAATCCTTCTCAAACTCTTTAGAAAAAGTGAAGAGGATGGAGTACTTCCAAACTCATTTTATGAGGCCAGCATTACTCTAATACTAAAGCTAGACAAGGACACTACAAGAAAAGAAAATTACAGACCAATATCCCTGAAGAACATATATGTAAACATCCTCAGCAAAATACTAGCAAACTGAATTTAAGAGCACATTAAAACAATCATATACTATGTTAAAGTGGGATTTATCTCTGGATATAAGGATGCTTCAACATACACAAATCAGTAAATATGATACAGCACTTAACAGAATGAACTATAAAAGTCATATGATCTTCTCAATAGATGCAGAAAAAGCATTTAAAAAAAATTCAACATCCTTTCATGATAAAAACTCAACAAATTATAAAAGGAATGTACCTCAACATAATAAAGGCCGTATATGACAAGCCCACAGCTAACATTATACTTAAAAGTGAAAAGCTGAGAGTTTTCCTGTATGATTAGGAACAAGACAAGGATGCCCACTCTTGCTTCTTCTATACAGCACAGCATTGGAAGTCCTAGCCAGAGCAATTAGGTAAGAAAAAGAAATAAAAGTCTTCCAAATTGGAAAGGAGGAAATAAAATTGCCTCTGTTTGCATCTTAAATGATCTTAGAAATAGAAAACCCTAAAGATGCCAGCAACAACAACAAAAAAAACTGTTAAAACTAATAAAGAAATTCAGTAATGTTGTAGGATACAAAATCAGCATAAAAAATCAGCTGTGTTTCTATACACTAGCAAGTTTGAAATGAAACTGAAAAAGAAATAAGAAAACAGTCCCGTTTAAAATAGCATCAAAAAGAATAAAACACTTAGGGATTAATTTAACCAAGGAGGAGAAAGACCTATACAGTGAAAACTATAAGACATTGATAAAAGAAATTGAAGAAGATGCAAATAAATGGAAAGATAACCCATGTTCATGGATTGGAAGAATTAATTTTGTTAGGATGCCCACACTACCCAAAGTGATCTGCAGATTCAATGTAATCCCTATCAAAATTCCAATGACATTTTTCACAGAAGTACAAAAAACAATCCTAAAGTTTGTGTGGAACCACAGAGGATCCCAAATAGCCAAAGAAATCTTGAGAAAGAATAAAGCTGGAGGCATCACACTTGCTGATTTTGAAATATGTTACAAAACTATAGTAATATTAAAATTATGGCACTGGCTTAAAAACAGACACATGAATTAATGGAACAGAATAGAGAACCCAAAAATAAACCCACACATATATGGTCAACTAATCTCTGACAAGGATTCTAAGAACACACAGGGGAAAGGATAGTCTCTTCAATAAATGGTGTTGGGAAAACTAGATATCTGCATGCAAAAGAATGAAATTTAATCCTTACTTACACCATACACAGATATTAACTGGAAATTGATTAAAGACTTAAACTTAAGACCTGAAAGCATAAAACATAGAGAAAAGGCTCCTTGACATTGGTGTTGGCAATGATTCTTTTGGCTATAACACCAAAAGCACAGACAACAGAAGCAAAAATAAGCAAATGGGACTACATCAAACTAAAACGCTTCACAGCAAAGGAAACAGTTAACTAAAGGAAAAGGCAACCTGTGAAATTGCAGAAAATATTTGTGTATATCTGATAAGGGGTTAATATCTAAAATTTATAACAAACTCATACAACTCAATAGCAAACAAATAACCTAATTAAATAATAGGTAAATGACCTAATGATACATTAGGTCTAATTTCCAAAGAAGACATACAAATGGCTAACAGGTACAAGAAAAGAAGACATACAAATGGCCAACGGGTACAGGAAAAGATGCTCAACACCGCTAATCACCAAAGAAATGCAAATCAACACCACAGTGAGATATCACCTCACAACCTATTAGAATGACAATTATCAAAAAGGGTTAGGGTTAAGGTTAAGTGTTGATGAGGATGTGGAGAAAAGGGAACACTTGTACACTGTTGGTGGGAATGTAAATTCATATAGCCATTATGGAAAACAGTATGGAGTTTCCTCAAAAAATTAAAAGTCGAACTTTCACGTGATCCAGCAGTCCCACTTACATATATATGTAAATCCAAAGGAAACAAAATCATTATCTTTAAGAGATATCTACACTCCTATTTCATTGCAGCATTATTCACAATAGCCAATATATGGAAATAAGTGTCTGTTGACAAGATGAATGGATAAAGAAAACACACACAATTGAATATTATTCACCCATATAAAGAAGGAAATGCTGCCATTTATAACAACAGGGGTGAACACGGAGGACATTATATTAAGTGAAATAAGCCAGGCAGAGAAAGAAAAATACCTTTTGTCTTCCTCATATGTGGAATATACAAGAAAAAAAAAGTTGAACTCATAGAAACAAAGAGTACTGTGGTGATTGCCAGGGACTGGGGAGTGGGAGAAATGGGGAGATACTGGTCACGGAATACAAACTTTCAGTTATAAGATAAATAGGTTCTGGGGATCTAATGTATAGCATGGTGACTATAGTTAATAATACTGTATTGTATACTTGAAATATACTAGAGAATAGATGTTAAACAATCTCACTGCAACAAAAAAATGATAACTATATGAGATGATGGATGTGTTAATAATTTGATTGTGGTAATTATTTCACAATGTATATTTATATCAAACCATCATGTTATACACCTTAAATGTGTATAGTTTTATTTGTCAATTATACCTCAATAAAGCTGGAAAAAAATACTTTGTCATCTGTAATGAGGTGCAGAATTCCAGATGCAAAGAATGACATGAACTGAAAAAATGCTTAGAGTCAGAAAGTGTAAGCTATGTTCTAGGAACAGCAAGTAACTAGTTCTGTTATACATAGGGGATCTGGTAAAGTAAGGCAAAGTGTGATGGGGCTGATTAATTAATGATCTTTAAAGGCAAGCTGAACAGGAATGGATTTGTTAATAATACTGTTTTCAAATTATAGCTTTAGAGACTACTATTAAACTAGAAGTTTTATTTGTCTGAGATTTGATGCACATCTTCTTTTAATTGCCACATACTTTTCTCTAGCATATTTCCACATAGGTGTAAGTAGTCAGAACTAATGAAAGGCTAGAAATGCCAGTATTTGTTTCTTCTAGCCCTTTTAGTGGAGCTGGGTAAAGATGTTGAGATTAAAGACTTGGTCAACCAAACAACAGTGTCTCTACATGTACCTATCATGGTAAAGACTGCAAAAAAGAGGAAATTGATTGCCTGGTCCCTAACACTAGCTGGGTATATACGTAACAAGGTGACATTTTTCCCTTGAAAGCATTGTTATTTGTCCTGGAGTAGAAAATGGTAGTGATCTTTGGAACCAAGAGGAGACATATCTTTTGTTCTTGGAGCAGATATGCAAAGACCAACAGAAGATAAATTTATATTAGTCCAGTAGTAGCTGAATCTGGAAATCTCTTCAAATTTATCTACTCTGATACTACTGGCAGCCTTAAAGAAAATATTTCTGTCTATATTTGTGTACTGACCTCAAAGATCTGAAGCCTAGTCTATTAGTACATGAAGAAGACCTGGCTGTGAGCCAAAGTCACAGAAGCAAGGTGGATAAGTGCAGCTTGAGTTCTTTCCACACACTGGGAGTACTCATAGGCTCATAAGTTAGGCAGGCTTGCACTGGGCAGAGTGGCCAGGTTTTCACCAGAGTCATGTCCAATTTATTGTGCCTCATCCAGTACTGATCAAGGGGTACGGCGCTAGAATATTTTAATAGTTAACAACAAAGACTGTGCTGGGGCTGCTTAGTTGTCTTTGTTTCAACAGGTGTATCTTGTGCCAGTGCCATTAGTAACAGCTGAAAAGAATTCATCTCCTTGGTTGACTAAGCAGAGGATGGTTACCAGAACTGACCTGTAAGTCTGAATAAGCATCCCTAGAGTTCTTAACAAAGCGAGCATCCTGAGGAGAGAAGAAAGGGATAGAGGCATTTAATTTGAAAATTAAAAGGAATGTGACATTATTTTGTATTCTAGTCTGATGATAAGAAATGTGTATAGACACATATAACAAACATGTATGTACTGAAACATATGTACTGAAAAGTACTTGATATAATACAGTATCAACAATTGCATACAAAAAGAATCTAAATAAGGATCACAGATATGGATTAGAGGGCATATTTTAACCGTCGGCAGTCAGTATAGGAAACATTCCTGAAGTTACATTCTGAACTAGATGTTGAAGAGGATGAAGCTTATGAATCTTTAAAGTAAAAGAGGGCAGTGGTATAAAGTTAAATTCTAGGCTACCAAGCACCCCCCCAAAAAAAAATCCAGGTGAATTTCCTTTTTTGATTGCAGAACAAGTGATCCTCTGCAGTTTTTCCCTTCTTTTTGATCTCCCACTCTTACCACAGTAATTAAGGTGTTCTTTCAGTCACGTTATGCTTATGGCAGACCCGAAAGCATGGAAGGCAAGAAAAGTCAAACTTGAGAATAGCAAGTGTAGTAGAGCAGTTGAAGTGAAATATTTTTATGGAAGTAAAATTGTGGTTAGCAAAATCGTAGTTCCAAGGATGAAGAACTTTGAGTGATAGACTTACTAATTAGGATTTTATAAAATAAGGAATAGGCAGCCACTATGAATACTTGGGTTGAAGCATAAATATTGTACAAATATTCTCAAAGTTTGGTTAGTATGGGAAAAGTTAAATGATGAGAATTCCTAACAGGCCATTGTAGTAAAATCCACACGTGAGATAGTTTAGGCCCAAGAACTGGGAAGTGGCAAAATTGGGGAGTCGGGGTGTGGTGGGTCAATGATGTTGATGGAAAAGTGAATCTCAAAGTTATGACAAAGAAAGCATTAGCAGAATTTGTAACTGTAGGTCAAAATAGAACTAAAAAAAAAGGAAGAAAGAAAAAAATCATGATGCCAAGGTTATAAGCCTTGAAACACTGAAGGGGTTTTTGATAATTATGGGAAAATTTGTAAAGACAGCTCTTAGAGGGAGATGGACTTGTCTTTCAATATGTTTCAGGAGTTGTGGCATTTAAATTAAAATGTTCAGTGGACAGTGGTGTATAGAGAACTAGAAAGAAGGTAAGTGTATTTGTAGATGGGTGTATGGTAGCCCAAACTTGGTAATATCTGAAGCCATAAGACTCATCTAGAACCTTCAGAAGTTGAGTGTCAAAGGAGTGAAAATTTTAGAATTTAACCTTGGGAAATGCCCAGAATTATAGGAAATGGACTAGTGATGGACGCATCAGAGAGTGCTGGAAGAAATTGTTTAACCTCCAAAGCCTCACATAATCCACAATACCATGAATTCACCTCTAAAAATCTAAAAAAGTAGACCTCCAGTCTGCCGTTAAGAACCTAAAGGCACATTGTTTCATTTAAGCGAAAGCAAGAGAGAGAGAGAGAGAGAGTGGAGAAATAATAACTTTGATAGTTTACATTTTATGACATTATGAGATTGTACAGGGCTTGCCTAGACAGTATCTTTATTTCTGCAACAACTCACTGAAAAGACTGTTGTTATACCCCATGTGCTGATGAGAAACTGAAAGAAGGGCTAATTGTATAAATTTCTTTAAAAATGAAAACAGAGTGGGGGAAAAAATGAATTTGGACAAGGAAGTCATTTGAGAGAACATTGAGTTTTTCAAATTTTCGTGATTGGAAAAAATTATTTCCACATAGACCTTTTAAAGATGGGAACTTCTGCTCTTTTAAAAATCCTTGCTGATGGTGGAAAACTTTCTTTAGTTTGTCATGGAACAATCTCTCATAATGCAGCGGAGTAATAAGCAAATCAAGGCATCTACTCCATTCAAAGTGGTGAATGAACTGTCTTAATATTTTATTAAAAATAAATGTATGTTTAGTTAGAGATATTTCATTTTGATATGACTTCATATTTCTATGCCTTCTATTCTTGAGGAACGTCTCTGTTTTTCCCCAAACTACTGATTTTAACAATAGATAGGGACTGTTTATAGAAAATGCCAGAGAGAAAATTTATAAGTATAATAGGGAAAATACAACTACCCTTATTTATTGTAGATTCAAAGAAGCACATGCAACCCTTAACCCCTCCTCTTCCTTCTAAACTGTCCTTAACATTGTCTTCAATTCATTGTACTTCTCTTTCCCACTTTGTAGTATTTTTCTGTTCCCTTTCTCTCCTTCCCTCCCTCTCTCTCTCTCTCTCTCTCTCTCTCACTCATTTAAACCTTCCCCAGGGTGGATGTTTTCTTACCATGGTGTACTCAATCTACAAGGAATGGCTACTCAGACAATCACCCCAGTATGTAACCACAAGCAGCCTTCATAGTTAGAAGATGAGATGTGAGCTGAGAGAGGCTTACTTTCTAAGCTAAACACAGCTTTTTACAAACCTAACAATTAAAAATATTTCCCTGTTATATGCACTGACATATTTAAATATGTGCATATTCACCTATTTCTATTGTGGTATGTTTAATCTAAGCTTCAAAATATATTTGTGGACTTCTATACAGTCATACTATTCACTACTAGCCTGCCCCAAAATTATCTGTAATCTTTGTAAATTCTTAAAATCTGCCTTTTTCTTGGCGTCCTCTATGTTTTCCGTTAGTTAAGTGACTCTTGAAAACTACTGCTAACATAAAATACTCCCATATATCCTTTATGCAGATTGGCCAGTTGTTTATTTTTTATACCCCAAAAGCTGTAGATCCATGGATCACAAACTGCACCGAGGCACCCCTGGGCACTACAGTCAACTCACAGGTGCACTGCAGGATATTTTGAATTTTTGAGAGAAACACAGCGACATCTGTTGGGCATGACCTGAACTACCACTGTTAAATTGTTGGGACTTGTTTTCTAACCTACACCAATCATGAAAAAAACAATTACAACACTAAGGGCCCCATAAACTGAGAAAGTTTGGCAATCTCTGCTCTAGGCATTAAGATTTCTTTTGTATTAAATTAGGATTACAATTATTTTTCTACACAGTTGATCAAAACAACTTAAATACATTACCCAAATTTTTATAGTTATTAAACAAAAAAGTACAGTTTTATCAAAACCCATCTGTTAATGAGATGCATGGGACATTTTCCCCCCAATTTTTCATGTGCCTATATATGAATTTTACTGACTTTACTGAATCATTTTTTTTATATTTTTGTTTTGTTGTAAGCCCTGAGAAAACTTGTTTATATAAGTAAATAGATGGAAATAGGAAGAGATTTATTATAGCAATGTCCTTATGCTTTGAACTCCTTTTGAGTTATATACCAAATATTTAAGCAAGGAATTGGAAAACTACCATACTTGTAGAAAAATTTGTTGTCTAGACCTGTATTGACCAGTAGGCATTAGCCACATGGCTATTTAAATTTCAATTAATTAAAATTAAATGAAATTTAAATTTCAGTTCCTCAGTTGTACTAACTATACTTCATGTGCTCAAAAGCCATGTAGCTAGTGGCTACTGTATTAGACAGTGCAGATGTCTAGACCAGCACTATCCTGTAGAACATTTCCATCATTGCAGAAATTTCTGTTGGATAGTGCTGGTCCAGACATTTAAAGCCGTCCTCTTTCTCAACACTTACACCAATATTTTAAATAATTTCTGTTTTTGGTACCCCAGAGGTTTTTCCAGCCCAGGGTAAATGCAGCATAGATATTTATTTTAATATACACGTTATCATACTAATGTATTTTTATTAATTTGTCTCCTTTTTAATGCATATCAAATGTTTATTATGTATCAATACCTGTGTATACATGATACACATCATATTTAATCTTAAATGAAATCCTTATCTTAAAATTCGAAGCACAATATTACTTCAATTGACTTACAATATTATATTAGTTTCAGGTGTACAATATAGTGATAAATATTTTTATAGATTACACACCATAAAAAGTTATTGTAATATTATTGACTATGTTTCCTGTGCTGTACATTACATCCTTGTGACCTATTTATTTTATAACTGATAGTTTGTACCTCTTAATCCCCTTCACCTATTTTGCCCATCCTGCAACCCCACCCCCACTCAGGCAACCGCTAGTTTGTTCTCTGTATCTGTTAGTCTGTCATATTTGTTCGTTTGTTACGTTTTGTAGATTCCACATTAAGTGAAAATATACAGTATGTGTCTTTCTCTGTCTGACTTATTTCACTAAGCATAATACCCTCCAAGTCCCTCCATGTTGTTACAAATGGCAAAATGTCATTCTTTTTATGGCTGAATAATATTCCTTTGTGTATATATACCACATCTTCTTTATCTGTCAGTGGACACTTGGGTTGTTTCCATATCTTTGCTTTTGTGAATAATGCTGCAATGAACACTGGCTGCATATATCCTTTTGAATTAGTGTTTTTGCTTTCTTCAGATAAAATATCCAGGAGTGGAATTGCTGGATCATATGGGACTTCTATTTTTAATTTTTTGAGGAACCTCCATACTGTTTTCCACAGTGGCTGCACCAGTGTACATTCCCACCAACAGTACACAAAGGTTCCTTTTTCTCCACATCCTCACCAACACTTGTCATTTCTTGCCTTTTTGATGATAGCCATTCTGACAGTTGTGAGGTGATACCACATGGTTTTGATTTACATTTCCCTGATGATTAGCGATGTTAAACATCTTCTTATGTCTGTTGGTCATGGCCATCTGTATGTCTTCTTTGGAAAAATGCTTATTCAGTTTCTCTGCCCTTATTTAATTAGATTTTTTTATATTGAGTCATAGGACTACTTTATATGTTTTGCACATTAACCCCTTATCAGACATATCATTTAAAAATAAATATCTTCTCCCATTTGGTAAGCTGCCTTTTCATTTTGTTGTTGGTTTCCTTCACTGCAAAAGTTCTTAAGTTTGCTTAGGTGTCATTTGTTTATTTTTTTGTTTCCCTTGACTGTGGAGACATATGTAAAAACATATTGCTAAGACCTATGTCAAAGAGCATACTGCCTATGTCTTGTAGGAGTTTTATGCTTTCAGATCTTACATTTAAGCCTTTAATCCATTTTGAGTTTATTTTTGTATATAGTGTGAAAAAATGGTCTCGTTTCATTCTATTACATGCCCAGTTTTTCCCAGCTCCACTTACTAAAGAGACTGTCTTTTCCCCCATTGTATAATCTTGCCTCCTTTGTCATAGATTAATTGATCATAAGTGTGTGGGTTTATTTCTAGGCTCTCTATTCTGGTCCATTGACCTAAATGTCTGTTTTTGTGCCAGTACCATACTGTAGCATAGTTTGAAGTCAGGAAGCATGCTACCTCCACCTTTGCTCTTCTTTCTTAAGATCGTTTGGCTATTTGGGGTCTTTTGTTGTTCCATATGAATTTTAGGATTTTTGTCCTAGTTATGTGAAAAATGCCATGAGTATTTTGATAGGGATTGCTTTGGGTAGTATGGACATTTTAACTTTATGAATTCTTCCAACCCATGAACATGGGCTATCTTTGCATAATTTTCTTTCATCTTCAATTTCTTTCATCAGTGTCATCAGAGTACAGGTCTTTCACCCCCTTAGTTAAATTTATTCCTAAGTAATCTTTTTGATGTAGTTGTAAATGGGATTATTTTCTGGATTTCTCTTTTTGATAATTCATTATTAGTGTATAGAAATGCAACCATTTTCTGTATATTGATTCTGTATCCTGCAACTTTACTGAATTCTTTTATTAGTTCTAACAGTCTTTTTGTGGAATCTTTTGGGTTTTCTATGTATAGTGTCATGTCATCTGCAAATACAGTTTTACCTTTCCCTTCCAGCTTACATGCCTTTTATTTCTTTTTCTTGTCTGATTGCTGTAGCTAGGACTTCCAGTACTATGTTGAATAAAAGTGATGAGAATGAACATTTCTGTCTTGTTCCTGATCTTAAAGGAAAAGCTTTTATCTTTCCTTCACTGAGTATGATATTAACTGTGAGTTTGTCATAAATGGCCATTATCATGTTGAGGTATGTTCCCTCTGTACCTAGTTAGTTACATTTTTCATGAATGGATGTTGAATTTTATCAAAAGTGTTTCTGCATCTATTGAGATGATCATGTGGTTTTTATCCTCATTTTGTTAATGTGGTGCATCATGTTGATTGATTTGCAAATATTCAACTATCCTTGCATCCCTGGAATAAATCTCATTTGATCATGGTGGGAAGAAGTCAGGGCTTCTCCTGGGGAGAGTTGGAACCTGCCATATTGGAGGGGACAGGGTGGAGCCAGAGGGGCAAGAGCCAGAGTTTGGTGTGGGCCGGGGCTTCTCCCAGGTCATGAGTGATAGGCCTTTTTTATTCAGTGTTATGTTTTTAAAATTCAGTCATTGATTTATGTAGCTTTTCTTCATTTGTTTTACTGTTGGATATTTCATAGTATGAATATGCTTTATCAACTTTCACATGCATGGATAGTTTCTTCCAGTTTCTTTGTCATTAAAACCAGTGCTGCTCTGAAATTCTCATTTGTGTCTCCTATGGTTCAGGTGCAAATTTCTCTAGAATTTATACACAGGAGTATAATTCCTGAGTCATAGGATATTTCCATCTTCAGTTTTACTGGATAATGTCAAATTGTTTTCCAAAGTGGCTATACTAATGCACACTCCCATTAGCAATTCTCACTTCTTCATGTATTATATCAAATTAGGTTTGGCTGTGATTGATGAAAACAAACAAATATGAATAATAGTGGATTAAACAAACAAAAGTTTATTTCTCTTCATGTAGTTAAGGTTCAGAGATAAGCAATTCAGTGCAGTGTGGTGGCTCCAGTATCATTAGGGTTCACTCTCCCAACTTGTTGCGCCACCATTCTCAACCTGTGGTTCTCACCTCATGGTACAAGGGGGCTGCTTGATCACTTGCCAGCAGGTTTGAATTCAAGCCCTCAGAGAAGGAAGAGGGGAAAAACTTCCTGCCTCCCATCCCTGCCATTTATAAAAACATCTCCTCTAATTTGGGCCATCTATATCTTATACCCTATTAGCCAGACCTGAATCCTATAGTCACACCAAGCTACAAGAATGACTGGAAAATGAGGTCTATGACAATTTATTTTTTTTTTATTATTTTTTTTTTGCCGTACACAGACCTCTCACTGTTCTGGCCTCTCCCGTTGCGGAGCACAGGCTCCAGACGTACAGGCTCAGCCGCTTTGCAGCATGTGGGATCTTCCCGGACCAGGGCATGAACCCATGTCCCCTGCATCGGCAGGCAGACTCTCAACCACTGTGCCACCAGGGAAGCCCCTATGATAATTTATTATAGCAGCACAAAATAAATAAGACAAACATGGATTCAGGGGCACTTATTTTATTCTATAGGTTATACTATCATTATTTATTTTTAAACATCTTTATTGAGTATAACTGCTTTACAATGGTGTGTTAGTTTCTGCTTTATAACAAAGTGAATCAGCTATACATATACATATATCCCCATATCTCCTCCCTCTTGCATCTCCCTCCCACCCTCCCTATCCCACCCCTCTAGGTGGTCACAAAGCACCGAGCTGATCTCCCTATGCTATGAGGCTGCTTCCCACTAGTTACCTATTTTACATTTGGTAGTGTATATATGTCCATGCCACTCTCTCACTTCGTCCCAGCTTACCCTTCCCCCTCCCCATGTCCTCAAGTCCCCATGTACATCTGCGACTTTATTCCTGTCCTGCCCCTAGGTTCTGCAGAACCATTTTTTTTTTAGATTCCATATATATGTGTTAGCATATGGTATTTGTTTATCTCTTTCTGGCTTACTTCACTCTGTATGACAGACCTAGGTCCATCCACCTCACTACAAATAAGTCAGTTTCGTTTCTTTTCATGGCTGAGTAATATTCCATTGTATATATGTGCCATATCTTCTTTATCCAGTCATCTGTCAATGGACACTTAGGTTGCTTCCATGTCCTGGCTATTGTAAATAGTGCTGCAATGAACACTGGGGTGCATGTGTCTCTTTGAATTATGGTTTTCTCAGGGTATATGCCCAGTAGTGGGATGCTGGGTCATATGGTAGTTCTATTTTTAGTTTTTTAAGGAACCTCCATACTGTTCTCCATAGTGGCTATATCAATTTACATTCCCACCAACAGTGCAAGAAGGTTCCCTTTTCTCCACACCTTCTCCACAATTTATTGTTTGTAGATGTTTTTTAAATTTATTTTATTATTATTTTTGGCTGTGTTGGTTCTTTGTTGCTGCATGCAAGCTTTCTCTAGGTTCAGCGAGCAGGGGCTTCACTTCGTTATGGTGCACGGGCTACTCATCGTGGTGTCTTCTCTTGTAGAGCAAGGCTCTAGGCACGCGGGCTTCAGTGGTTGTGGCACTCGGGCTCAGTCGTTGTGGCTCACAGGCTCTAGAGCACAGGCTCAGTAGTTGTGGCGCACGGACTTAGTTGCTCCATGGCATGTGGGATCTTCCTGGACCAGGGCTCGAACCCATGTCCCCTGCATTGGCAGGCGGATTCTTAAACACTGCACCACCAGGGAAGCCCTATTGTTTCTAGATTTTTTGATGATGGTCAGTCTGACTGGTGTGAGGTGATTCCTCATTGTAGTTTTGATTTGCATTTCTCTAATGATTAGTGATGTTGAGCATCCTTTCATGTGTGTGTTGGCAATCTGTATATCTTCTTTAGAGAAATTTCTATTTATGTCTTTTGCCCATTTTTGGATTGGATTGTTTGTTATTTTGATATTGAGCTGCATGAGCTGCTTGTAAATTTTGGAGATTAATCCTTTGTCAGTTGTTTTATTTGCAAATATTTTCTCCCATTCTGAGGGTTGTCTTTTCGTCTTGTTTATGGTTTCCTTTGCTGTTCAAAAGCTTTAAAGTTTCATTAGGTCCCATTTGTTTATTTTTGGTGTTATTTCCATTTCTCTAGGAGGTGGGTCAAAAAGGATCTTGCTGGGATTTGTGTCATGGAGTGTTGTGCCTATGGTTTCCTCTAAGAGTTTAATAGTGTCTGGCCTTACATTTAGGTCTTTAATCCATTTTGAGTTTATTTTTGTGTATGGTGTTAGGGAGTGTTCTAATTTCATTCTTTAGCATGTAGCTGTCCAGTTTTCCCATCACCACTTGTTGAAGAGACTGTCTTTCCTCCATTGTATATTCTTGCCTCCTTTATCAAAAATAAGCTTTCTGGGCTTATTTTTGGGCTTTCTATCCTGTTCCATTGATCTATATTTCTGTTTTTTTGCCAGTACCATACTCTCTGGTTTACTGTATCTTTCTAGTATAGTCTAAAGTCTGTGAGCCTGATTTCTCCAGCTCCGTTTTTCTTTCTCAAGATTGCTTTGGCTATTTGGGGTCTTTTGTGTTTCCATAAAAATTGTGAAATTTTTTGTTCTAGTTCTGTGAAAAATGCCAGTGGTAGTTTGATAGGGATTGCATTGAATCTGTAGATTGCTTTGGGTAATATAGTCATTTTCACAATGTTGATTCTTCGAATCCAAGATCATGGTATATCTCTCCATCTGTTTGTATCATCTTTAATTTCTTTTATCAGTGTCTTATAATTTTCTGCATACAGTTCTTTTGTCTCCTTAGGTAGGCTTATCCCTAGGTATTTTATTCTTTTTGTTGCAGTGGTAAATGCCAGTGTTTCCTTAGTTTCTCTTTCAGATTTTTCATCATTAGTGTATAGGAATGCAACAGGTTTCTGTGCATTTATTTTGTATCCTACTACTTTACCAAATTCATTGATTAGCTCTAGTAGTTTTCTGGTAGCATCTTTAGGATTCTCTACGTATAATATCATGTCATCTGCAAACAGTGACAGTTTTACTTCTTCTTTTCTGATTTGGATTCCTTTTATTTCTTTTACTTCTCTGATTGCTGTGGCTAAAAGTTCCAAAACTATGTTGAATAACAGTGGTGAGAGTGGGCAACCTTGTCTTTTTCCTGACCTTAGTGGAAATGGTTTCAGTTTTTCACCATTGAGAATGATGTTGGTTGTGGGTTTGTCATATATGGTCTTTATTATGTTGAGGTAAGTTCCCTCTACGCCTACTTTCTGGAGAGTTTTTATCATAAATGGGTGTTGAATTTTGTCGAAAGCTTTTTCTGCATCTATTGAGATGATCATATGGGTTTTATCCTTCTATTTGTTAATATGGTATTATATTGATTTATTTGCATATACTGAAGAATCTTGTATTCCTGGAGTAAAACCCACTTGATCAGGGTGTATGATCCTTTAAATGTGCTGTTGGATACTGTTCGCTAGTATTTTGTTGAGGATCTTTGCATCTATGTTCATCAGAGATATTGGCCTGCAGTTTTCTTTCTTTGTGACATCTTTGTTTGGTTTTGGTATCAAGATGATGGTGGCCTCGTATTACGAGTTTGGGAGTGTTCCTCCCTCTCGAATACATTATGGAAGACTTTGAGAAGGAAAGGTGTTAGCTCTTCTCTAAATGTTTGATTGAATTCGCCTGTGAAGCCATCTGGTCCTGGGCTTTTGTTTGTTGGAAGATTTTTATTCACAGTTTCAATATCAGTGCTTGTGACTGGTCTGTTTATATTTTCTGTTTCTTCCTGGTTCTGTCTTGGAAGGTTGTGCTTTTCTAAGAATTTTCCATTTCTTCCAGGTTGTCAATTTTATTGGCATATAGTTGCTTGTAATAATCTCTCATGGTCCTTTGTGTTTCTGCAGCGTTGGTTGTCACTTCTTTTTCATCTCCAATTTTATTGATTTGAGTGTTCTCCCTTTTTTTCTTGATGAGTCTGGCTAATGGTTTATCAATTTTTTTTTATCTTCTCAAAGAACCAGCTTTTAGTTTTATTGATCTTTGCTATTGTTTCCTTCATTTCTTTTTCATTTATTTCTGATCTGATCTTTATGATTTCTTTCCTTCTGCTAACTGCGGGGTTTTTTGTTCTTCTTTCTCTAATTGCTTTAAGTGTAAGGTTAAGTTGTTTATTTTTGGTTTTTCTTGTTCTTGAGGTAGGATTGTATTGCTATAAACTTCCCTCTTAGAACTGCTTTTGCTGCATCCCATAGGTTTAGGGTCATCGTGTTTTCATTGTCATTTGTGTCTAGGAATTTTTTGATTTCCTCTTTGATTTCTTCAGTGATCTCTTTGTTATTGAGTTGTGTATTGTTTAGCCACCATGTGTTTGTATTTTTTATAGATTTTTTTCCTGTAATTGATACCTAGTCTCATAGCGTTGTGGTCAGAAAAGATACTTGATACGATTTCAATTTTCTTAAACTTACCAAGGCTTGATTTGTGTCCCAAGATATGATCTATACTGGAGAATATTCCATGAGCACTGGAGAAGAAAGTGTATTCTGTTGTTTTTGGATGGAATATCCTATAAATATCAAGTCCATCTTGTTTAATGTATCATTTAAAGCTTGTGTTTCCTTATTTATTTTCATTTTGGATGATCCGTCCATTGGTGAAAGTGGGGGGTTAAGTCCCCTACTATGATTGTGTTACTGTCAATTTCCTCTTTTATGGCTGTTAGTATTTGCCTTATGTACTGAGGTGCTCCTATGTTGTGTGCATAAATATTTACAAATGTTATATATTCTTCTTAGATTGATCCCTTGATCATTATGTAGTGTCTTTCTTTGTCTCTTGTAATAGTCTTTAAAGTCTGTTTTGTCTGATATGAGAATTGCTACTCCAGCTTCTTTTGATTTCTATTTGCATGGAATATCTTTTTCCATCCCCTCACTTTCAGTCTATATGTGTCCCTAGGTCTGAAGTGGGTCTCATACACAGCATATATACAGTGTTGTTTTTGTATCCATTCAGCCAATCTATGTCTTTTTGTTGGATCATTTAATCCATTCACGTTTAAGGACATTATCAATATGTCTTTTCTTTCTCTTGTGTTTCCTGCCTAGAGAAGTTCCTTTAGGATTTGTTGTAAAGCTGGTTTGGTGGTACTGAATTCTCTTAGTTTTTGCTTGTCTGTAAAGGTTTTAATTTCTCCATCAAATCTGAATGAGATCCTTGCTGGGTAGAGTAATCTTGGTGGTACATTTTTCTTTTTAATCACTTTAAATATGTCCTGCCACTCCCTCTGGCTTGCAGAGTTTCTCCTGAAAGATCAGCTGTTAACCTATGGGGGTTCCCTTGTATGTTATTTGTTGCTTTTCCCTTGCTGCTTTTAATATTCTTTGTATTTAATTTTTGAGAGTTTGATTAATATGTGTCTTGGCATGTTTATCCTTGGATTTATCCTGTATGGGACTCTCTGTTCTTCCTGGACTTAATTAACTATTTCCTTTCCCATATTAGGGAAGTTTTCATCTATAATCTTCCAAATATTTTCTCAGTCCCTTTCTTTTCCTCTTCTTCTTCTGGGACCCCTATAATTCGAATGTTGGTGTGTTTAATGTTGTCCCAGAGGTCTCTGAGACTGTCCTCAATTCTTTTCATTCTTTTTATTTATTTTGCTATGCAGTAATTATTTCCACTATGTTATCTTCCAGGTCACTTATCCGTTCTTCTGCCTCAGTTATTCTTCTATTGATCCCTTCTAGAGAATTTTTAATTTCATTTATTGTGTTGTTCATCATTGTTTGTTTGCTCTTTAGTTCTTCTAGGTCCTTGTTAAATGTTTCTTATATTTTCTCCATTCTATTTCCAAGATTTTGGATATCTTTACTATCATTTCTCTGAATTCTTTTTCAGGTACATTGCCTATTTCATCTTCATTTGTTTGGTCTGGTGGGTTTTTACGTTGCTCCTTCATCTGCTGTGTGTTTCTCTGTCTTCTCATTCTGCTTAACTTACTGTGGTTGGGGTCTGCTTTTCGCAGGCTGCAGGTTCATACTTCCCGTTGTTTTTGGTGTCTGCCCCCAGTGGCTAAGGTTGGTTCAGTAGGTTGTGTAGGCTTCCTTGTGGAGTGGACTGGTGCCTGTGTTCTGGTGGATAAGGCTGCATCTTGTCTTTCTTGTGGGACGAACCATTTCCGGTGATGTTTTTTGAGGTGCCTGTGACCTCATTATGATTTTAGGCAGCCTCTCTGCTAATGGTTGGGGTTGTGTTCCTGTCTTGATAGTTGTTTGGCATAGGGTGTCCAGCACTGTAGCTTGCTGGCCGTTGAGTAGAGCTGGGTCTTAGCATTGAGATGGAGATCTCTGGGAGAGCTTTTTCCATTTGATATTACATGGAGCCAGAGGTCTCTGGTGGACCAATGTCCTGAACTCGGCTCCTATGTTGATTTAGACATACCTGTATCTAATATATCCCTTTTTTGATTGTTCATCTGTTTTTACTTGCCATTTCTTATTGTACCATATACTTTCTTTCTGGGATCATTTTATTTTCTTCTTGAAGTATAGCCCTGTGAGTGTCAGCTCATAAGCCCTCAATTTTTGTCTGAAATCTCTTCATTTTAGCTTCATCCTTTAAAGGTAATTTCCTCAATACAATTTTGGGTTACAAATTATTTTCTCTGAGTAATTTAAACATATTCTGTCCCTGGTTTCTAGTTTCCATAGTTTCACTTGAAAAGTCAGGTATCAGTGTTGATTCTTTCATCGTAAATTGTCATTCTCTTTGTTTGCTCTTAAGACCTTCTCTTCAAATTTGGTGCCTTGCAGATTTGCTATGGTGAAGTAAAAATGTATGTGTGGATTTCTTTATATTTATTCTTCTCAGGATCACTGTACTTCCTTATTCTAAAGATTTGTGTGTTTCATCATTCCTGGAAAATTCTCAGTAATTATCTGTTTGACTATCTTTCTTATCTTATTTATTATCACACTTAAAACTGTGAATTGGGGCTTCCCTCATGATGCAGTGGTTGAGAGTCCGCCTGCCAATGCAGGGGACACGGGTTTGTACCCTGGTCCGGGAGGATTCCACATGCCGTGGAGCGGCTGGGCCCGTGAGCCATGGCCGCTGAGCCTGCACATCCGGAGCCTCTGCTCTGCAGCAGGAGAGGCCACAACGGTGAGAGGCCCGTGTACCACAGGAAAAAAAAAAAACCTGTGACTTGATGGTTATTAGGCCTTCTTATTCTCCTCCACATATCATAATTTCTTTTTCATATTTTCCATCTCTGTGTCTCTCTATACTTTATTCTGGCTAATTTCTTTAGTTTTATCTTCTAGTTCACTAATTCTCCCTTTATCTGTGTCAAATCTGATGATTTACTTGTTCATTGCATTTTAAATTTTAATTATTTTTTTCCATAAACAATCTAGTTGAATCTTTTAAAACTCTGGTCATATTTTGTATTATTTTATATCTGGCTTATATTTCTATTCCCTCCTTTATTTCTTTACAAATATTATATATACTTATTTTATATTCTGAATTATATAATTTCAATATTTGAAATACCGTGTTTGTTCATCAGATTTCTCTCTTTGTTATTTATGTTGCCTCTTGCTCAAAGTATCTTGTTTCCTCATGGGTTTTGTGATTTTTCTTTTTCTTTTCCACAATGAGATCATGTAAACTGGGACTTTGAGCAAATTCTATGAGGCCAGGGTTGAGGATACATTTTCCTAGAATGGATATGCATTTTTTTCCTGCTGAGTGCCTGGAAAGAACTGTCAACCAAGAATTACTTTAACTTGTCAGTTTGGTTATTTTTCACCCCATATAGGTAGTGTGATTTCAATCCCAATACCGACGTGACAACTAACCTGTGGTTATAATTAGGGCCCTCATACATTCTGGTTTGCCCAAAACAGTCCCAGTGAAAATGTCCTTTGTCTTGATGTAATTATTAACAATACCTTCTTCTACTCCCAGAAGATTCCCTGTTGGATTATAAATTATATGTCACTCTATTAAGAATACTAAGAGGAGAGAATTTTTACCTCTTCTAACCATAGCCAAGGCAAAACAGAGGTTTTATTATTTCTCCTTTGCAGAGAAGAATTTCTAGTTCACTCTTTCACTGAAGGTGTATCTCCCAGAATCCTGATTTTACACGTTGGGGTTTCCATCCCAACTTCTCAAATAAAAAGCTCTAGGTTTCTGGGGATTGACAGATGCCCTCAGGGCAGCCACTGGCTTTAGCATGTTTACCTCTTTGGATTCATGCTTTTGCTTAGTTCTTTGCTTCTAAGGATGTTTCTTACTTTATTGTGAGCTCAGCTATATATTTTAAAAGATGTTGTAAATCTTTTATCCAGAATATTTAGTTGTTTGGTTGCAGGACATTTTTTTTCCCCTAGAACAAAATCCCTGGGCTCATCATAAATACTGACTTAACTGCATGTGGTATTGGAAGAGCCAATTTTTCTAGTGTTGAGGTAGCCCAGAAATTTCAAAGAGCAGGTTTCCTATTTGAGAGCTCTAACTTGTCCCACTGTGTTGAAAATAGGAGGATATTTTACTTGAAGGAAAAAAATGTCCAAAAAAAATATATCTCTTAATGTTTTATATTCTACAGATACGAACTGAGAGCATAAAATCACTTTTGTTTTTCTAACAAAGGAAACAGACAAGTTCTAGCATGGAAGATAGAAGATAATATTATTATTTGCATCTTATAGATGAAGAAAATGAGGCAAAGAGAGACTAAGTAACTTATCCATGGCCCACTATTAGTAAATGATGGAGCTGACATTGGAAGCCACAGTCAGTCTGTCTGTAATACACATGACCTTAGCCACTACCTCTTATGCTCCTTTGCACAATCATATGCTTTCTTCTATCTCATCATCATAAAATGAACGCTCATGGGGGAAAGTACTGCTACATTGATACGTGTTATATCCTTCCTTGTATTTTGGGAGCTGAAAAATATCCAAACTCCACTCGAGATATAAAGGATACAAAAGGATAGGAAAAAAGAAAAAGAAAGCCAGTCTTGTTATAGATTATGAGTACTATGGGGAAATACCAACCTTTTAAACCTAAATCATAAATGCTTCCCATATCTTCATCCCTTTTCTTATTCTGTTCTATCTCCCTGGAAGGCTCTTTCCTGTTTATTATGTGAAAATTTCTTGCTTATCTTTTGAATGCAACTCAAATATTATCTCCATTAAAAAAAAATCTCCCATGAATCCCATCCTCCCCACAGCCTTGGTCAGACAGAATTAATGATTCATTCATCTGTGCTATCATAGTATTTTTACATACCTTTATAATAACACTTATTAACTGTATTATGCTGAACCATATTTTTTTGTTTTATTTATTTATTCATTCATTCATTTTTGTCTGCATTGTGTCTTCATTGCTGAGCACGGGCTTTCTCTAGTTGCGGCAAACAGGGGCTACTCTTCGTTGCGGTGTGCGGGCTTCTCATTGTGGTCGCTTCTTTTGTTGCAGAGCATGGGCTCTGTGCGCACGGACTTCAGTAGGTGTGGCATGCGGGCTCAATAGTCGTGGCTCGCAGGCTCAGTAGTTGTGGCGCATTGGCTTAGTTGCTCCACAGCATGTGGGATCTTCCCGGACCAGGGCTTGAACCCATGTCCCCTGCATTGGCAGGCAGATTTTTAAGCACTGTGCCACTAGGGAAGTCCCTAAACCATATTAAATTATTATTTTCATAGGTCAAGAATGGTTGAATGTCAGCAAGATCATATGGTTCAACCTAATTTTTTTAGTGGGGTATATGTATACCCCACTAGACTTAGGGGTAGAAACCATGAGTTATTTACTTTTGCTTCTTTAATTTGGTGCCTGGGCATATGCTCAAAATATGACTGTTGGATTAAATGATTGTCCATATGCTGGGCAATATTAAAAAAATATTAATCATTGACATCTACTGCATGGACATCAACTAGTCAGAACATATACTGGCCTTAAACAACTGCTAAAACTGCACCCATTCTATCAGCTGCATATCAGCCCAGCGTATACCAAGGATACATACAAAAATAAGACTTCTGTGTTGTAGTGAACCCCAAAATGGGGTTCTAGCCAACCATATTCAATGCTTATACCTTCTCTATAACAGTGCCATGAAATATCACTTCAATTTGTGACAGGGAACTAAGAACTTTCTGTGGTCACCAGTTCAATCTTTGAGCACCTCTCATCCCTAGAAAATTCTTTCTTCATTAGACACTACAGGCTATCTTCCTTTAATTTCCATCCATAGAGCCTAATTATATCCTTAAAGCCTTATTCCTCTCCTAGATGACAGCTCTTCAGATATTTGAATATGGGCATCGTATCTGCCCTCAAGTTGTTTCTTCTAAAGATAAAGTATCCTTGGTTTCTTAAACCAGTTGCATTTTACATGGTTCATATTCCCCCATAATTGTAGGGTTTTTTTTAGTTTGGGGTTTTTTTTTTTGTTTTTACTATTTTTGTCTACCGATGATGCCCAGAACTGAGCCCTGCATTCTGAGTGGGATACGACCAGAACAGAAGAGAGCAGGGCTATCTCATCCTTCAACCCCATTTAGGACAAAATTTGACAGCAGGATGCATATGACAGTGTAATACACAATGCATTTCCTGTGGTATAAAACAAGAGTAAAAGCCCAGTCCTGGGGAGCCATGCTATAGGAAGGACAGGATAGTAACCAAACTAGACCTGTGGTTCTTAACCCTGGCTGTGCATCAGAAGTGCCTGCAGAGGTTTATAAAAACAAAGATGCCTGAGCTCCATTCCAGACCTACTGAATATAACAATCTAAATGTGGGACCTTTGAAAAGGATATAAGAGGCAGTATGTGGTCAAGAAGCCATCTCTGGAGCAAGACTGCCTAGACTGAAATCCAGACTCATAATTTTGTAAATTGCTTAAATCTCTACTTTCTCACCTCTATAAAGGTATAATGACCTCAAAGTGCTGTTGTGAGGATTAAATGAGTTACTATAAGTAAAGAACATAGAACAGTTCTTCCTACTGAGTATGTGCTAAGTTAATATTGTCTGTTGCTATGATCTAGGTGTATTTAAGTCTCTGCTGCTGGTTTTCATGCACAGGCTGAGAAAGCACTGGTACAGGACATGGTCTGACATGATAGTCCCCTCTGTCAGGAGGGGCAGATAGCTGATGATCCTTCTACGTTTCTCAAGCAAGAATTCTTAATTCCTAATTCTCTCCTTTCCCATCAGGTTATTACCATGGTGACCCCACAGAGACTTCAGTTCTTAGGTAGACATCAGGACACAACTGCTACTGAGACATTGCTTCTCCCTTCTCCCTGAATTCTCTGGATCAATGCTTCTCACACCTTTATGTCTTATAAGCTACTTTAAAAAGTGGGAACATAGATTTGCCAAGCTTTCACATTACCAAGCAAGAGCATTCAAAATTTAAATCACATCTGCTATCATCATAAAAGAAAAAACATTGAAACACTAAGAGTAGAAAGTTGTAATATTAGGATAAATAATAAAGCTACCATAATTAAGTTAAATCTATGATCTCTCTGTCTGTGACAGTAGGTTGTTTAATTGCATATTTTTGTTAGTTACAATGGGGAAATTTTATCATTAGTAAACATCACTTTCTTTGACTGAATCCTCACTTGCAATCATAATCATAGCATATGCATAGAGAGACTCTAAAAATGGTAAACGCTGCCTGAATTTTTTAAAAATGCTACTCTTGATTTACAGCTAAATTTTGGCATATTTATGTTTCTGCCTTATAACAAAGTGAATCAGATATACATATATCCCCATATCCCTTCCCTCTTGAGCCTCCATCCCACCCTCCTTATCCCACCCCTCTAGGTGGTCACAAAGCACCGAGCTGATCTCCCTATGCTATGCGGCTGCTTCCCGCTAGCTATCTGTTTTACGTTTCGTAGGGTATATATGTCCATGCTACTCTCTCACTTCATCCCAGCTCACCCTTCCCCCTCCCCGTGTCCTCAAGTCCATTCTCTACGTCTGCGTCTTTATTCCTGTCCTGCCCCTAGGTTCTTCAAAACCATTTTTTTTTTTAGGTTCCATATATATTTGTTAGCATATGGTATTTGTTTTTCTCTTTCTGACTTACTTCACTCTGTATGACAGACTCTAAGTTGGATTTGTTTTCAAGGTCTATTTCAGTAGAAAATTTATGTAGCTGTACTTTTGAATGAAAAATAACATATATTTTCCTATACAAGTTTCTCTCATTTTAGCTAATGAAAATTCTGCCGATTATGCAGTGGGAAAGTATCTGTCAGTAGTTAATGCTAATAGAGACACCAGAGCATTCTCTCCACTATTAATCTGTGGATAATGGAAGGCCCATTTCTTAAGTACACACAGAAGAAAGAATAGAAAAAATACTGGCTATGACACCAAATGAATTGCCTTCCTCCCACACTACTGTGCCCTTGTAACCTAGGGCATGTAGAGCAGGCTGGCAACCATTGCATTACAGATTTAAAAGTGCTGGAATCTCTCAGTCCTATAGCAGGTTGCCTGATGGATTGGTGAGTAATGTACTTGAAGAGTGCATTACTGAGATCTAGACTAATGGCCACCTCTTGCCCATGGCCTTTATGGTAGATCATTCATTGTGCTGCCTCATCAGTTTCCTGCCAGTCTGTATCTGGCATGAGCACTGGCTGTTCCAAAGCTGATTAATCCCCTAGGAATGAGTCCACCTGCAAATCTCAGTGTGGATTACACAAAAGTGGGAATGTTCTAGTGCTATGGGGACAACACAACTTTTCTTTGAATTCAAGAATCCTCATTTTAGAAGATTAAATTAGTTCACCTATCAAATATGTTACCATCTATGGCAAATCTTATAAAAATGTAAGAAATTTCCAATAAAATAAATGCAGTGATTGGTAATTTCCAGGTTTTAAGTTTTACAAGGATGAAAAAATCTTAGAAGGGATCTCTACAATGTAAAATTGCTAGCATATCAGTAATCTAAGGAGACATCACATCACAACATAACTTTACATTGCATTTTTATTTAGCTTTTCTCTTTCTCAGATGTTTTTATTGGTTCCACAATTTTAAAAAAAGGTGAAAGTCTGTAATTTCTACTATAAAGTTATGTAGACTTTCCTCTGAAAGTCTTATAATATTACCATAAAAAGTAATATTACTATAAGCAAAATGTCAATCACATTTCCATGTATCAGCAGCAAAGCATTATAAAATGTAATTTTAGGGAAAAAAAATCAATTTACAATAACAGAAATTACAGTCACCTAGGAATAAGTCTAACAAAATATTTAGAGAAACTTCAGGGAGAATATTATAAAACCTTACTATAAAAACAATTTTAATAAGACAATGCATAAATATACACCACGTTTTCCGTATTAGAAAGGCTTAATATTGTAAAGATTTAAATTCTCCACAAATTAACCTATAACTTCAATGCAATTCAAATAAAAACCCAAAATATGAAAGGTGAGAAACATCATTGTAGCAGGTTTTAATACCTGTAAGCTTAGTGCTCCCTCATAATTTTTTACTTTCACCGTTTTCAGAGCTATCATTGCAAGTTTGTTTTTCTATATGAAATTTAGTATCAACTTGTCTGACTCCATAAAATACCCTGTTGATACTTTATTGTAATTGTATATAATTTATAAATCAATTTCAGGAGAACTAACAGCTCTGTAATGTTGAGTTGTGCTGTCCAAGAACAGGTGAGCTCTTCCCATTAATAAAGTCTATTTTGGGGTCTTCTTAATGTTTGTAACATTTTTCCCATAAACTTTTACACATTAATTGTTAAACTTATTTATGAGTACTTATATTCTTTATTGATACTCTAAGTGGGGTTTCTCTACTATGTCCTCTACTTATTGTTTATGCATAAAGGCTTATGATTTTTGTATGTTAATTTAAAATCTTGCTATCTTGCTGAATTATTGTTTTACTTAGTTTTACATTTATTTTTCTCAGATTGTCCAAGTATGCTATCATATCATTTGCAAATAAACATACTTTTACTTCTTTGTCTATACCTATGCCTCTAATTGATTTTTCTTATCTAACTGTATTGGCTAATACCTCTAGTACAGTTTTTTTTCATATTTTAGAATAATTTTATAAATATTTTAATATATTAATATTTAGATATTTGAATGTTTTTAGAATAGTTTTTTTTAACATCTTTATTGGACTATAATTGCTTTACAATGGTGTGTTAGTTTCTGCTTTATAACAAAGTGAATCAGTTATAAATATACATATGTTCCCATATCTCTTCCCTCTTGCATCTCCCTCCCTTCCTATCCCACCCGTCTAGGTGGGCACAAAGCACCAAGCTGATCTCCCTGTGCTATGCGGCTGCTTCCCACTAGCTATCTATTTTACATTTGGTAGTGAATATATGTCCATGCCACTCTCTGACTTTGTCCCAGCTTACCCTTCCCCCTCCCCATATCCTCAAGTTCATTCTCTAGTGGGTCTGCATCTTTATTCCTGTTTTGCCCCTAGGTTCTTCATGACCTTTTTTTTTAGATTCCATATATATATGTGTTAGCATATGGTATTTGTTTTTCTCTTTCTGACTTACTTCATTCTGTATGAGAGTCTCTAGGTCCATCCACCTCACTATAAATAACTCAGTTTCATTCCTTTTTATGACTGAGTAATATTCCATTGTGTATATGTGCCACATCTTCTTTATCCATTCATCTGTTGATGGACACTTAGGTTGCTTCCATGTCCTGGCTATTGTAAATAGAGCTGCAATGAACATTTTGGTACATGACTAGCTTTGAATTATGGTTTTCTCAGGGTATATGCCTAGTAGTGGGATTGCTGGGTCGTATGGTAGTTCTATTTTTAGTTTTTTAAGCAACTTCCATAATGGTCTCCATAGTGGCTCTATCAATTTACATTCCCACCAACAGTGCAAGAGGGTTCCCTTTTCTCCACACCCTCTCCAGCATTTGTTGTTTGTACATTTTTTGATGATGGCCATTTTGACCAGTGTGAGATGCTATCTCATTGTAGTTTTGATTTGCATTTCTCTAATGATTAATGATGTTGAGCATTTTTTCATGTGTCTGTTGGCAATCTGTATATCTTCTTTGGAGAAATGTCTATTTAGGTCTTCTACCCATTTTGGGATTAGGTTGTTTGTTTTTTTGATATTGAGCTGCATGGGCTGCTTGTAAATTTTGGAGATTAATCCTTTGCCAGTTGCTTCACTTGAAAGTATTTTCTCCCATTCTAAGGGTTGTTTTTTCATCTTGTTTATGGTTTCCTTTGCTATGCAAAAGCTTTTAAGTTTCATTAGGTCCCATTTGTTTATTATGGTTTTTATTTCCATTCCTCTAGGAGGTGGGTCAAAAAGGATCTTGCTGTGATTTATGTCATACAGTGTTCTGCCTATGTTTTCCTCGAAGAGTTTGATGGTATATGTCCTTACATTTAGGTCTTTCATCCATTTTGAGTTTATTTTGTGTATGGTGTTAGGGTGTTCTAGTTTCATTCTTTTACATGTAGCTGTCCAGTTTTCCCAGCACCACTTATTAAAGAGGCTGTCTTTTCTCCATTGTATATTCTTGCCTCCTTTATCTATGATAAGGTGACCATATGTGCGTGGGTTTATCTCTGGGCTTTCTATCCTGTTACATTGATCTATATTTCTGTTTTTGTGCCACTACCATACTGTCTCGATTACTGTAGCTTTGTAGTATAGTCTGAAGTCAGGGAGCCTGATTCCTCCAGCTCCGTTTTTCTCTCTCAAGATTGCTTTGGCTACTTGAGATCTTTTGTGTTTCCATACAAATTGTGAAACTTGTTGTTCTAGTTCTGTGAAAAATGCCAGTGGTAGTTTGATAGGGATTGCATTGAATCTGTAGATTGCTTTGGGTAGTAGAGTCATTTTTACAATGTTGATTCTTCCAATCCAAGAACATGATATATCTCTCCATCTATTTGTATCATCTTTAATTTCTTTCATCAGTGTCTTATAATTTTCTGCATACAGGTCTTTTGTCTCCTTAGGTAGGTTTATTCATAGATATTTTATTCTTTTTGTTGCAATGGTAAATGGGAGTGTTTCCTTAATTTCTCTTTCAGATTTTTCATCATTAGTGTATAGGAATGCAAGAGATTTCTGTGCATTAATTTTCTATCCTGCTACTTTACCAAATTCATTGATTAGCTCTAGTAGTTTTCTGGTAGCATCTTTAGGATTCTCTATGTATAGTATCATGTCATCTGCAAGGAGTGACAACTTTAGTTCTTCTTTTCCAATTTAGATTCCTTTTATTCTTTTTCGTCTCTTATTGCTGTGGCTAAAAGTTCCAAAACTATGTTGAATAAGAGTGGTGAGAGTGGGCAACCTTGTCTTATTCCTGATCTTAGTGGAAATGGTTTCAGTTTTTCACCATTGAGGACGATGTTGGCTGTGGGTTTGTCATATATGGCCTTTATTATGTTGTGGAAAGTTCCCTCTGTGCCTACTTTCTGGAGGGTTTTTATCACAAATCTGTGTTAAATTTTGTCGAAAGCTTTCTCTGCATCTATTGAGATGATCATATGGCTTTTCTCCTTCAATTTGTTAATATGGTGTATCACGTTGATTGATTTGCGTATATTGAAGAATCCTTGCATTCCTAGGACAAACCCCACTTGATCATGGTGTATGATCCTTTTAATGTGCTGTTGAATTCCGTTTGCTAGTATTTTGTTGAGGATTTTTGCATCTATGTTCATTAGTGATATTGGCCTGTAGTTTTCTTTCTTTGTGACATCTTTGTCTGGTTTTGGTATCAGAGTGATGGTGGCCTCGTAGAATGAGTTTGGGAGGGTTCCTCCCTCTGCTATATTTTAGAAGAGTTTGAGAAAGATAGGTGTTATCTCTTCTCTAAATATTTGATAGAATTCACCTGTGAAGCCATCTGGTCCTGGGCTTTTGTTTTTTGGATGATTTTCAATCACAGTTTCAATTTCGTCTTTTGAAACTATGATTCGTCTTTTCATATTTTCTATTTCTTGCTGGTTCAGTCTCGGAAGGTTGTGCATTTCTAAGAATTTGTGTATTTCTCCCAGGTTGTCCATTTTATTGGCATATAGTTGCTTGTAGTAATCTCTCATGATCCTTTGTATTTCTGCAGTGTCAGTTGTTACTTCTCCTTTTGCATTTCTAATTCTATTGATTTGAGTCTTCTCCCTTTCTTTCTTGATATGTCTGGCTAGTGGTTTATCAATTTTGTTTAACTTCTCAAAGAACCAGCTTTTAGTTTTATTGATCTTTGCTATCATTTCCTTCATTTCTTTTTCATTTATTTCTGATCTGATCTTTATGAATTCTTTCCTTCTGCTAACTTTGGGGGTTTTTTGTTCTTCTTTCTCTAATTGTTTTAGGTGTAAAGTTAGATTGTTTGAGATGTTTCTTGTTTCTTAAGGTAGGATTGTATTGCTATAAACTTCCCTCTTAGAACTGCTTTTGCTGCATCCCATAGGTTTTGGGTCATCATGTTTTCATTGTCATTTGTTTCTAGGAATTGTTTGATTTCCTCCTTGATTTCTTCAGTGATCTCTTGGTTATTAGGTATTGTGTTGTTTAGCCCCCATGTGTTTGTATTTCTTACAGATTTTTTCCTGTAATTGATATCTAGTCTCATAGCATTGTGGTCAGAAAAGATACTTGATACAATTTCAATTTTCTTAAATTTACCAAGGCTTGATTTGTGACCCAAGATATGATCTATCCTGGAGAATGTTCCATGAGCACTGGAGAAGAATGTATATTCTGTTGTTTTTGGATGGAATGTCCTATAAATATTAATTAAATCTTGTTTAATGTATCATTTAAAGCTTGTGTTTCCTTATTTATTTTCATTTTGGATGATCTGTCCATTGGTGAAAGTGGGGTGTTAAAGTCCCCTACTATGATTGTGTTACTGTCGATTTCCCCTTTTATGGCTGTTAGTATTTGCCTTATGTATTGAGGTGCTCCTATGTTGGCTGCATAAGCTTTACAATTGTTATATCTTCTTCTTGGATTGATCCCTTGATCATTATGTAGTGTCCTTCTTTGTCTCTTGTAAATGTGTTTGCTTTAAAGTCTATTTTTTCTGATATAAGAATTGCTGCTCCAGCTCTCTTTTGATTTCCATATCCATGGAATATCTTTTTCCGTCACCTCACTTTCAGTCTGTATGTGACCTTAGGTCTGAAGTGGGTCTGTTGTAGACAGTGTATATATGGGTCTTGGTTTTGTATCCATTCAGCCAAATTGTGTCTTTTGGTTGGAGCATTTAATCCATTTACATTTAAGGTAATTATCAATATGTGTGTTCCTGTTACCATTTTCTTAATTGTTTTGGGATTATTATTGTAGGTCTTTTCCTTCTCTTGTGTTTCCTGCCTAGAGAAGTTCCTTTAGCATTTGTTGTAAAGCTGGTTTGGTGGTGCTGATTTGTCTTAGCTTTTGCTTGTCTGTAAAGGTTTTAATTTCTCCGTCAAATCTGAATGAGATCCTTGATGGGTAGAGTAATCTTGGTTGTAGGTTTTTCTCCTTCATCACTCTTAATGTGTGCTGCCACTCTCTTCTGGCTTGCAGAGTTTCTGCTGAAAGATCAGCTGTTAACCTTATGGGGATTCCCTTATGTGTTATTTGTGGTTTTTCCCTTGTTGCTTTTAATATTTGTTCTTTGTATTTAATTTTTGATAATTTGATTAATATGTGTCTTGGCCTGTTTCTCCTTTGATTTATCCTGTATGGGACTCTCTGTTCTTCCTGGACTTGATTAACTCTTTCATTTCCCATATTAGGGAACTTTTCAACGATAATCTCTTCAAATATTTTGTCAATCCCTTTCTTTTTCTCTTCTTCTTCTGAGACCCCTATAATTCAAATGTTGGTGCGTTTAATGTTGTCCCAGAGGTCTCTGAGACTGTCCTCAATTCTTTTCATTCTTTTTTCTTTATTCTGCTCTGCAGTACTTATTTCCACTATTTTATCTTCCAGGTCACTTATCCGTTCTTCTGCCTCAGTTGTTCTGCTATTGATCCCTTCTGGAGAATTTTTAATTTCATTTATTGTGCTGTTCATCACTGTTTGCTCTTTAATTCTTCTAGGTCCTTGTTAAATGTTTCTTGTCTTTTCTCCATTCTATTTCCAAGATTTGGGATCATCTTTACTGTCATTATTCTGAATTCTTTTTCAGGTAGACTGCCCATTTCCTCTTCATTTGTTAGGTCTGGTGGGTTTTTGCCTTGCTCCTTCATCTGCTGTGTGTTTCTCTGTCTTCTCATTTTGCTTAACTTACTGCATTTGGGGTCTCCTTTTCACAGGCTGCAGGGTCGGAGTTTCCATTGTTTTTGGTATCTGTCTCCAGTGGCTAAGGTTGGTTCAGTGGGTTGTGTAGGCTTCCTGTTGGAAGGGACTAGTGCCTGTGTTCTGATGGAGGAGGCTGGATCTTGTCTTTCTGGTGGGCAGGTCCACGTCTGGTGGTGTGTTTTGGGGTGTCTGTGGCCTTATTATGATTTTAGGCAGCCTCTGTGCTAATGGATGGGGTTGTGTTCCTATCTTGGTAGTTGTTTGGCATACGGTGTCCAGCACTGTAGCTTGCTGGTCATTGAGTGGAGTTTGGTCTTGGCGTTGAGATGCAGATCTCTGGGAGACTTTCGCCGTTTGATATTACGTGGAGCTGGGAGGTCTCTTGTGGACCAGTGTCCTGAACTTGGCTCTCCCACCTCAGTGGCACAGCCCTGACGCCTGGCTGGAGCAACAAGAGCCTGTCCTCCTCACGGCTCAGAATAAAAGGGTGGAAAGAAAGAAAGAAGATGATAAAATAAAATAAAGTTATTAAAATAAAAAATAATTATTAAGAAAAAAAATGTTTCAAGTAATAAAAAATAGAAAACGGACAGACAGAACCCTAGCACAAATGGTAAATGCAAAGCTATACAGACAAAATCACACACAGAAGCATACACATACACACTCAAAAAAAGAGAAAAAGGGAAATATATATATATATATTGTTTCTCCCGAAGTGCACCTCCTCAATTTGGGATGATTTTTTGTCTATTCAGGTATTCTACAGATGCAGCGTACATCAAGTTGATTGTGGAGATTTAATCCACTGCTCCTGAGGCTGCTGGGAGAGATTTCCCTTTCTCTTCTTTGTTCGCAAAGTTCCCAGGGTTCAGCTTTGGATTTGGACCTGCCTCTGCGTGTAGGTCACCTGAGGGCATCTGTTCTTCGCTCAGACAGGACGGGGTTAAAGGAGCAGCTGATTTGGGGACTCTGGCTCACTCAGGCGTGGGGGAGGGAGGGGTACGGAGTGCGGGGCGAGCCTGCGGCGGCAGAGGCCAGCGTGACGCTGCACCAGCCTGAGGCGCACCGTGCATTCTCCCGGGGAAGTTGTCCCTGTATCACGGGACCCTGGCAGTGGTGAGCTGCACAGGCTCCCAGGAGGGGAGGTGTGGATCGTGACCTGTGCTTGCACACAGGCTTCTTCGTGGCGGCAGCAGCAGCCTTAGTGTCTCATGCCCGTTTCTGGGGTCCGCGCTGAATCAGCCGTGGCTCGTGCCCGTCTCTGAAACTCCTCTAAGCAGCGCTCTTAATCCCCTCTCCTCGAGCACCAGGAAACAAAGAGGCAAGAGAAAGTCTCTTGCCTCTTCAGCAGTTCCAGACTTTTTCCCGGACTCACTCCCGGCTAGCTGTGGGCACTAGCCCCCTTCAGGCTGTGTTCACGCAGCCAACCCCAGTCCTCTCCCAGGGATCCAACCGAAGCCCGAGCCTCAGCTCCCAGCCCCCACCCATCCCGGCGGGTGAGCAGACAAGCCTCTTGGGCTGGTGAGTGCTGGTCGGCACCAATCCTCTGTGCGGGAATCTCTTCCCTTTTCCCTCCGCACCCCTGTTGCTGCACTCTCCTCCGTGGCTCCGAAGCTTTCCCCCTCCGCCACCCGCAATCTCCGCCCACGAAGGGGCTTCCTAGTGTGTGGAAATCTTTCCTCCTTCACAGCTCCCTCCCACTGGTGCAAGTCCCGTCCCTATTTCGTCTCTCTTTTTTATTTTGTCCTACCCAGGTACGTGAAGAGTTTCTTGCCTTTTGGGAGGTCTGAGGTCTTCTGCCAGCGTTCATTAGGTGTTCTGTAGGAGTTGTTCCACAAGTAGTTGTATTTCTGATGTATTTGTGGGCAGGAAGGTGATCTCTGCATCTTACTCTTCCGCCATCTTGAAGCTCCTCTCTAGTACAGTGTTGAATAGTATTGAAGATAGTGGCCTCTTACTTTGTTCCTGATCTTAGTAGAAATGTTTCTAGTGTTTCCCCATTATATGATACTAATTTTAAAATTAGGTATATAAGTTTTATCACGGTAACAAAGTATTCTGCTGTTCCTGTTTTCTTGAACATTTTCATCAGGGCTTGGTGTTGAATTTTGTGAAAGAGTTTGTCAGCATCTGTAGAGGTGATCATATGACCTTTTCCTTAGATTTATTAATGTGGTGTATGTTATTAATGGATTTTCAAATATTGAACCCAAAAAATGTTTTTTAATTTAAAAGGAATTCCCTGGTGGTCCAGTGGTTAGGACTCCACACTTTCACCACAGTGGGCCCAAGTTCAATCCCTGCATGGGGAACTATGATCCCACAAGCTGCACAGCACAGCCAAAAAAATAAAATATTGAACCAACCTTGCATTCTTGGAATAAATCTCACTTGTTTTCTTAATGTGGTTAATATGGTATTGGATTCTGATTGTTAATATTTAGTTTAGAATTTTTGCATCAATATTCAGTGGATATGGACATGGGACCATATTCTTTATATTCTTCTTATCTAATTTAAATATCAGTGTTATACTTCCTTCATACAGGGAGTTGGGAAGTTTCCCTTCCTTTCAGCACTGTGGAATAATTTACAGAGCATTGAGACCATCTTGGTCTTTGAAAGACTGGTAGAATTCCTATGTGAAAACATCTGGGCCTGCTGCTTTTTTGTGGAGTAGTTCCTTAACAACTTACACTATTTCTTTTGGGAAACGTGGTCTGTTTAAAAGTTCTAACTCTAGAAGAATTAATTTTGGTAATCTGTATCAAAGAAATTATCCATTTCATCTACGTTTTAAAATTCATTTGTATAGAAGTCTGCAAAATTGTCTCCTGGGTTTTTATTTTAATTTCTTCTATTTTAATGTTTTTTTATTCATCTCATTTATTATTTTGTGCATCTGTGCTTTCTTTTTTGTGATAAATTTAGTTAGTTGTTTTCTCAGTATTGGAGGTTTTTTTTTCAATAAAACAGAATTTTAATTCATTATTTTTTTCATTTTTATTTTATATTGGAGTATAGTTGATTAACAATGTTGTGTTAGTTTCAGGTGTACAGCAAAGTGATTCAGTTATACATATACATGTAACTATTCTTTTTCAAATTCTTTTCCCATTTAGGTTATTACAGAATACTGAGCAGAGTTCCCTCTGCTATACAGTAGGTCCTTGTTGGTTATCTATTTTAACTATAGCAGTGTGTACGTGTCAGTCCCACACTTCCAATCTATCCCTCCCCCCTACCCTTCCCTGCTGGTAACCATAAGTTTGTTCTCTAAGTTTGTGAGCCTGTTTCTGTTTTGTGAATAAGTTTATTTGTATCATTTTTTTTCAGATTCTACCTATAAGTGATATCATATGATATTTTTCTTTCTCTTTCTGGCTTACTTCATTCAGTATGACAATCTCTAGTTGCATCCACGTTGCTGCAAATGGCATTATTTCATTCTTTTTAATGGCTGAGTAATATTCCATGTTATAATATATACTATATCTTATTTATCCATTCATTTGTCGATGGACATTTAAATTGCTTCCATGTCTTAGCTATTGTAAACAACACTGCAATGAACATCCAAAAGGAAGTCCTTTCTTTTCTTAAAAATGTCTCAAAAAAGCAGAAGTTCTTATTTTGATGAAATACATTTTATCAATTTTTTCTTTTATGGGGCATAATTTTTGTGTCATACTAAGGAATCTATGCCTAGCCCACAATACAAAGATTTCCTTTTTCTCCTACAATTAAGTATAGAACTTTTAAAGTTTTAGAATTTACACTTAGGTCTAGAATACATTTTGAGTTACTTTTTGTAGATTGTGCAAGGTATGAATCAAAGTTTATTTGTTTGCATATGCATATCCAGTTCTAGTATCATTTGTCAAAGAATGTATTTTTCTATCAAATTGCATTTTACACCTTTGTTGATAATCAATAGTCCATTTATATATGGTCTCTCTATTGTTATTTATTATATTTCTCTCTATTATTCCTCTCTATTGCACTTCCAGAAATTTAATAATCCACTGCTCTATTTGTCTTTATTGACAATAGTACCACACCATCTTGATTACTATAGCTTTATTATGTGTCTTGAAATCCAGCAGTTTTAGTCTTCCAAATTATTCTTTTTCAAGGTTATTTTAGCTATTCTAAGTCCTTCATATTTCCATATGAATTTAAGAATCATGAATTTCTAACCCCCCCCAAAAGCCTTCTAGGGTTTTGAGTGGGATTGCATTGTTTCTATTGATAAATTGACATGTTAATGATATTGAGTCTTCTGACCCATAAATATGATATAGCTCTCATTTATTTAGGCCTTTCAATTCTCAGCAATGTTTTGTAGTTTTCATTGCACACGTACATCTTTTGACAGATGTATTCCTAAGTATTTCATATTTTTAATGCTATTGTAGGTAGTGTTTACTTTTAAGTTCAAATTCTATTGTCTATTCCCTGTACATAGATGTATAATTGATATTTGTATATTGATATTCTATCCTGCAGCATTACTTAACCCATTTATTCTAACACCGCTGCCTTTTAATTGAAATATTTATCCTATTTACATTTAGTGTGAAGATTGATATGGTTGAGTTTATACTTACCATCTTGCTATTTGTTTTCTATTTGCTCCATCTGTTCTTTCTTCCTTTGATCCTCCTTTCCTAAATTCTTTTGGATTAAGTATTTTTAGGTAATTGGCTTTTAAACTATGCCACTTCTTTTTTCTCCTTAATGGTTACACTATGGACTACAATATGCATTCTTAACTATTCATAGTCTATCTTGAATTATTATTATATTCATATATAAACTAAGAACCACCAACATTATAATTCCATTTGTCCTCTTCCATATTTTATGCTGTTTTTATCATACATTTTACTATTACATACTTTATAAATGCTACACTAAAATATTGTATTTTTGCTTTCAGCAATCAATTGTCTGTTAAAGGAATTAGAAAAATATTGTTTTATATTTATCTACTCTTTCTTTCTTCTTTCTTTCTAACTATTTCCAATGCTCATAATTCCTTCCTATAGTTTGAAGTTTCTATTTAATATCATTTTCTTTTGACCTGAAGAACTTTCTTTAGTATTTCTTATAGTGTAGGTTTGCTATTGACAGATTCTCAGTTTGGGGTTTTTTTTAATCAGAAAATATCTTTATTTTGCCTGCATTTTGAAGGATGTTTTCACTGGCTGTAGAATTCTAGATCGATAATTTTCTTTTTCAGCACTTAAAAGAGTCACTTCATTTTTCCTTGTTTCCATTGTTTCTTACGAAAAGTCAGCCATAATTCTTATCATTGTTTCCCTTCTGGGACTTCAGTTACATATGTATTAGATTGCTTGACATTATTGCATAAATCACTGACACTCTGTTCATTTTTTTTTTAATCTTTTTTTCTTTCTGTCTCTGTTTGTATCATTTCTCTAAATGTTTGAACATGTTTATATCAGTTTTTAGAGTCCTGATCTGCTAATTACACTGTCTGAAGCATCTGTGGATCTACTTCTTATTGTTTTTTTCCCTTCTTATTGTTTTTTCTCTTGATCGTGCATCATATTTTCCTGCTTCTTTACATGTCTCATAATATACTTTATATGCCAGACATTGTGCACAGAAAAAGGATAGAGACTGAAGTATATTTTGTTCTGTTCCATTTGACTTTTTCCCCAAGACGGTGAACTCTTTCTATGTCTGGTATCTGAGGTGAAGAACTGATAACTCAAACTTCACAAGAGGTCAAGTTAATCTGTGACTAAGATACAGCTTTAATAAAGATTCATCTCATCTTGCATAGCCCAATGTTCAATCCCCCTGGGCTGCCTCCACTGAGAAACTAATCCTTTTTATCTTATTAGTATTGAGTTTAGAGGGGTATTACCTGCAGTTGCAGCTAATTTCCATTCATCTTTATATTTAGTTACACTGATGTCCTAGGTTCCAGGCATCTCAAGAATGTAAAAGATTATTCAAATTCTTTATTATTTTAAGCCCTGCCTTCACTGTTGCTCTGTCAGCAAAATTTGACTTGGAGGAAGAATTACTATGCCAAGTAAACTAGTAGTGTGTATGGGGCTCCTGCAGACTCCAGTCTGCCCCCATCAGCCCTCATTATTGCTGATAGCTTGATTGGTTTCCTCTTGACCCCACAAAATCTCTCCATTTATCATAGACTTTTTTTTTTTTGCTACTTGCCTTTGAAGGATTCCCTTTTTCTTTTTCTTCCTTTCTTTCCATCTTTCTTTCTATCTTTCTTTCTTTCTCTGCTTACCTTTGAAATGAATTCATCATGACTACCTTGCATCTACTACTATTTTTATAATTTTAATTTTATCTGTTTTTTTGTTTTTGCTTCTTACCATGGGACAAAGTATAATGAGGTTTATAATTTAGGAAAATTCCCTAACAGTTGTATGGACCCTGGATTAAAGTGGTGAGTGGAGACAGTGAAACTTATTATAAGGTGATTGTTAAAGTGTGACCTAAAGGTAATAATCTTAATCAAATCTATTAAGAAAGAATGTAGAAGAATGAGCCAATCTGAGAAATCAGGGTTTATACTTATGGCAATGTGGAAAGCCTGTAGAATGGAAATTGTTAATGGAAAATAAGATCACAAGATTGTCTAGGACCAGTTTATGAATCTAACAGGATTTTTTTAAATTCAGCAGGCCTTGAGAATTTTTGAGGAGAGGAGTTTAGAGATTAAAGTAATAATTTTAAAATATTAGTCTAGAAATGGAAAGGAGAAGAGATTAGAGAGGAAAATAAATTTAAGAAAGAGAAAGTCAGATGGGAAGAATATTGGCATAACACACAGGACTTACTAAATCTCTAAACTAGTGTGGTATAGCAGGAATGGAGATGAAAGAATAATAATGACAAGCAATAATAATCTTAATAAGTTTATTCCTTTTCATATTATGAAGGGGTACACCGTTAACTCTCAAAGCATTGATTTGAATCTGTGTCACATTTCATCATTTTCAAAGTTACTATGTACTTCTAGCATTTGGTACCATCTTACTAAGTGATTTCTCAATGGACAATAAGAGAATAAAAGGAAAATTAACGAATTTCAATGATTAAATTTCATAGCATCTGACTACAGTTAGAATCCAAGCTAATAAAGCCTCATAAATTCTAAAAAGTGTTCCCTATTAAAAATAATTTAAATGGGAACAGAATTATGGTTTCAATAATGCAAAAGAATAGTGCAATTAAATATACAACTATAAAAGGTAAAGGATTCTAATCCTGATTTTCAGCTATCATGAGAATATTTTTCTAGATGTGGTCAAACTGTTTGTAAACAAAGGCTTTCTCCAGTCTGACTATGAATTCTGGATTATCCTGAAATAGAAAACAATAAGACCGCTACATCTTCTCTCTACAGCGGGGTTTGGCAAACCTTTTTCAAAAAGAGCCAGATAATAAAAGTTTTAGGCTTTATGAGCCATACAGTCTCTGCCATAACTTCTCCATTCTGTCATTGCACCATGAAAGTAGCCATGGACAACATGAAAGTATGAACATGGCTGTATTCCAATAAATATTTATTTACAAAAATAGGTGGTGGGCCAGGCTTGGCTTGTGGATCATAGTTTGCTAACCCCTGCTCTACAGAGTCTGTCTATATGGGAATATCCTGGAGACTTTACTAGTATATTCTGGAGCAGTGCTCTCCAACAGAAATGTAATATAAGCCACAGAAGACCGCTAAATTTTCTAATTACATTTTAAAAAATTAATTTTAACCATACGTTTTTTAACCCAATATATCCAGAATGTTATCATTTCAACATGTTATCAACATGTTAAATTTATTAATGAGATATGTACATTCTTTTTTTCAAACTAAGTCTTCAAGATCTGGCATGTATCTTATGCTTACAGTACATCTCAATTCAGAGCAGCCACAATTCAAGTGTGGCTATCAGCTACCATATTAGACATTTCATTTCCGGAGACTTCATAGTTATCCAAGATCTAATTGCTTCTTTTTTATCCTGGAAATTACCCACTGGTAAGACTATTTCTCACCCAGCAAGGTGTTCCTGGTACCCTCTTCCTTCCCTAGCCTCAACTTCATCAGCCTCACCACTAGAAACTATCTCAAGCATTGCTTCTCAAACTTTAATATGCATAAGACTTACTGGGAATCTTATTAAACAGCAGATACTGTTTCAATAGGTACAGAACAGACCCTGAGATTTTGCGTTTCTGACAAGCTCCCAAGTGGTGCCAATGCTACCTGTCCAAGGACAGTACTCTAAGTAGCAAGGATAGAAAATACCACTTCCAAAAGGATAGCCATAACTGGAACTGATGTCCTACCTCCCCCTAAGAAGCTATCAGATCTAATCCCAGCATGCCACCACCAGGAATAAAAGTGTTTAAAGCAGAACCACCCAACGAGAATATAGTGCGAGCTATTTATGTAATTTACAATTTTCTAGTAGCCACATTTATGTTTTTAAAAAGTGAAATTAATTTTAATAACATTTTCTTTTTTTTAATTTTTAAAAAATATTTATTTATCTTTTTATTGGCTGCACTGGGTCTTAATTGTGGCATGTGGGATCTTTCATTGCAGCGTGTGGGCTCTTCATTGCAGTGCGCAAGCTTCTCTCTAGTTGTGGTGCGCGGGCTCAGTAGTTGCGGCTCACAGGCCTAGTTGCCCTGTGGCATGTGGGATCTTAGTTCCCTGAGCAGGGATCAAACCGGCATTCCCCACATTGCAAGATGGATTCTCAATCACTGGACCACCAGGGAAGTCCCAATAACATATTTTCTTTATTGCAATATGTCCAAAATATTATTTTAACATTTAATCAATATAAATATATTAATGATGTATTTTAAGTTCTTTTCTTTTTTTTCTTTTTTTTTGGTATTGAGTCTTCAAAATCCAGTGTGTGTTTTATATTTACAGCACATTTTAGTTCTGACCAGGCACATATAGCTAGTGGCAACTGCATTGGACAGTGGAACTATAAGGTCATCATCATGACCTGTATGCTTATTCCTATGTGGCTCTTTACCTCCCCAAGCCTGACCCACTTCCCCATCCCTTTCTATTCCCATCAAACCCTCCTACTATATTTTTTGGAACTACTACTTGTCTGTCATCAGAAAAAAAAAAAAAAGCCCTCTATTATTAACCTCATCTCAAAAATGTTCATTTCACCTCCTTGCTCTAACTATAAATTGGTTATCCCTTAAGATTCTGTTTCTCCTCCTTCCCTTTCAAGTGGTGGCTGCTTTCTTTCACATATCCTCAGGGCTTTGAAGTGGGATAGATGTCCTCCTTCCACTAATATTTTCCTCTATCCTTTCTCAGATACCCACTACACCACTTCCAAAATCTAGATTTAAGAATTGCACTTCAAAAAACGTTTCCAGCTCACCCAAACTTCAGTATCTATATGACAACAATTCTTCAAACCATTGTACCCACCCATCAGTTGATTCAGCCTCATATTCACTTTTCTCACACAATCAATCCTCATATCATCAATATTATATTTGGTCCATTACTGTAATCATTATGCTATATACTGCCTTGCCCCTCTTTTCCTTATTTAACTTGCTGGTAAACCCAATATTGGTAAATCTATCACACCACCTAGTCTCAGCCCTTACCTAAACAGATAAATGTGGTTAGGGAAAACATGATCATGCTGACTGGTCACATTTAAATTTTTTCACTACAAATGTCAAATCATCCTTTATATTACATACTCTTAGTTGATAATTTCATGTCTTATTTCATTGAGAAATTAGAAACTATCAGAAGAGAACTGGTTCCTCCCATAACCAAATCTACTACCTATAACCTCTACCTTCCCTTCTATTACAATGACTGACTTGTCTTTGCTCCTGTCTAAGGCTAAAGCCTTGACTTAAGGATTGAATCCCGTCCCTTCTTTGGTCAAAGTCATGGTTCCTGCAATTATACACTCTCTCTTACACATCATCCTCTTCCTTTTCTGGTAGGATCGTTCTTGATGGTGTACAAACATCCTATGGTTGCCCCCGACTTAAAACCTTCCTTCATCCCAATATAACCCTCCAACTACCACTCCATTTCTTCGCTCTTCTTACTGAGAAAACTCATCAGTAAAGTTGTCTATATTGCTTACTCGGCATTTTTCACACCCCATTTGTCCATAACTCACTTCAATCGTTTTTGTCCTTATCACTCCACTGAAATTCTTTTGTCAAGGTGAGCATTGATTTCCATCTTGCCACATCAAATAGCCAATTCTCAGTTCTCAGTTCTCTCAAACTCCTGGTGACATTTTATATTATTAATTACTCCCTCCTTTTTCAAATATATTTTTTGTTGTTGTTTTTGTTTTTTGGTGATGTTTTCTGGGTTTTTCTCCTATAACACTGGTTACTCCTTTTCAGTCTCCTTTGATACCTCCTTTTCTTCTTCCTGACCTCTGTTTTTTGGAATTTCCCAAAACCATCTTTGGGCCTTTTCTCTGTCTAAAGTTAATCCTGTGATGATCTCTTCCAGTTACATGGCTTGAAATGATATTTATAAGTTTGTAATTACAAAATGTTTATCTCTCTTAACTCCAGATTTCTTCTATGGGCCCCACACTATCTATTCTTGGATATCTAATGGTCATCTCAAATTTAACCTGGCCAGAATGAAGCTTTTCATTTCATTTTCAATCTGTTCCACTTTACTCTTCTGCCTCTCGGTTTAAAGGCATCACCATTCTCTTCTTCATCCAATTCCTCAACAAGTTCTATAGCTCTGTCTTCAAAATATATCTTGAATCCCACCACCTCTCACCACCTCCATTACCACCTTAAGTTCAAGACACCATAATAATTTCTTGTTTAGACTTCTAAGATAACCTTCTATCTGGTTTCCTTGCTTTCATTCTGCTCCCCTATCTCTACCCTTGAATTTGTTCTTTGCAAAACAGCAGGAGTCACCTTAAAGCATAAACATATGACCTTTGATCGCTTCCATCATAGTTAGGATAAAATTCAAGCTCCTTATCATGGCCTTTAAGAGTCTACTTCTGGCCACTGCTTATTTGTCCCAGTACTTTCTCCTCTGTCACTCCACTGCAGCCACATGAGCTGTATTTAAATTTTAATATGCCGACTTGTTCTGGTCTCAAGGCCTTTACATTCTGTCGGGAACACTCATCCCCAAGGTCTTCAGAGGGCTTGCTCTTTTACATCATTAATTTCCCAGCTTGAATGTCAGCTCTGTAATAGATCACCCTGTTTCAAATAATTCCCCTTAACACTCTCTATTCTTTTAGATGGCTTCATTTTCCTTCATAGCACTTATAGCTACCTGAAGTTACATTTTTTTTCTTTTCTTTTCTTTTGCGGTACGCGGGCCTCTCACTGCTGTGGCCTCTCCCGTCGCAGAGCACAGGCTCCGGACACGCAGGCCCAGCAGCCATGGTTCACGGGCCCAGCCGCTCCACGACATGTGGGATCCTCCTGGACCAGGGCACAAACCCGTGGCCCCTGCATTGGCAGGCAGACTCTCAACCACTGTGCCACCAGGGAAGTCCTGAAGTTACATTTTTAATTGTTTACTTTCTGTTTTTTTACTCCTTCAGTAGAAAATAAGTTCATCCAATGAAGAGATGTCAGTCTACTCACTATTGTATCTCCTGCATCTAGAACAATACCTGGCACACAGTGAGTGCTGAGTAAGTGAGTCTGAAAGATTTCAGGAGACAGATCAGTTGTCTGACCAAATCAGAATTAGCTGCTTCGCTTGTCTTCTAATGCTGACCTGGGTCATATTAAACCAAAGAGATGTCTAAGAATGAAAGGTTCTAGTATAAACGAATTCCTGTAATCTGCTCCGTACCGGGGAGCTTGTTCCAGTGCTTGTTAGTATCTGGATGCAGAAATTCTCAGTGATCCCTGCTAATCAGCTAATTTGCCTCTTTCTGTCAATACTTACTAGCTATTAGTTTCTCCTGGCCAGTCTCCACCTAAATTTCCTTATAAGAGCTTGCTTTTAAATGAGGAATTTTCTTTGCTTGCTTTGCCATCCCCTTGCTTGGCTTTTCTTTCTCTAACAAGCACAACAGCACGCTGCTGCATCTTCAAAGAGTAAATTAATTCCGTCCGCAAAAGGGTCAAGTGCTAGAAAGTGCATAGCCATGCAGTTTGCATGGCAAGATACAGAAGATATGATGCTAATAAGATTCTAAGATGAGAACAGCAGACTGTCTCTGGGGATTCAGATGAAGGGGTCTGTAAATTTTAAAAGGAATAGTCTCCGAAAACTAATGATGTCTGCTTTCCAATTCATTAATAATGTGGAGTGGGGAGATGGGAGTGAGATCCAGGCCATGCTTTGAAATATCAAAATGTAACAAGGAAGAAAACAGTAAGAGCGATCTCAATGGGGTCATAAAGCTGGGAGAAGAAGGCAAACTGTAAGAAGATGTGATGGTGCTGGTTGGAGGGGAGGGAATCAATCCACCCCGTGTGTGTATATTTATGTGCATATAGTACCTTTATCTATACACGAGTAGATAAAAAGTTCTTCTGCTACAAAAAAAACCACTGCAACATTGATAAGGCTTTTGCAATTTTCATATTTAAGGTGACTGAGAATATTTCAAGTATTGTAAAAACACGTCTAAGCTGTCTGCCTTTCCATATTTACAAATCCTGCCCTTCACCTCTTTGCATTGCATACAAGGAACTGAGTAACACAACCTCAACCTTGTTTGCAGTTAATAGTGGAAGAAAAAAACCCTCAGGCAAAGCCTAATGAACCAAGGGCAATTCTGAGCTCTCGTCTCTAATATCTGCCGAGACAGTGTCTTTCCAAGGGCTTCCTGGACATATTGTGTGACCTTGCTGCTTTACATCATTAAAATTTCCCATTACTGGAATGGTGTTTGCATGGAAGGGCCGTTGTGCAGATATTATGGCTGAGTTTCTCCCTGCTGCATTCGGAGTTTGTGCTAATAGAAAATGCTTCTCTGCTTGAACAGTTCCCTTGAGCTGGGGGGTGTACAGCAGCAGGAGAGTTTAGCTTTGGCTTTTATTTTGACAAAGCTATTACATTTTGCAGATTGAGGTTATGGTCTTTTCTCCTATCTCTGTATTTTATCTGCATGATATTTTCTGATATCCCTTTTAAACCCCCATTAGTTACGATTGAGGCTCTGAGGTGGCAGCCTGCCTTGGAGCCGTGATACCGTCAGCTTTTCTTACAAGCCACTAAATAGACTGACTGATTCAGTAGTGTTCAGTCATGTGTAACCTTTCCAAGGGGACTAGCTTCAGAAAGGAGACACATATGTGCCAGACAGACACTTGTGTGTTTGTGTATATGTGTGTGTATGGTTACTGCAACACCAAGGGACCAACAGTCTTAAAAATGAAAGTGCATCCTTATTCTCCAGGGCCATAAGTTCCATCGGCCATGTCTTCCTTCTGAGCTTCCCTCTTCTGCAGGTGGCCGACTGCACCATGAAGCTGTGGAGGCTGACAGCATTGATGGCATTTCCAAACTCCAGGCCCCCGCCTCAGCCTGCTTTACTACCCTCCTAAGAAGCTGCTGTTCTGGCTATTCTCTTCTAAACTTTGTTTCATCCACAGTCATAATGTTACATGTTCATGCAACTCTAATCTTATAATTTTAGCAGAAAGTTTCACAATAATGAGTGATTTTGCCCAGAGGGAGTAGAAATATTTCACAGTACTGATTATACAGCCATAACTGTTTAGAACCAACTGAAAGGGTGAGATTCCTTGGCCAGCCCTCCCAAATCTCTAAGCAAACCATAGCCGATGGAGAGATTTTGAACCCAAAGTTAGTGCTCTAATTTCTACAGCAAGATAATGTGACCATTTCTTTCCCTATGGCTTTCCTATTTTAAGTAAGCACAGTGAATTCTTCCCAATAAATCCTTCTGAAACTGGGAGCGTAGCACAGCCACATGCCTTAAACACTTCACTTTGTCCACCTTCTCTTGAAAATGTGGGACGTTGTGGTCTAGAGTGGGGAGTGTCACGGAGAGGGGGTTATAGAGGTGAGGAATTTATTTCCCCAGGAAATCTCATTAGCGATGCAGTGCCTGTTTTTCATTTTCATTGAGGTTTCTGCTCTTCGGCTTTGTTTTCAGCTGAGTAACTGAGCCTGAAAGCCGTCTGGTGACTCACAAAAGGTCACACTGAGAGTCGGGGGCACAGACCGGAGCACACTGCCTACCTGTGATTGATGTGTATTAAAGCTGTCTTGAGCCACTCATAAACACAGCAAGAATCCTGTTCTCTTTTCATCAGTGCTCTTGACCAAGACTTGATTTACTGTTTTGAAATCAGCTGCTCCTTCAGTCCTCTACAATAGCTTCTTTAATAGCTTGTCGTAACAGTTGATGACAATTTGGAAAAGCTCACATATTCAATATATTTTTAAAATTGACTTTGCGCTATTCTAGGTACCAAGGCTTTATAAACAGTCTAATTGTTCCCTGAGTGTTTGCTGACCAAAAGGAAAGTGTTGATGAATCAGACCCTCCTTTTCTATCTATGAAGGTATTGAGATGTGTATTCAATATCGTAGCAAATCACTGCTGAAAATTGGTTCCATGTCCCGGAGGCTACTTACCTCAAAAGGTGAAACAGCAGAAGTACCTGCTAGACAAAACCGACCAGCTCTGCTATTTCTTTCTTTCTTTCTTTCTTTTCTTTTTTTTTTTGAGATTTCTTGATGATATTCTTTTAAAGTTTGTCCTGACAAGGGATTGAAATTGGATGAGTGTTATAAGAGACAGTACAGTTTTTGTTCTAGTAAAGAATAATAATAATCATTTATACCCATTGAGTGTGTTCGTCAATTTGATACCTATGGCTGTATGATAATGAAGTTTAAGGCTGATGTCAATCTGACTGAGAGATTAGTTGTATAATCTCAGAAGAAATGTGTGCACAGCATACATAAGATTTAACTGAACACAGCAACAATTTAAAACAAATCTCTATTTCTGATCAGTTGGTTACCTTTTGATGGCCTGGGAAAGTTGAACTGATCCCCGACCTCCCAACAGCCACTTCCACAGCGGTATCCAGGAATGCCTGCTGGGGTGATCTTCAGAATATCTAATGACCAATTTGGCAAGTACAGTGACCAATTCAAAATGGATTACCAGTCACACAGAATAGATGCTGGTGCCGCTGTTCCAGAACATCCAACTGAACATCAGCTCTGCTCCTTATTCCTCTCCACGTGTACAGATTCTACCTATCCTTAAATTTCATTTCTTACTTGAAGGCTTTTATGTTCCATACAGTTCTATTTCTTGATTCTGAATTCCTACAATATTACAGCCTGTGCGTCCCAAATGTCCCTATACCATGTGCTACGTTCTATTGTTAGTCTATTTTGTACTTCCCCACAGCACAGTGTTGTGCACATACATTTCAAAAATATTTTTGAATATAGAATATTCTGATGAAAATACCAGATGAAAATATCAGAATATTCTGATGAGATGATGTTTGAAAGTGCTACATTTAATATAGAACTAATTTGAATTTCCTTTGTGGACTTGAACTTGGTATCCAAGTGTCCCGTTTTCTTTTAGAGGGGCCACCTGAAAAACATTTCAGCAAAGAATTGTAGCATCAAGACACTGTCACCAGTGCCTTTTCCACTGTAAGTTTTATTTTCTTATGTACTCTACCCATTTTCCGGATGTTGAGACACTTTGCTCCATTATGTTGAATTTGGAGTAGAATTGTGGGCACAACTGCTGTAGCAATGGAAGAGTTTAGTTTTCACCAGAACCTATGGAGGTTTGTACACAGAATAGCTGAATTTATATAAATTAGGTCATAGTTTCAGATTCGAGCAGAATATGTCATTCCTCTAAAGAACAGAAAAAATTACATATTCAGATAAATTTATAGAAAGTCCCCAAGTATTTGGCTTTTTGTTGAAAGTTTAGCTTGATTATTTGGAACTAGGAACATTTTTTCCCCACATAAATGATATCAAGAGAGTCAAGGTTTCAAGCTAGCCCTACAGTGAATCATTATTAAACCCTCCAGCAAAGAAGGGGGCCTGAATTCTGCCAAGAGGGTTTTGGAAAGAAAGGTGGAGATGGATTATCTGAGAAACACTGTGAGCTTAGCATCTCCGAGGTATTGGATATGTCCCCAGGTGATGGCTAATGTATTTCTTTTGTAAAGCTAGAGTAGGATGTAAGGGCTCAAAAGCAAATGTAAGTGGAAAATTACGGGTTGCTTCCTGAAAGCAACAGGATAAGCCATGCAGGGCAGTAAAGTGAACATCAGAACAGAATTAGGAGAACTAGTTCTAGTCCTAGCTCTGCTACAACTTCTCTGGTTGACCTTCAATGTATCACTGCCCCTCTCTGGGCCTGTTTCCTCATCTACAAAATGAAGGGCTTCTTGATACAAGGCTTCTTTCAGCTACCACAAACCATGGCAGTCATCTTTGCTGTAATGTCATCTCTACCCAAATCCTTGTTCTGTCCTCTTCATGTGCTTCTGTATCTTCTTGTATTTATTTCATTCTGCTGAATCCAACCAGTCCTTCCACTTAACGCACTTCCTCTCACCTTCCTTTCCCCACAGGCTAACCATAATAAAATAGACAGGGGAGAAAAAACACCTCCTGGTTATCATAGACCATATTCTATTTATTATAAATATGTCCATGCTTATTCTCTCTCTTAAACTGAAAACCCCTTGGGAACAAAGAATATACCTTCTTTTGTTTATTTCTGTAATTTATGTTAAAGCACCTGATGGATGTAGAAAATAAGACTATGATGTTGACATGTTGATGTTGATAGTTTTTTTTTAAAGTATATTTGCAAAGAAAAATGAACAGTGATTCCCTGCTAAAATCATTTAAACCAATGAGGCACTTGGGAAAAACAAGTGGGATTTCAGAGGGGAGAAAGAAAAAAATAAGCTAGTTGGCTTGTTCACATTTGGGGTCTGCATGGCATTCTCCCAGATGAAAAACCTGGCTTACCAAGTGAAACACATCAAGTGGAATTTTGATTCACTTCCAAAATGTTGTATTTGGGGATTACCAAGGGGCATGAGAAAACTTTTTGGGGGGTGGAGGGGTGGTGGAAATATTTGATACCTTGATTCTGGTAGCAGCTATGCAACTGTATAAATTTATAGAACTGTACAACTTAAAAGGGTGAATTTTAGTGAATGTAAGCGATGCTTTAATAAACCTGACATAAAATTAAAAGATTATAAAAGATACGTATATCTATGCTAGAAGAAAGGTAACCAAGTAAAGTGATTTGCAGACTTATTTTTTCACTTATTTTAAACTTACAAGAGCAAACTACAAGAAAAGATAAGATATTATATTTTAAAAATTAAACAAATCGACTAGGGAAGAAGTAGTATCCCTTTTTCTATTATTTTAATATTTCTGAAAGCATAACAGAATATTGCTACTTGTGCATACACTTGTCATTAACTCTGTGCTAGTTCTAGTGGATACAGCTGGTACAAACCAATGCTAATTGCTTTTATGACACTGCTAATTAAAGCCACCTGCAACTATTTGGTTTGAGTTATATGATTTCACAGTGAATTGAGAAGCCACTGAGTTTTATGCCAGTGTGTATGTGTGATTATCCTCCCTTATGAAAATATAGATAGCATTATTGATTCAAGTTGGCTGCTTAGACTGTCAATGGTTACTTGAGTCTGATTGTTGTAGCTCAGGTTTTGGTACTTTTGTCTGATAAGAATGCTGGTGGCATCATCCAATATTTAGATGAATATTTTCAAAGCTCAATTTTTTTTCATATAGGTCCCTTAAGGATTATAGAACAACTTCCAAGCTTGCACTTTCATGAATAACTGATATTCTTAACTTCGCTGTCATTGTATGTGTGAAAGGTTGCAAGTAATGGCTAATCTATTTTCCAGATCTGTTCTTTTCTTACATCATAATAGAGTTATAGCAAGTGATGTGGCTAGTCACATTTCCCAGCCTCCCTCGCAGTTAGTATGATTAAATGAGTAATCCCAGCCTCCCTCGCAGTTAGTATGATTAAATGAGTAAGTTCTCTCCAATGGTATGTGAGTGGGCATGATGCATACCACTTCTAGGGTGGGGCTTTTAAGAAACCAGGTGTGCCTTCTCTGTGCTCACTTTTTCCTTCTACTAGTTGGAAAGAAAGAGTTGGTGTGCATTTCTCCATTTTAGTGAGCAGTGGGAAAAAATCGTTCCCAATGTGCCTGTAGAAGACTTCCTCTTACATCTGGAGGACATGGCCATACCTAGCTCCAAGACTATCTGGGAAATTGGGTATCTAGCTATTTTAGCCTCTACAGTTGGAAGTAGAAAGGATAAGGGGGTTAGGAATGGGTAGCCAATAAACAATGCCTGAAATAATGACCTAAGCACACAATACAATAAATTAGAAGAAGAAAAAAAAACAATTTGGATGGAGAAAATTAAAAAGTTAAAAAGCAGAAAATAATAATGTAAGCAAAAAGACTGAAAGGGCTACTTAATAAAACCATTTCCTGGTTCTTTAAAAGTCCAACGTAATTGTGCAATCTCTGGCAATTCTGATCAAGAAAAACTAGAGGAGACTAAAATAAACCACAGAAGACAGGTAAGATAAATATAGACATAGAAAAAATTTTCAAGTGTGAAAGAAAGGTAGGTTTGAATTAATGCTAACATATTTGAAATCTAAATTAAAAGGTTGATTTTTCTAGAAAAAAATATATAACAAAAATTGGCTCAACAAAAGATAGAATAAGGTCATAGAAGAAATTTTAAAAGTAGTCAAAGATATATCCCTTAAAAAAACCCAGATCAAATGGTATTATGGGTAAATTATATTAAAATTTAAACAGATAATTATTAGGTTAAAAAAATTTTTCCAGAATATAAAAAGATGAAGAGCTTCCCCACTAACTCTATATGGTTAGCATAATCTTGATTATAAATCCATACAAATAACATTAAATAATAACAGAATAAGCCAGTTTAACTATGAACGTACAAATCCTAAATAATGAAAGTCTACACTGCTTTCAAAGAAAATAATATATTTCTAACAGATATAAGATTCATGTTTTTGAATCATATCTTATAACATAATTAAAATTTATGTCTGGAATGCAAGGATAGTTTAACATTAAGAAACATTAATTTAATACATTACATTATCAAATTAAAGTATAAAATCACATAATCATATTAAAAGATGCCAAAGAACAGTTTAACACCTATTCCTAATTAAAGCAGTTTTAAAAATCCTTTGGCAAGCTGAGAAAGATAAAAACAAATACCTTAATCCAATAAAGGTATATACCAGAAATCTGTAATAAACATTATAAAGCATTATAATTGAAATGTTTGGCAGAAATGGCTAGCTGTACCCTGCTACCAGTTCCCCTCATCTTCCTTAGTAATGTAACCCAGATTTTTAGCCAGGGTTGTGGTTTTCTGGAATAAAAACCACATTTCTCAGTTTCCCTGGCTACTAGGTGTAGCCATGTGACTGGATTAGCTAAGTTTGACCAATGGATATAAATAAAATACCATGAGCAATTGTCCTTGTCAACAAGGATGAATTTCAAAAGCCCACAGTATCAAGTTACAAAAAGCTACACGTTTTGATACCAACTATGTAAATGTTAAAAACACACCAGATAATAAATATAACTTATAGCTGCACATTAAAATCATAAAAATATTTTAAATGTTCTTAAGGGTGAAACACACCAACATCAGAGTGAATGGGAAGGGAAAGGGTTGGTGCTTTAGCTGTGTTTGTAATATTTTATTTCCTTAAAATTAATAAGAACAAAAGCAAAAAAGTCCTGAACCAAATATGGCAAACAAATAGCTATTAAACTTGGGTCATATTAAATGACTCAGCTATTAAATTAAGGTTATATTATGTTATGTGCTTTTCTATGTGCATAATTTTAAAACTTTAGTTATATAAAACAAAGACTTGAAACAAAAGGAGGTCAAAATAAAGCAGCAGGGGTGAATATGGAAAGAAGAAGCCCCATTGCTTTGTTCTCAGATTCCAGAGTGATTGAACATATATGAGCCTCAGGGCTTGGCCTAATTGCCTCCTCCCTGAGTAAATAAATGTCCCAAAGCAAAAGCTAAAGGTAGTCTCTTTGATTTGTCATATCCCAGAGATTGTTCTGATGAGGGAATCAATTCAGATGCTCTATTGCTAGCAATAAATTATTAAATGACTACAATCAGTGTAAAGCTACCCTTATACCTCTATTTACTTCAGGATTTGGTTTTTTTCTGAATGTATCTAATAATATTAAATCAAGATATTAGAAAATAAAATGTAATACACTCCTTCATAACCAGAAACACAAAAGAAAAAAAGCCTAAGAATAAACTTAACAAGAAATATGCAAGATCTATGTGGAACAAAACTGTAAAAATGTACTGAAAATCATGAAAGGAAATCTAAACAAATGGAAAGATCTATTCTCTAAATGAGAACACTCAATAATTTACCAACGTTAATTCTCCTCAAGTTAATCTATACATTTAAATTAAATCCCAGTAAAATGGACCTTGCTAAGCTAATTCTCAGATTCATCTGAAATAGAATCTCCAGGAATAGTTTTCAAAAGACAATGAAGAAAAGTGATCCATATCAAGTATCTAAATACACCACAAAGCTTTAATAATTGAAACAGTGTGGTATTGACAGGTAAATAGAAAACAGAACTGAATAGGCAGTCTAGAAACAGATTAATATATATGAACTTTTAATATAATAAATTTTGTATTTCAAATCAGAAAAGGGAGAAAAAATAATATATATGCATATATTATATATATGATTATACCTTAACTGTGACATTCACAAATGTAAATCCCAAATGGATTAAAGAGCTAAACATAATGAACAACAAATTTATAAAACCGTCAGAAGAAAATATAGGAAAATATTTATTTTATGATAAGGAGGGTCTCCTTAAACTAAAAACAATATAAAGAATTCATAAATAAAATGTACAGGTTGGGTTTCATAAAAATTGAGGCAAATTGGGAGAACATATTTGCAAGACGTATAATTGAAAAAGGCTTAATAAATAATCAGAATATAAAAAATCAATAAGAAAAAATCCAATCAAATGTGAGAAAAAGATATGAAAATACAAATGTAGAATAAGAACAAAAACGGCCAACATACATGTGAAAAGATTCCCCATCTCATTAGTAATCAGGCAGAATGCAATTTGAAAAGAGTGAGATTTGCCAGTAGATTGGCCAGCACTTTAAAGATGAATGTTCCTTGCTGTTAAAAGGAGTCTGGGGAGATGGACACTCTTGTACCTTCATTACCTCTCTCTTCTACTTTCCCCCTTTCTCACTACAGTCCTGCCATACTGGCCTCCTCGTTTTTCTTAGTACACACCAGCTTTCTGTCCTCTTCAGTTACTTTTACTTGCTGTTCCCTCTACCTTGATCCTTTTCCCTCAGGTATATGTGTGGCTTGCTCCAGTTCTTTCTTCACGCTTTTCTCAGAGATCACCTTTTTTAGCAAGGTACCTGTACCACCTAACTTAAATATGCACCCTGTCCCTTTCACTCCTAATAACTTTTGACCTGCTTCATTTTCCTCCACATGTTAGATAGGTGGTGGGTGGGTAGCTGGGAGGTAGATAGATAGGTAAGTAGGGAGGTAAGTAAGTAGCCACTGTGCAAATCTTTTTTGAATGGCAGAAAAAATACTGCCAGTGGAGAGTGTAAATTTGTACAGATTTTTGGAATATTTTGCACTTAATTAAATACTAAAATATGGGTACTCTCTGACCTAGCAATTCCACTTCTACATATCTGTTCTTAATAAATACATTTGTACACAAAGAAACATGCACAAGGATGAGCATGTACATTCAGTGCAACATTGTTTTTAATAATAAAAAAGAAACAACACAAGTAGCCACCATTGGAAAGAGCTTAAATAAAATGTTGGATATTTATGCAACACAATACAATGCAGCTGTTATAAAGAACAAGATGGGTCTGTACCCATACATAAAGATATTCCAGTGTTATGATGTTATGTGGAAAACAAATCAAAAAAATTGCTAAAGTATAATCTCATTTATGGAAAAATAATCCAGTATGTGTGGATATATAGATATAAAGATACAGATAAACACATGCATACATATGAGCATATAAATGCAAATTTAATATATAAAGGATATGCACCAAATTGTTAATAATTTATTAGCTTCTCTCTGTGGAGAGGAGTTTGGGTGTGGGAGAGCTGGTACAGGAGTATATCCTATATATTTCCATATTGCTTAGTCTTTTACAATGAGAATATATTCATGTATTACATTTTTAATTAAAAAATAGAATGTCTCCAAGGTTACCCTCTTGCAATGTCAGTCTTACTCATTTGTATCCTGAAATGCTCTCTTGGGTGGCAGTGAATGAGATGAAGTAATGACCAGTGTGCTGGGAATCGCGTTTAGAAGAGCATTGTGCTAGGCAACGTTAGTCAGCCACGGGTGCCCCCATAGAAAAAAAAGGTTGAGAACTGTGTTCATGCCCCATTGTTTCATTTCCTCCAGCAGCATCTAGAAACAAAAGAGCCTTCATTTTTCCTTTACTGTGGTCATGATGTGTCAAAAGTGCAGAAGTGGGTTTTGTTTTTGTTTTTTTTTTATTTAGACACATTTCATACCTACAGAATAGTTCTTTGTGCTGTATTCTGAGTAATTTTACATAAAGAAATGCTTCCCTGCTAACATCAAATACAGTGAAATAAATTGCAGGGCTCAGGGTGCATAAATGAGTATGCTGGCTGTCCCGTCTTTTAACTCTAATGTGTGGATCAGAAAATATAATATATAGCACTGTGACTCACCTTTGCAGGAATTTTTAAATGTTTCCTTATGTGCAATTATCCTCAGTTGTTTTATTGGTTCTTTCCAGCTTATACACAAGCATGTGTGTGCTAACACATGAGAACACATACACACACCCATGCGTGCACACACAGACACACTCACACAGCCAGAACTGCCTGTCTGAATCCCAGGCTTTTTTCTGGATAAGCATTGCTTGACCTTGCGTCTTTTCGCCATCGACATCCTTTTAATGACTACACAGGGTTACAACTCACTGACCCATGGGCCAGTGACAACCTTCTGGGGCAGCTCTGTTTAAATCAGATCCCCTTCTCTTCCTCCTTTTCTCCTTGATTTGACAGGATAGAATTGAGTTGATAAGGTAGGAGAAGGAGGAAAGTGATTTCCATTGAGATGTATTAATAATGATAGAAATAACCAAAACAATAATAATATTATCGAGCACTTGCTATTTGCTAAGCCCTATTCTAGGCACTTTATGGGTCTCATTTCATCTTCGCGATAACCTACAATCCAGATACTATCATTAGTATTACTATGTCCATTTTACAAATGAAGAAAATAAGGTGTAGATAGATTAAATAACTTGCTCGAAGGTCACACAGCTAGTACAGATATAGTGGCCTATATCCATATCTCCACACATAGTAGATTATTTTTCCACAAATAAGATTATATTTTAGATAGTTTTCCTTGACTTGCTTTTTTCCATCAGGATAGCTTTTCATATGTGTACATACAAACACATCTTATTCTTTGTTACAGCTGCACCATATTGTGTTACATAAATATACCATACTATATTTAGCTTCTGGCCATATCCCTCCACTACCATCTCCCTGATGAAATCTGGGGTGTATCTTTCCATGACTTTTTCCTTATTTATACCAACATAAAGGTATACATATACTTACATAGGTGTCTTATTTATGTATGAATTCCCTTCCCTGTATGGTTTTGAGCTAAGATTGGCTACATAGAAATTTGCATGAGATATGAAAGGCAAAAATGAAGCAGCAGGAATGATTAGATTGTGAAGGTTGGTATAGAGTCAGATACTGTAGCAGTTTATACAAATTTTTTGTGGATCTGGTCTCTCACCTTGTTGGCGTCAGGTAGCAGCTGAGCCCACAGATTCTGCAGCTCCCACAGGATCTCCTCCTTAAGCTTCTCCTGCTCTTAGGTCACCTGTATGTTCCACTCCATGACTAAGGGCATCATTTCTCCAGCAGGTCACCCATGTCATCAAAGTTGGAGGTTTGAAGGAAGTGAAAGAGCCACTTGAGTTTCAGTTTGTCCTCCTAGGTTCCAATTTATCCTTGGAATGGCATGCGACTTCGTGCCCATCTTTCCCTTCCAACTGCCTATCGTGAAGACTTCAGACCCAACACTGGACACAGAAGCAAGTCATATATAAACTGCTTAACCAGCTCCAACCTTGACCTCACATGAGGTCAAATCCCTGTGATAAATTCCTCATTCTATACGACACCTAGAAGTTCTCCTTCTCTGATCAAACTTTAATACAGTGTGTCTGTTTTTATCTAAATAGAATCAAATTATACACATTGATCTTTAACTTGCTTTCTTCACTGATAGGCCATAGAGATTCTTACACGTCGTTACTTCTCTTCCCCCACTCCCATACATTTCTCCATATATATTTACACACAATCACACTAAAATATAATTTTTTTTCACTCTAAGAACCTGATTCTAGAAATATGATTCTAGAACATGAATCTGGAAATCATACATTTTAAGTTTGCATGTTGATTTATTATTTTTCTTTTTGTCTCTTTCTTCTCACCAACTCCTGCCTTAAGTCCCACATCCACCCACTAGACAACTTGCATAACAACTTTATGTATCCTTCTGAATTTTTTTTCATGATCTTAGATCTATATATGAATTAATAAACACTATTGCTTATATAAAATATAGTTCCCCCACCAAATTGAGCTACAAATTTTTCATATGTTAAATTCTCATATATGTTATGATCTATTTCAGGATTTTCTATTCTGTCAACTTATCTGTTCTCATGCTGATACCATATTGATTTGATTACAAAAGCTGTACAATATGTTCTTATATACAGTAAAGAACCCCACACACATACACTGTTCTTTTTCACCTTAATTATTCTAGAATATTTATTCTTACATATGAATTTTAAAATAATAGGAGCTATTTTTTTAAATTCTCTTAGGATCTTAATTGGAGATATACTTTCTTTTATATTAATTTGGGAGAATCACCACTTTATCACCTATTTTTCCTACCCAAGAACATGAAATGTTTTTCCAATTGCTTAAATCTTGTTTCATACCCTTCAGTAAGATGGTATAGTGTTCTTCATATGATGAAGTAATTTTATTCTAGTAATTTTATTCCTAGTTGCTTTATACTTTTTTCAGTGTTGTGAACAAAATACTATTATTTTTATATTTTTATTCCTAGGTCTATATTGCTAAAATACAGAAAATGCTTGTTTTTAGCATTTATCTTGTATCCAGCCCCCTTAACAGATTATTTTATTAATTCTATCAGTCAGAATTTAGTCAGAGAAGCAGAAAAGCTAGTATCATGAAAAGGGGTTTAATTATAGGAACAAGACCTTACATAATTGTGGGAGATGTTAGGAAATAAAGATCTAAAAAAGGAAGTTGGAGAATTAGAGAAAACTCACTACCCAGCCTTTTTAAAGGCTGTGTTAATGGAAATCTGGAAAGCTAGACATATCCAGGTGCCAGAGAGGAAACATGAAAGCAAAGTGGCAGAAAAGTTTCTGGAAATCTGCACCTCTGCATGGCTCCCACTTCTGAAGTCTTCAGTCAAGCATCTGCTGGAGGGCCTGGGGCTACTTTTGGTCAGTGGGTCTAGCAGCCAGAAGGTAGAGTTGAACATGGAGTAGAGGAAAACAATGACAAACTGGAATTCACTGGGCACCTCTGCATCTGTCCTTCATCATATCTGACTGAAAAGAGCTTAAGAAATAGTGGCTACTACTCCACTTCCACATTCCAAGTCTCATGTGACTTTAGATTTTGGCCAACTCTTGCACGAAACCACAAAGGGAAAGGCTTCTGAAAAACATAGTCCCCTTTGTAATCTTGTTAATATTAGAACAATCCAGCACACCTGTCTCAGTGGGGTTTTTTCCCAATGCTTATGGATATTACTTATTTTCCTGCCTCCTTGCAGTCACTAGAATCTCCAAGACAATGTTAAAATAAGAATTACTGTCAATGGACCTTCCTAAATAGTTCCTAAGTTTAATTTAAACGGATTTAGAGTTCTGTTATTTTAGAATGACATTTTCTTTTGGTTTCTGGAAAACCAACTTTATCATACTTAAGTAGATTCCTTCTGCTTATTACTTATTAGGGCTGACTTTTGAATTGTATTAAGTCTTTCAATATCTACATACTGATATAGTAATTTTGTTTTTCCTTTTGGATTTGGTGACAATGAATTACGTTGATAGATTTTCTGTTATTAAAATACTTTTATTCCTGAAATAAACCCTCTTGGTCATAGTGCATTATTATTGCATTGCTAGATTCCATTTGTTACTCCTTTATAACTTTTGCTTTTGTATTAAAAACTGAGGTTACCCTTTTAACTTTTTTAATTTAAAAATGCGCCACCAGGGAAGCCCACATGTGTCTTTTTTATTGAAGTATAGTTGCTGTACAATATTATGTAAGTTGCAGGTGTACAGTATAGTGATTCACAATTTTTAAAGGTTATACTCCATTTATAGTTATTATAAAATATTGGCTATATTCCCCATCCCATATTTTACAGTATATCCATGTAGCTTATTTTATACCTAATAGTTTGTACCTCTTACTCTCCTACCACTATATTGCCCCTCCCCACTTCCCTCTTCCCACTGGCAACCACTAGTTTGTTCTCTGTATCTGTGAGGCTGCTTTTTGTTGTTGCTATGCTCACTAGTTTGTTGTATTTTTTAGATTACACATATAAGTGATATCATACAGTACTTGTCCTTCTCTGACTTATTTCACTTCACGTAATGCCCTCCACGTTCATCCATGTGGCTGCAAATGGCGAAATTTCATTCTTTTTTACGGTTGAGTAGTATTCTGTTGTATATATGTACTACATCATCTATATCCATTCTTCTGTCGATGGACATTTAGGTTGCTTCCTTGTCTTGGCAATTGTAAATAATGCTGCTATGAACATTGGGGTGCATGTATCTTTTCAAATTAGTGTTTTTCTTTCTGGGGGTGATATACACAGGAGTAGAATTGCTGGGTTACATGGTAGTTCCATTTTTAGTTTTTTGAGAAAACTCCATACTGTTTTCCACAGCGACTGCACCAGTTTACATTTCCACCAACCAACAAGGTACAAGGGTTTCCTTTTCTCCACATCCTCGCCAACATTTGTTATTTATGTTCTTTTTTATGATAACCATTCTGACAGGTGTGGGGTGGTATCTCATTGTGGTTTTGATTCGCATTTTCCTGATGATTAGTGGTGTTGAACATCTTTTCGTTGTCCATCTGCATGTCCTCTTTGGAAATATGTCTATTCAGTTCTTTTACCCATTTTATGTTCAGATTGTTTGTTTTTTTGATGTTGAGTTGCATGAGCTGTTTATATACATTGGATATTCATCCTTTGTCAGTCATATCATTTGCAAATATTTTCTCCCATTCAGTAGGTTGTCTTTTTGTTCTGTCGATGGTTTCCTTTGCTGTGCCAAAGTGTTTAAGTTTAATTAGGTCCCATTTGTTTATTTTTGCTTTTATTTCCTTTACTTTAGGAGACAGATCCAAAAAATATTGCTGCAATTTATGGCAAAGAGTGTTCTGCCTAAGTTTTCCTCTAGGAGTTCTATAGTATCCAGTCTTACATTTAGGTATTTAATCCATTTTGAGTTTATTTTTGTATATGGTGTTAGAGAATGTTCTCATTTCATTCTTTTACATGTAGCTGTCCTTATAACGTTTGCTTACATATTAAAAAATGAGATTACCCTTTTTAGATTCATCTGTGTGGATTGTAGAGTATTTTTCTGCGACACTTCACAATGAAGAATCAGTAATTTGAATAGATCATCTGAGGAAATTATAGGTGACAAGCAGGATAGGGAAAGAGGAGGAGATTCAATGTTCACTCTCATGACAGCTTTCCCGTTGCTTGACCTCTGAGTTCTGAGATAAATTACTCACTGCACAACTGATATGCAGTCTCTCATGTCTTTCTCTTCAGCATGTTTATTATTTCATTACATGCTTATTAATGGGAAGGACCATCTGCTATGACGTTTTCATATAACATTTAATTAGTCATTCATTTGGTGCTGAGAAGATAAAGGAAGGCATTCAATACAAAATGCTTTTCTAACTGTTTTCTCTGATTTCAGTAGGAAATAAGCACTATTTTCTGGTCATCCCCTCAATAAAATTAATATTTATACAATGTTAAAAACATAACTTTGATTCCATAAAGACCTCACTAGGAATCCAAGTTTTTTCATATATGTCAACCACAGTGATTTCAATAAGTTTGTATCAAGTTCATTCCATGAGCCTGATGTTGTCATTCAATAAAGAATCTGATCTGCTACTTCACGTGTCCTCTAAACATGTAGATTTCCTACTTGAACTACTAAAAAATGCAGGGATCCGTGTACATTTATAATGTGTACAGTCTATTTGATATGAGGGAACAGGAATAGGTTGCCTTAGTTCTTCTTTCTTGCATTTGTATAGGGAACAAGTAGATACAGGCTTGTGAGGCAAATGCCAGGCTCATGTTGGAAGGACTCAGAAACAGAGCAAGAACTTTTAGGGGTCAAAGAATCCATAAAGGCAAATTGGTCTGCACCTGCCTCAAGCTGTGGTGTTAATATTAGTAGACAGGATGCTGTAGAAATGAGAGGGAGAAAATTATAAACAGTGATATTTAAATTGCTGTGAAGCTTGAATTTGAGCCCTTTTCTACTATTCCAGAATCACTACTAATATGAGGGAAGCAGAGAGACCCAAGCCAATGAAAAGCTGTAGGAAGCTGCAGAACACATGAAAATCCCAGCTGGTGAATAAAATCTGTCACGTTGGCAAAACAGTGTGAGTGAAAATCTTTTAAACATGCATCAGCTGCAGGGGCTGGATGTTGAGAAATATGAGATTAAGATGATGCTGGGGAAAACTGAGGGTCACTCATGGTCACCCCCCTAAGAAAAGCTTGCCTATGCTGTATTGAGTCACACACCATCAGGGTGATAAGGCAAGCTCAGCTGCTTGAGACACATCTTTCCTATAATGTATATATCGAAAAACACGGCAGAGGTGTTATGGCTCCCTGAATTGAATAATCTCTAAAATGAAGATTTGCTATTAAATACTTCTTTTGCTATATTATTAGTTATAACAAACCTAAGTTATAACAAACCTAACCTATAACAAACCTAATTCCCTTAAATATATTGTCCTTCATATTAAGCTGGCAATACCATGAAGATAATAACTCAGGTAGAATATTTAACACATATTTATAGATCACCTACTATGTGCAAAACTACAAAGATAAATCAGAGGTGGTCCTGGAATTCCATGAGTAAAAGCTCATGTTCTAGTGAGGGAAATAGACATACATAAATAAATATAAAACCAAGCCGATTTTAACAAGAATAATAGTAGAGTAGAATTCTATCAGGGTGTGTGGGAGGAGGTGGGGGAGGAAGGGTGAATAAAGATGATAGTTTATATCACATTCCGGTGTGATCTAGGAGTTCTCATCCTGACTGCATTACTAACAAGTTGCATGACCTTCAGCAGGTCTCTGGGCCTTCATTTTCTCACCTGTAAAATGAAAGGGTTATTTTATAATGATCTCTCAGGCCCCACTTCAGAACAAAGTCTCTTTAATTTTATTTTCCTATTCACATAGCAGAATGACATGAGTAAAACTGTTCTCCAAAGAAAGCTTAAAAAAAACATTTTGCCATAAAGTAGTTTTGGTAACAGAGCATTTTACATTTACTTTGTACTGCATGTGTCTTCCTCCTGTACACATGCAAACCTCTCTCAAAGTAGCATATTAGACTCTGGGGTAAGAAATATCAAAATATAGAAAAGAACAAAGAATAATATCTCAATCACTTATATTACACATTAAAAAATTAAATGCTAATCATAAAGGTAAAGTCCCCATAACCACCATCCCTCTGTCCAAATCTATTCTTCTCACTGTCTAGAGGCAACTACTACAATTTGCTTTAAATCTGTGCTTCAGATTCATTTATCATATCTTAACATACATTTCTATGCACAAATCCATAAGCTATACATAGATTTTCTGGTATGTTTTTAAATATATGTAATATACTCTATTATTTTGCTTTTTTTACTACTCAGTATTGTATTTTGGACCTACCTATTTGATAGTTCATTCTTTTTACTGCAATATAAAATTCCATCATATCATTTCCCCCTTTTATGGATTTTGGGGTTATTTTCAAATGTTTGATACTACAGTCATTACAATGCTTCAATGAACATATGTGTATAAGGCTCCTTCTGCACATGTTTGAAAGTTTCTCTCATATATCCTGAAACGGAACAATTTGTTATAGGGTTGTGCATTTCCAAATTTTATTAGGTATTGCCATATGCATTCTGAAGTGGTCGTACCAATTTACAATCCCACCAGAGATGCGTGAAGTTCCCATATTCTTACCAACATTTGGTATTGTCTGACATTTAAATTTCTGACAGTATGAATGAAAATGGTATTGCATTATTGTTTTACTAATGAAACCATATTTCGGTTGTGTGTGTTTGTGTGTGTGTGCCTTCGTGACCATCTTGGTCATTAGTTCGGCTGGTTTTTCTGATAAAACCTGCTTGATATAAACTAGATTTTCTTCTTTTTAATTTATTTTTTATTGAAGTATAATTGATTTACAATGTTGTGTTAATTTCTGCTATACAGCCAAGTGACTCAGTTATACACATATATACTTTCTGTTTTATATTCTTTTCCATTATGGTTTATCCCAGGATTTTGAATATAGTTCCCAGTGCTATATAGTAGGACCTTGTTGTTTATCCATTCTATATGTAATAGTTTGCATCTATTAACCCCAGATTCCTAGTCCATCCCTCCCCTCTTCCCCCCCACCCCACTGCTTGGCAACCACAAGTGTGTTCTCTATGCCTGTGAGTCTGTTTCTGTTTTGTAGATAGGTTTATTTGTGCCATGTTTTAGATTCCACATATAACGGATAATCATATGGTATTTGTCTTTCTCTTTCTGACTTCACTTAGTATGATAATCTCTAGTTGCATCCATGTTGTTGCAAATGGCATTATTTGGTTTTTTATATGACTGAGTAGTATTCCATTGTATATATATACCATATCTTCTTTATCCATTTATCTGTCAATGGACATTCAGGTTGTTTCCATGTCTTGGCTATTGTGAATACTGCTGCTATGAACATATGGGTGCATGTATCTTTTTGAATTATAGTTTTGTTTGGATATATGCCCAGGAGAAGGATTGCTGGATCATAAGGTAATTCTATTTTTAGTTTTCTGAGGAGCCTCCATACTGTTTTCCACAGTGGCTGAACCAACTTACATTCCCACCAACAGTGTAGGAGGGTTTCCTTTTCTGCACACCCTCTCCAGCGTTTGTTATTTGTAGACTTTTTTAATGATGGCTATTCTGACTGGTGTGAGGTGGTACCTCATTGTAGTTTTGATCTGCATTTCTCTAATAATTAGTGATGTTGAGCATCATTTCATTTGCCTATTGGCCATTGTACATCTTCTTTGGAGAAATGTCTATTTAGGTCTTCTGCCCATTTTTTGATTGGGTTGTTTGTTTTTTTTCTTTTTGCTGTTGAATTGTATGAGCTGTTTGTATATTTTGGCAATTAAATCCTTATTGGTTGCATTGTTTGCAAATATTTTCTCCCATTCCCTAGGTTGTCTTTTCGTTAATTTTTTTTAAGGTTTCCTTTGCTGTGCAAAAGCTTGTAAATTTGATTAGGTCCCATTTGTTTATTTTTGTTTTAATTCCTATTACCTGGGGAGACTGACTTAAGAAAACATTGGTACAATTTATGTCAAAGAATGTTTTGCCTATCATCTCTTCTAGGAGTTTTATGGTGTCTTGTCTTATATTTAAGTTTCTAAGCCATTTTAAGTTTATTTTTGTGCATGGTGTGAGGGTGTGTTCTAACTTCACTGATTTACATGCAGCTGTCCAACTTTCCCAGCACCACTTGCTGAAGAGACTGTCTTTTTCCCATTTATAGTCTTGCTTCCTTTGTCAAAGATTAATTGACCACAGGTGTGTGGGTTTATTTCTGGGCTGTCTATTCTGTTCCATTGATCTGTATGTCTGCTTTTGTGCCAGTGCCACACTGGTTTGATTACTGTAGCATTGTAGTATTGTCTGAAGTCTGGAAGGGTTATGCCTCCTGCTTTGTTCTTTTTCCTTAGGATTGCTTTGGCAATTCTGGGTCTTTTATGGTTCCATATAAATTTTAGGATTATTTGTTCTAGTTCTGTGAAAACTGTCATGGGTAATTTGATAGAGATCACATTAAATCTGTAGATTGCTTTGGGTGGTATTGCCATTTTAACAATATTAATTCTTCCTATCCAACAGCATGGGATATCTTTCCATTTCTTTGAATCATCTTTAATTTCCTTTATTAATGTTTTATAGTTCTCAGCATATAAGTCTGAAAGCATATTTTGGAATATACTTATTAGCCAAGCAGATTTACTCTTCTGTGAGCTGATGCTCCATTCCTTTTGCCATTCTTCTAATGGTAGCTTGTTTTTCCCACTCATTGATGTTTAGGAGATCTATACCTATACCTATACTTATAACTATACATATTCCTATACCTATATCTGTATCTATATCTATTTTTATTTCTATATCTATATACATACTCTAGTACCAAGGCTTTATCTTTTTATTTATGGTAGAGATATCTTCTAGTCTGTCATGGACCTAGTAACTTTAGATTTTTTTTTTGTATAGAAGTTTGGATTTTCAAATTTTCTGGTTTGACCTTATTTTAAAATTCTTCCTTACCCTGAAGTAACTCTAGTAGTTTGAGTTTGTTTTTCTCTTTAGTTCTTCAGTCCATCTGGAAAATATTTTGTGTGGATGTTTAGGTAAAGAATCTATTTTTAGCCTCCTATGGATAGGCAGTTGTCCAAAACTATATACTGAAAAATCTGTTCATTCACTCAAAGATTTGTGAAGTCACTTCCTTCAAACACCGAGTCCCCATAGCTGCTTCAGTCTGTCTGTGGGCTCTTTATACTAATCTGTTGATCTAGCTGGCTCAATTATATATATTTTTTCATTCTTTAGGTGATTGATGATATTTAGTAAAAGGATACTAGGTTAATGAATAGGTCCTTTTTTTTTTAAAGGAATAAATGAGCCTTTTTTTTTTTTTTTTCTCTTTTTGGCTGCATTGGGTCTTCATTGCTGTGCACAGGCTTTCTCTAACTGCGGCAAGCAAGGGCTACTCTTTGTTGCAGTGCACGGGCTTCTCACTGCAGTGGCTTCTCTTGTTGCAGGGCACAGGCTCTAGGCATGCGGGCTTCAGTAGTTACAGCACCCGGGCTCTGTAGTTGCATCACGCAGGCCCTAGAGCATGCGGGCTTCAGTAGTTGTAGTGTGTGGGCTCAGTAGTTGTGGCACGTGGGCTCTAGGGCATGCAGGCTTCAGTAGTTGTGGTGTGCTGGCTCAGTAGTTGTGACTCGTGGGCTCTAGAGTGCAGGTTCAGTAGTTGTGGTACACAGGCTTAGTTGCTCCACGGCATGTGGGATCTTCCCAGACCAGGGATCAAACCCATGTCCCCTGCATTGGCAGATGGATTCTTAACCACTGTGCCACCAGGGAAATCCTGAATATGTTCATTTCTAATACCTCAGTCCAAGGATTTCCCCCCACTCTGCCCTTCTGGGTATCCAAAGTGTCCTGGGGGCTACTGTGGAGAGAAGTCCTCATAAAGTAGGCAAATTATGACCGGACAAAGACTGTAGCACAAGTGGGGCATTGGACCCACTTGCAAGGTAGCTAGGTGGTTTGTCAGCAAGTTCAGGCTGGAGACTGGACAATTCGAAGACAAAATTCTGATCTAAGGGAGTTCTGGCAGTTGCAGTGTGCCACTATGGGATCCTTCTTTGGCCTTTTCCTGGCAGCTCCTGGGCAGTAGCCCACCCTCAAATCATTCTCCTGGTTAAGGGTCTTTGGGATGGCTTCTCTTTCTTCCTTCATTTTAGTCTCCACTGCTTCCTTGCTATATCACTCTTTTATCCTCTCTCCAAAGGTTCTATTCTCTTCTTTTCTTTCACAATAGTCCTTGAGGGACAGTTAGAAAGACCATCAGAAATAGAGCCTTGAACAGCCAAATCTCTACAATACAACTAGTTTCCCCTTCCTTGAGGATAATAAAGAAATTTCCAGGAACAAAACTGCCTGATCTCCATTCCCTGGGGAGGAGAGACAGTGTTTTAACACTTGCTTGCAGGATGGTCTAAGTAACTTCTAATTCACAAAAGAAAAGACCAAAGCAACAAAACTGACACTCAACAAATAGTTTACATATAAAAAAACTAGATTGACAATTCATTTTCTGCTCCATGTGGTTTAGAAATTTTTCAGGAAGTAGAATGTTTGTTCTGTTGGATATTCTAACACTAATATAGGAAAAACCACTTAATCCTTTTAAGAGAAATTTCTACTCCACTTACACCTCTTACCAAATCCTTTCAAACTCTTGGACCCCACTTTTCTGAAAGGGAAAGTATCTTGATTGACTCCCTTTCCATTCAACAATGCACTTCCTAGAGTCACTTCCAAGAAAGCAAGTCCTAATTGTACTGCTCAATACTATATAACAACCTAAATGGGAAAAGAATTTGAAAAAGAATAGATACATGTATATGTATAACTGAATCACTTTGCTGTACACCTGAAACTAACACAACATTGCTAATCAACTATACTCCAATATAAAATAAAATGTTAAAAAAAAAGATGGAATAAGAAAGTTAAAGTTGTAATGCCTAATAACAGTTGCCGAAAGTTTGTGAAGATCAGCATCCCTGAACAAGTACAACTACAGTAGGTTCAACCCCATGCAACATCCAGGGTACACATGAAAATGTTTACACCTGCTCCCATGATGGTAAAGAGCTGGGCATCAAGATTGTAACATACTTTGGACTTATTGAAAAAAATCACAATTAGAAATTAAAGTACTATTATTAATTTCCCAACTTGAATTATTTAATATATGCTTTACTACAGGATACCCATTTACTTTGTTTCTGTGAATTACTGATTTTACAATACCACATGAAGATGTAGACTTACCAGCAATGGATTTTTCTTCACTAGTTACAATAATTAAAATAATATTTTCCCTGGAATTGGGAAATATTTTTAAATTGGGGATTGGGAATGGTATATTCTGAATAAATTTTTCATAACTGGGCACCAAATTTGCCATTGCCAGATATGTTTTATTTGTAAAAATAGGTACAAATCACAAACATTTACACTTACTTATTTGAGTCCATTTATACTTAGCAGGGTTTTCTTTTAAAAATCATAAATGACAAAACCAAAGACACTTGAGTTAAAATAACATTCCCACCTCTCTCCTTCCAGAGTTCTCTAACTCAGCACAGTGGTGCTTTTCTGTATGACTTTTCCTGGGGTCTGCTTTAAAATAAGTGTGGTAAAAAACATAAGTGTGGCCAGCTTATTGCCTGATGGAAATTTTTCTTCATGATAAACATGTTCCCATTGTTCTAGAATTGGGGCAGTATTATAACTTTCTTTCACTCACCATTTCTTAGACTATTCTTGAATCCACCCTATCTTCCATCTTCTTTTTCTCCTTATTATCCTAATTGGCTTTCTAGAAAACTTACAAGAAGCAATTTGAACTCAACAGAATACACATGCACATAAAAAGTCATTTCAAAGGATTAGAGAAAAGGCATTTTAAGACCTCTGGATAGATTGTTTTTTTCAAAACATACTTTTTTGGTTTCTTTTGCCTTTTTCCCTGTTTGATTTCTAAAACATTTATTGAATTCTTTTTCAGGGCACTTTGCTAAGCAGCGTGGGAGATATTAAGTGAACAAGTTGCATTCTCTACCTTTGAAGAACTTTCCACTTATTGGGGAGGTAAAGCATTATATTCTGGCTTCCATTATCTGTATATTAGTGAACTAAGAGAAGCACAAACCAAAGAAATTTATAAAAAATACAAAACTTCTAATTGGGAAAACAAGGGAACGTGTAACTTAAACTGGGTATTAGGGAGTTTTAAAAAGCAGAAATGATAGAGGAAGAAATGGGATTAGCTAAGATATTGGCAGAATAGAAACAAGGGCTTGCAGGAAACAGGGAATAGGGCATTTTGGAGGGTAGGATTCTGCAGAGCAATAAAGGTTTAAACCATTGGGAGCCCAAGTTCAAGGGAGCCAAGTGTAAATCCACAGGAATTTTAGGCAGGGAATAACAGGTTGGAACTCTGCTGTGGAACAACTGATTGGTAGTGATGCATGAAGTGATATGAAGGGGGTTTGGGGACTTTACTATATCTTTGTGTGAGATAATGAGGGTTAGACAAATGGCGGTGTAAGAACAGGGAAGAGAGAGGAAGACTGAATGGGGATCTGTGCCAAGGTGGTAGAAGTAATAAAGCATAATCCAGTTGCCTGATGGGCAAAAATATTTTTCTGTTATGCCAAATATTTTTTAAAGGTCTTCTTGCTGTGAGTTAAAAATTACATAAATTGTCAGTGAAATGCTATTACTATTTAATACATTTTAGTTGTCATTTTAACTTCTCTAAGTCTGAGTTTCTTATAAAATGGGAATGATGATTTTACCTTTCTTGTAAGATTGTTGTGAGGATTGCAATAAGGTGATGCATGTACAGTCTGTTACTGTGCCTGGCATTCAGAAAGTGCTTGATGAATATTTCCTATTATTGTTTAATAATAATAATATAGCATTAATATTAGTAGGCTGTTTTCAATATAAGGTATATTTTTATATTTTCAACAAACAAAACTGATTTATTGAGTGTACATCAAGTAACTTTGGACAATGTCTGCAATTGTTGACTTCATTTGCAGTTTTTAATATTGACTAATATAATTTGATCATTATGGGTGATGTTGACACCAAAGTAGTAATTTTAAGTGTTTTTGATGGTAGATATTGATCTAATCATGTGAACAACACTGATAATAACCTGTCATTATGAGTACTGGATCGATATTTTAACCCATACTTAATAAGGAACAAATACTTTCTACTTCGCTTTTGTATCAATATCTGGAGTTCTTTTCTGTGTTTTCTAGGTTCTATAAAGGAGGCAAAGGTTTTGAAGACTATCAAAGACATCACAATGGTATCTTCCTAAGGGATTTAGAGGCTCTTCATCAACCAAAGGAAAAGCACCAGTGAGAGTCAGGATGTGATTCCAGGCAGGTGCCACTACTTATTTAAAATGTGTCAAGGTAAGATGCCTATATATGTTCAGATCTGTGCCAGCAACCATGAAGACGCAGAGACTGGAAAGAAGAAACACAGCAGTTTAGCGAGTACTAAGTGTTGTCACATAGGCCATAGCATTTAATCCTGACAATAACCCTGTAAGGCAAGGCTTATTAGGCCCAATAAATGCCAGAAATATGGGTCAAATCCAGGTTCAAAGTTGATACTCTTTTCACAATACATACTTCTCCTCATAACAGGCATACCAATGAGTGCCTTCCTGGAGGGTATTGTTGCTACATGACCTATTCTCTCAGACCTGCCAGATTTTCATCTACATGCATGTTATTTCTCACCAAAATAAACATGATTTACAGAGAACTGAGCCTAAGTAATTTTGCTCAGTTACTCTGTATCAGGAGTCGGCAAACTGTTTCTGTAGACAGATGGCCAGTAGGTTAAGCTTGGGGACCAAACAGTCTCTATTGCAACCACATAATTCTGACAGCCATAGATAATATGTAAATGATTGGGTGGGCATGGCTACATTCCATAAAACTTCATTTACAAAAACTGACAGTAAGCCATATTTGGCACATAGGCTGTAGTTTGGCCAATCCTTGCTCTATACCAAAGGTAGCCATTTTTTACATCATTCAGTCTATATAGTTTCAGAGTGTCAGAGTGTTCTGTCTCCTATACTCAAAATCTCCTTAGTACTATATGCAGCCATGATTCCCCAGTGTCCCTCACCATAGAAGCCCTCATGTTTTATTACAATTCATCCTTGGAGAAGGGTGTGAAACAAGGACCCAAGCCTGTGCCCATCACAGTGAAATTTGTGTCATTAGAAGAATATTTATAAAGGCTCTCAGAGAACTCAGAGTTGGTGCCCCACTGCCAGTATCAGAGCTGGCCCCGTGGTAGAAAATCTCATGCAGAGGGTGGGCTCTAATTTCAGAGGATAAGAACCTGGCCTCCCATGGATGTCTCCATTGGAACTATTGATTATGTAGTAGAACAAGATGAGATTGACAACACTTGAGCCACCAGCATCTAAATTCTGTGTAGGAAATTGTGTGCCAGTCAACTACACTGATATACCTTCCCATGCTAGCGTGTGTCTTTAACTTTTTTTTCAATTTTTTTGCGGTACGCGTCCCTCTCACTGTTGTGGCCTCTCCCGTTGCGGAGCACAGGCTCTGGATGCGTAGGTTCAGCAGCCATGGCTCACGGGCCTAGCCGCTCCGTGGCATGTGGGATCTCTCCGGACCAGGGCACGAACCCGTGTCCCCTGCATCGGCAGGCGGACTCTCAACCACTGCGCCACCAGGGAAGCCCTAGCATGTGTCTTTAAACACCCCACAACTCTACCAAATTATTCATGTTGACCTGATTTTTCCACTCTTCCTCCTTTTCTAGCACTTTTTTATTTTATATGTATGCCTAGTTGCTTTAGATATATTCTGCTATGTTTCTGAACTTGGCTTGATCAGGGGTAGTAGGCAGGCTGTGATTGGAATCTTAATAACCTGTCAAAACAGAGCATTTAAATCCTGTTCATGTTATTTTCTTTCCTTCCCATGGAGCACAGATAGCCAGAAAGACAAATAGGAGAGGCCCCTTGGTATTTTTCCCTTGTTTGTGTGATCCTAAGGGTTTTGATGAACTGGCCTTTGCAGGTGCGTTGAGACTGTTCAAGCCAGTTTCAGCTGGATGTGACTTGCTTAATGATTTGGCAAGGATCTGAGGCACTGGTAATCAAAACAAAACAAAAAAGAAAAAAAAACTCAGATCAGATCAGCATACATCATAACAATAGAATCATTCAGCATCTTATCTGGTTACTTATTATAGGTTGTGCAGTGATAGAAATGGAAATAATTTACTCTGGCCACTCTGTGTTACTGTTAAATCATTTATGTGCTATGAAAAGGTTTGCAAACTGCCAAGACTCAAAGATTCCTTAACTGCATTCTCCCGAGGAGTTCTCCAACACCATCCCTGGTTCTGTTTCATATTTTAAAGATTTTCTTAGAATGTGAGCTTTATCATCCGTGTTCAAGTTCAGCAAGGCCTACTTTTCCAGATAGATCACCATCAAGAGATACGGAAATATAAAATAAAGCTACTTCTGACGTTTTGATGGTGAATGATATATGATATAACATGATATATTATGCTCCTTGTAATAATTTTTAATTTTTGAAATAGCTAATTCTTTGGGGGCCATGTCATATATAATTCCAGAGATTTTAGTGATATCAGGTATCTTTCAAGTATCATTTTAATTGAGCTCTGGGGCTTTTTGTCCCCATCAACTGTGAATCAGACAGGAGTCCATTAAACCCTATTGAGTGACAAATCATAGGCCAGGGAAAAATTGGTTCAGAAGTCATGCCTGAAGACAAATAAGATTCAGTCCCTGCCTTCAAGAAGCATGTGGTTAAATAGAGAGAGAGAGAAAGTATACAGAAAACTACAAAGTAAAAATGTTATGAATTTAGTAAGAGGCAAAATGTCATAGGAGTTAGAGAATGAGTACTAACAATTATTATTATAGCAGCTACATTTAGTGAGCCGTATTTATTTACTTACTATGTGCTAAGCACTCTTTTTTAAACTTACATATTTTTTTTTAACTTTGAGATATAATCCATTGTACAGATGAGAAAAAGAGGTCCAGAGAAGTTAAGCAACTTGGGCAAGGTTTATAGCTATTACGTGGTAGTCCTGGGTTCACTAAGCAAGACAGTGAAATGATGAAAGTGCATTCCAATACTGGAGAGATTGTATCAGGAGAGATTTAGAGAGGGAGTCTAGTTAATGGAATATTGAAACAATCCATGAGAAATTAAAAAGACAAGACCAGAGTAGTGACAATGGGGACACCAAGGGGTAGAGGATAAAAGAGGGTGGGATTTCTATAAGATTTTTGGAAGAAAGGATCACAAATGGGATTTGGTAACTAGTTTCACAATACGGAATATAGGAAAAGTGAGTCAAAGATGACTAAAGTGAGGGCTTCCCTGGTGGCGCAGTGGTTGAGACTCCGCCTGTCGATGCAGGGGATATGGGTTCAAGCCCCGGTGCGGAAAGATCCCACATGCCGCGGAGCGGCTGGGCCCGTGAGCCATGGCCGCTGGGCCTGCACGTCCGGAGCCTGTGCTCCGCAATGGGAGAGGCCACAACAGTGAGAGGCCCGCGTACCGCAAAAAAAAAAAAAAAAAAGGTTACTAAAGTGTTTTGAGCTCCAATGATTAGAAGTAGGGAGGGGAGATTTTAGGGGATTAACCAGATCACATTGTGCTCATTTCTCTTTTCCCAGCCCTCTTTGCATTGTATCTGTAACTATTTGTTTCTGGGTCTCTCTCCTCCATTAATTTTGAGCTCCTTATGCCTCATGATTTATATAGGCCCAGCACTCAGAACAGTGCTCCAGGCATAGTTAAGTCTTCCATAAACATTCCTTTGCAATAAACTTTGAACATAGTATTTAGAAGTCCTCATTGAATAGACAAATATGAGTGTTTAGTACGCAGTTGGAAATAAAGAAAGGACATTTTAAAATGGTATCAGAGCTGTAGAAGTAGATTTTGATTATCAGAAAGAGATAATATTTGAAATCCTGAAAACAGGTTAATACTTTGGATGAGAATATGAAAGAGACAGCAAACTGAGTAGAACTGAGGGTTAAAGAAAACAATAAGAGGCAAGAGGAAGACAGGAATCAAAACAGGATTCAAAAAGAGATTTTATTTAAAGGAATGGCTAATCATTAATGTCAAATGCTAAAGCTTCTGATGGTCTGTAAGAATCCAGAGGAAATTTCTGTTTTCTTATTACCCATTTTATACTTGCTGTAATGGAATATTATATTTGAAGAGGTAGTACAGATGCTATACTAATTAGAAGGCTTATTAGAAGGCTTATTGCTCCCTTTTAATAGATGTGTGTATACTCCTCAGGGGAAAGGAAAACATTTGCATAGATAATCAGTCAGATGAAAAATAATTAATACATTACATGAGCTCATCATAAGCTATCCCATTTCAAACCACCCTCATTTAATCACCGGATGTGAAATAACCATTAACTTAAACTTACTTGAAGTTTACCATTGTGACTTTTGTACTGCCTACTATATTACAATGCCAGGTATTCTCCATTAGAGATCTCTGTGTCTGATCTCTTAGCACTTCCTATACATTTTCCCTTTTAGAGAAAAGGATTATATGTTTTGGATGAGTTCTGAAGTCATTTATTTGGAAGAAATTCAGCAGAGTGACTATTTAAGTCTTGTATTTGCATTTGAAATACTTAAAATGTACTCATCATCCAGCCCTCCTTACTGTACTGAATTATGAAAACTGACTCCAAACGTCCTGCATATGTTATTTTGAAAATACAGTTGTTTTGTTGCTGTTCTTTTCAAACAATCACAAAATACCTCATCTTCTTAGTCAGCTGTGAACTCAGACCATTAATGAAAAAGAATAAGTAAAGTTATTAGCATTATAAGTATATTATTCTTATAATATATCATAAGAATAAACAGTAGAGGACTTTATTAGGTAAGATGTGACATATCCACTCAGCTATGTCTTGTCAGATAATTGATACATTATAAGAAATTATCTCTATCCCTGCATCCTGGAGTATACATTTCTCCTCAGACTCAGAATAGAAACCCTAGAATGATTATCTTTTAAAAATCTATTCTGCATTATAACTAAAATAACATATTAATAGCTATAGATGGAAATTTTAACAACTCAGTAGGTGGAGCAAAATCTAGGTTACACACTTCAAAGAAATAATTAGTGATATGGAGGACAGTGGTGAGATATTCACAGAAAAACAAGGAAATAACATATAGGTAAAAACAGTTAAGATATAGAGGATATATTGAGAGGCTCCAAGCCACATCTAAAAATAGATCCACAGGAAATGAATAAGAGGAAAGAAGGAAAAAACTATATTTGAAGAGGTAATAACTTGTAAATTTCCAGAATTCAAAAATCAGTGGCCTTCACATTTAAATGTACCTTGAGGGACTTCCCTGGTGGTGCAGTGGTTAAGAATCTGCCTGCCAAAGCAGGGGACACAGGGTTCAGTCCCTGGTCTGGGAAGATCCATGTGCCACAGAGCAGCTAAGCCCTTGCCACAACTACTGAGCCGGCACTCTAGAGCCTGTGAGCCACAACTACTGAGCCCGCGCACCACAACTACTGAAGCCCACACACTCTAGGGCCCACGCACTGCAACTATTGAAGCCCGTGCACCTAGAGCCCGTGCTCTGCAACAAGAGAAGCCACCGCAATGAGAAGCCGTGCACTGCAATGATGAGTAGCCCCCGCTCACTGCAACTAGAGAAAGCCCGCATGCAGCAACAAAGACTCGACACAGCCAAAAATAAATGTAAAAATTTTTTTAAAAATGTACCTTGAATAGAGAGCAGGATAAATAAGTGTAAAATCACATCAAGTCACATTATAATGGATCTGTAGAGCATAAAGGATAAAGAAGAATCTTAAAAGCTACCACAGAGAAAAGGTAGATTACCCTAAAAAGGAAAATCAGTTTAGACTTCCAGAAATCTTCTCAACAGAAACAATAAATGCTAGAATATAATGGTGCTGGGGAGAAATAATGTTCAATTTAGAATTTTATACTCATCTGTATCAACATTCAAAAAGGAGAGCAAAAGTACAGACATTCACTACACAACCATAAAAAGATACAAGTATATAAAAAACAAAACCCAGAGGGAAACATGAGATATACGAAAGTACAGCAAGCATAAAAATTGATAAATGTTATTAATGGCCAATCATAGAAAGACTTAGTAATTTTTTAGTTTCAAAAAGCTTCATCCAAAATTATAGACAATAATAACAAGATGGTGGGTGGTTATTGTTTAATGGGTAATTAAAGTACAAAAAGATCTATGTCCAGGACTTCCCTGGTGGCGCAGTGGTTGAGAGTCCGCCTGCCGATGCAGGGGACACGGGTTCGTGCCCTGGTCTGGGAAGATCCCACATGCCGCGGAGCGGCTAGGCCCGTGAGCCATGGCCGCTGAGCCTGCGCGTCCGGAGCCTGTGCTCCGCAACGGGAGAGGCCACAACAGTGAGAGGCCCGCGTACTGCAAAAAAAAAAAAAAAAGATCTATGTCCTATACAAGAGGAAGAGAAACACATCTAAGAACTTGATATTTTAGACCTTAAGAAACTTTATTTATAAATTAATGTTATAGTTTTCAAACCTAAAATGGAAAAAGGAGAATGAGGAAAAATTTATCAATATTGTACACAGATAAAAAGGAGAGAAAAGCAAGGCAAATAGAAAACACAAAATACTGCTCAGAAATGAGGTCAGATATATCAGTAATCACAATAAATATGTAACAGGTTTATTGAACATGCTGGACTCAGTAAAATGAAATCAAGAAATAGTCTTGTTTTCCTTTCACTAATTCATTTCAGACTTCTGTCTGATCTGCTTTCTCCTAGATAGATCTCATAGCTTTTTGTCACTTTCAGATATTAATAGATATGCTTCATTTTCAGTAGTAAAAAAGCCTAGTCTACTCTAAATAGAAACTTCAGTCTCTCATTCAACTTAAAGCTTCTGTCCCTCCGCTATCCCTTCTGCAGCTCAGACCTAACCAAGACATAGGAACTTGCAGTGGGGGAGTAGTCTCATATTTTGTTCTTTTATGATTCCCCTCTGCTCTTGTTCCCCTTCCTTTTCTCTGGGCTACCTTAGCCCCTCCAAGGCTGAAGTGGAAAGATATGGGGAAAGGTAACAGAGAATTCTATTATAGGTGTCATATGCCTGAGCATAAGAGATGTCGGAAGGCTGGCTGGTTGGCTGTCATAGAGTGCAAAACAGAAAACAATTAACAAAATGGCAATGGAAAGTATTTTATCCATCAATAATTCCTTTAAATGTAAATGGATTAAACTCCCCACTCAAAAGGTATAAAGTGGCTGAAAGGATTAAAAAACAAGATCCAGTGATATGCTATCTACAAGAGACTCACTTTAGATATAAAGACACACATAACCTGAAAGGGAAGGGATAAAAAGAGATGATTAAAAGCAAAACTACAAAGGAAATTTTAAAATATTTAAATATGAATGCAAATTAAAGTACCATATGTTAAAATTCATGTACTATAGGGACTTCTCTGGTGATTCAGTGGCTAAGACTCCTGGCTCCCAAGGCAGTGGGCCTGGGTTGAATCCCTGGTCAGAGGACTAGATCCCACATGCTGCAACTAAGAGTTCACATGCCACAACTAAAGATCCTGCATGCCGCAACTAAAGATCCTGCATGCTGTAACAAAGATCCAGCATGCCGCCCAGCACAGCCAAATAAATAAAATAAATAAATAAATATATTTTTAAAATTCATATACTATAACTAAATGGTAGTCAGATGGAAATGTATGGCTTTAGATGGATTTGTGAATAACAAGACAGATTGAAACTAAATGATTTAAGTGTTCCACTCATGAAGCTAGAACAGAATAAACTGAAAGAAAGTAGAAGGAAATAATATAATACAGATAAAAGCAGAAGTTAATAACATTAAAAACAGAGAAATAATAAGAGGATCAACAAACCAAAAAATAGTCTTAAAAATACTAAAACAGAAAAACTTATAGCAAGAATAATCAAGAAACCAATATAAAAAACATAGATTAATAAAAGGATAAAAATAGAACAAACGTATGGATATACAGAGAATTTTAAAAGCACTTATGAATAACTTTATGCCAGTAAATTTGGAAATATTTTGAAATGGACTTTTTTAGAAAATACAAATTATAAAAATGATTCAAGAAGAAATTAAAGTTCGCATAGACCAATAATCATTAAAGAAATTGAATTGGTAATCAAGGACTCCCCTACAAAAGACTTCAAGCCCTGACAGTTTTACCAAATATTTAAGGACAGTTAGTTCCTATTTCATACAAACTTGTCCAGAAAATAGTCAAAATTTAAGGTATACTAAATTCATCTTATGAAGCTAGAATAATTTCGGTACATAAATGAAAAAGACTGTGTAAGAAAAGAAACTGTTAGTCCAATTGCATTTATGAATATGAATCCAAATCCTAAATAAAACAAAAACAAATCAAATTCAGACAGGCAAAGTAAAGTTTATACCAGGAATACAAGGATTGTATAATATTTGAAAATACAGTGGTGGTGTTTATCATGTAAACCAAATAAAGGATAAAAGCCATACAGTCATCAAAATAAATGCAGGAGAAATGTCTATTTAGGTCTTCTGCCCATTTTAGGATTGGGTTGTTTGTTTTTTTGATATTGAGCTGCATGAGCTGCTTGTAAATTTTGGAGATTAATCCTTTGTCAGTTGCTTCATTTGCAAATATTTTCTCCCATTCTGAGGGCTGTCTTTTTGTCTTGTTTATGTTTTCCTTTGCTGTGTAAAAGCTTTTAAGTTTCATTAGGTCCCATTTGTTTATTTTTGTTTCCATTTCTCTAGCAGGTGGGTCCAAAATGATCTTGCTGTGATTTATGTCATAGAGTGTTCTGCCTATGTTTTCCTCTAAGAGTTTGATAGTGTCTGGCCTTACATTTAGGTCTTTAATCCATTTTGAGTTTATTTTTGTGTATGGTGTTAGGGAGTGTTCTAATTGCATTCTTTTACATGTAGCTGTCCAGTTTTCCCAGCACCACTTATTGAAGAGGCTGTCTTTTCTCCATTGTATATTCTTGCCTCCTTTATCAAAGATAAGGTGACCATATGTGCGTGGGTTTATCTTTGGGCTTTCTATCCTGTTCCATTGATCTATACTTCTGTTTTTGTGCCAGTACCATACAGTCTTGATTACTGTAGCCTTGTAGTATAGTCTGAAGTCTGGGAGCCTGATTCCTCCAGCTCCTTTTTTCTTTCTCAAAGATGCTCAACATCACTAATCATTAGAGAAATGCAAATCAAAACTACAATGAGGTATCACCTCACACCAGTCATAATGGCCATCATCAGAAAATCTACAAACCATAAATGCTGGAGAGGGTGTGGAGAAAAGGGAACCCTCCTGCACTGTTGGTGGGAATGTAAATTGATACAGCCACTATGGAGAACAGTATGGAGGTTCCTTAAAAAACTAAAAATAGAACTACCATACCACCCAGCAACCCCACTACTGGGCATATACCTTGAGAAAACCATAATTCAAAAAGAGTCATGGGCCTTCCCTGGTGGCGCAGTGGTTGAGAATCTGCCTGCCAATGCAGGGGACACGAGTTTGAGCCCTGGTCTGGGAAGATCCCACATGCCACAGAGCAACTAGGCCCGTGAGCCACAACTACTGAGCCTGCACGTCTGGAGCTTGTGCTGCGCAACAAGAGAGGCCACGACAGTGAGGGGCCCGCGCACCACGATGAAGAGTGGCCCCCACTAGCTGCAACTAGAGAAAGCCCTCGCACAGAAATGAAGACACAACACAGCCAAAAATAATTAATTAATTAATAATTTTTTAAAAAGTCATGTACCACAATGTTCATCGCAGCTCTATTTACAATAGCCAGGACATGGAAGCAACCTAAGTGTCCATTGACAGATGACTGGATAAAGAAGATGTGGCAGATATATACAATGGAATATTACTCAGCCATAAAAGGAAACGAAATTGAGTTATTTGTAGTGAGGTGGATGGACCTGGAGTCTGTCATACAGAGTGAAGTAAGTCAGAAAGAGAAAAACAAATACCATATGCTAACACATACGTATGGAATCTAAAAAAAAAAAAAAATGGCTCTGAGGAACCTAGGGGCAGGACAGGAATAAAGACGCAGACATAGAGAATGGACTTGAGGACACTGGGAGGAGGAAGGGTAAGCTGGGAGTGAAGTGAAAGACCGGCATGGACTATATACACTACCAAATGTAAATTAGATAGGTAGAGGGAAGCAGCCACATAGCACAGGAAGACCAGCTCAGTGCTTTGTGACCACCTAGAGGGGTGGGATAGAGAGGGTGGGAGGCAGACGCAAGAGGGAGGAGATATGGGGATATATGTATATGTATAGCTGATTCACTTTGTTATAAAGCAGAAACTAACACACCATTGTAAAGCAATTATACTCCAATAAAGATGTTTAAATAAATAAATTAATAAATGCAGGAAAAGCATTAAACAAAAATAAAACCCATTCAAATTTTTTAAAAATTAGAAGAGGATTTCCAGGAACGTCCTGAACCTGATAGATTATCTGTCAAAACTGGCAGTCAATCACCATGTAAAACAGATCTCCCACCCAAAAAATTATCTCAATACATGAAGAAAAAGTATTTAACGAAATTCACCTCATTCGTGATTTTTTTTAAAAAGCTCAACAAGTTAGGAATAAAAGGGAATTTCTTCAAACTAATAAAGGGCTCAACTAAAAGTTACAGCTAACCCTATTCTTAATGCTGAAAAACGGTGCTGTCCTCTTAAGATCTGTAGCAGGATAAGATAGTGCTGGAGGGATAGAAGCTAGAAGCAGGATAGTGCTAGAAAAATTAGACATCCATATGCCAAAAACCCTCCTCAGTCCTTACTTCATACCATATACAAAAACTCTTAGATTAAAAAAAGATTTCTAGATAGAGCACCAAAAGCATGAACCACAAAGGAAAAAAGTGATACATTGAACTTCATCAAAATTTTTAAAATTCTACTCTTTGAAAGACACTTTTGAAAAATGAAGACAAGCCACAGGCTGGTAGAAAATGTTTGAAGAACTTATATCTGATAAAGGACTTGTAACCAGAACATGTAAAGAACTTTCAAAACTGAATAATTTAAAAATAAGATTAAAATGGGCATGATTTGGACAGCCACTTTACCAAAGAAGATATACAGGTGGTTGATAAGCACAGGAAAAGATGTTCGACATCTTTAGTCATTAGAGAAATGCAAATTAAAACCACAGTGAGATGCCACCATACTCCTATTAAAATAGCTAAAATTAAAAATTGATTATATCTAGTGTTGGCAAGGATTTGCAATAACTGGAACTCTCATAAACTACTGGTTTGGAATATCTACTGCAAGAGTCACTTTGGAAGACAATCTGGCAGTTTCTTAAAAAAATCAAACATATATCTACCCTATGACCCAACCATTTTAGTCCTAGGTATTTATTCAAGAGAATGAAATAAAAGCATATATCAATATAAAGACTTTTACATGAATGTTAATGGTGGCTTTATTCATAATAGCCTAAACCTGGAAACAACTCAAAAGTCTATCAACAGGTGAATGGATAAACAGATTGTGGTATGTCTGTACAATAGAATACTACTCAAAAATAAAAGGGAATGTGTTATTGAAATGCAACAACATGCATGAATCTCAAAATAATTATGTTAAGTGAAAAAAAGCCAGACACTAAAGACTACATATAGTATAATTACATTTATACAAAATTCTAGAAACCACAAACTAGTCTATAGTGATAGAAAGCAGAGCCATTGTTGCCAGGGGCTGGAAGTAGGGAGAATGAATATACCACAAAAGGTCATGAGAGGGACTTCCCTGGTGGCACAGTGGTTAAGAATCCACCTGCCAATGCAAGGGACACGGGTTCAGTTGTGGTCCGGGAAGATCCCACATGCCGCGGAGCAACTAAGCCCGTGCACCACAACTACTGAGCCTGTGTGCCACAACTACTGAAGCCCACGCGCCTAGAGCCCGTGCTCCGCAGCAAGAGACGCCACCACAATGAGAAGCCTGCACACTACACTGAAGAGTAGCCCCTGCTCGCCGCAACTAGAAAAAGCCCGCGGGCAGCAACGAAAACCAAGTGCTGCAAAAAAAAATTAATTAATTAAATAAATAACTTTTTTAAAAAAGAAAAAGGTCATGAGAGAATTTTTTGTATGATGGAAATGTTCTGTATTTGATTTTGGTGGTGTTTATACTATTGTATACACTTACCAAAAGTGTATACTTAAATAGTGAAGTTTACTGTATATAAATTACATCTCAGTAAATCTGATTTAGGAAAAAAAACTATTGCAGATATACTGAATGGTTAAGTTTTAGAAGCAATCATATTAAAATTAATCTTTAAAAAGATATCCACTATCACTCTTAATATTCACCATTTACTAACTGATATTAGGACTTACTATAAAGGAATAAGATCACCAATGGGGGAGAGAGAAAGAGAAAGGGAGACAGAGGGAGAGAAGACATAGAACAAGAGACTAAAAGTACTTCATTTGAAAATGATATAATTATTTTAAAGATCCTATAAAATTTACAGACAAAAATACTGAAACAAAAAAAATTCAACAAGTTTGCTGAATACATATACACACAAAAATTAAGAACATTCCCTTTCTTCAGTATTAACTTAAGAAACTGAAAATTAAAGTACTACTTTATCAAATAGAATCAAAAAGAAGCTCAAATTATAAGGTGTCTATGAATAATTCTAGCAAGAAATCTCAAAACCTTTATGTATAAAAATGGCAAAGCATTATTGAAGGACATGAGAAGATTTGGATACATAGAGGAATATATCATGTTTATGGATGGAAAGTCCCACTATTATAAAGGTTAAATTGTTCTCCATATTAATGTACCCATTTGATGCAATTCCAAGCCAATTATAAAAAGACCTTTTCATGAAAATTGTCAAGCTGAACTTAAAATCTATGTAGAAGAATGCAGAGTCAAGAACAGATAATACTGTTCTGATGAACAAAGTTGTGAGAGTCTTGTCCTAACAGGTATCAGAAATTATTATAAAGCCATATTAATCAACCCAATGTGGTATTTGTACAGGATCATGGGAACATAATAGAAAGTCCTAAAACAGATTTATCCATACATAGAGACTTGCTATACAGGGAAGGGAAAATCATGGACATTTACATTAATGGTGCTGGAGCAATTAGTAACTCATATGGAAAATAAAACTTGATCTCCACCTCAAATGACAACAACAACAAAAATAATACAGAAAGGGAGCTCCCCTGGTGGCACAGTGGTTAAGAATCCGCCTGCCAATGCAGGGGACATGGGTTCGAGCCCTGGTCCAGGGAGATCCCACATGCCGTGGAGCAACTAAACCCGTGAGCCACAACTACTGAGCCTGTGCTCTAGAGCCCGTGAGCCATAACTACTGAGCTCGCGTGCCACAACTACTGAAGCCCGCGCACCTAGAGCCTGTGCTGTGCAACAAGAGAAGCCACAACAATGAGAAGCCTACGCACCGCAATGAAGAGTAGCCCCCGCTCGCCACAACTAGAGAAAGCCCGTGCGCAACAGCGAAGACCCAATGCGGCCAAAACTTAATTAATTAATTAATTAATTTAAAAATCCAGAAAGATTGATGACCTATATGTGGAAAGTGGGGTAAGCAAAGCATTAAATTTTATGAAGAAAATATAGGAGGGTAGTGTGGTAAGAAAGAACTTAATAACTAAAATGGAAAAAGCACAAACCAGAAAAGATGTTAATAAACTTGTCCACACTGAAACTTTTTAAATGTCCTGTTCAGCGAAAGATGCCACAAACAAAATTCAAAGATAAGACACAGATGGGGCATTTACAACATATACCATTGATGTATAGTCACAATATACGCAAAAGGATTCATAACCACTAAATTTAAAATGTAGTGAACAGTTATTCTTATAGATAAATAAGAAAAAAGACAATTAACAGAAAAGTAAATAAAGGATAGGAATAGACATTTCACAGAAGACTAGACTTAACAGAAGACTGAACTCAAATAGCCACATTAAAATATGTTCAGCCTCAACAAGTAAACCCAGAATTGCAAATTAAGACAATAATGAGAAAATTTTTATTAGATTTTCAAAATATATATAATTTGATAATCACAAGTGTTGGCAAGGATATGGAGTTAACAAATAGTGAGCTTATAAATTGGTTACATCAAGTGGAGGAGCCATCTGGTAACATCTAATAAAGATGAGGATTTGCATATCCTATGATACAGTTTTGTTACAAATGGGAATATATTTAGAGTGGTGTTTCTAGGAGTGGACTTATTTGATTTGGGATGGGACAATTCTTTATGTGTTGCCACCCAACACATTGAAGGACATTGAGCATCTCTGGTCCCCAGTACTCGTCCTTGTAATTTGACAATCCAGAATGTTCCTAAACATTTCCAGGCACTTTTTGGGGTGAGAGGGATACAATATCCTACCTAAGCTGAGAATCACTGCTCCATCAAAACTCCCTCTCACGTGCAGAAGGGAACATGTACAAGACTGTTTGTCTCAACATTGTTTATAATGGTAAAAACTGGGGAATAAATCAACAACTAATTGACAATAGAAGAATGAGTAGAAAGCGTGGTTTATTCATGTAATTAAAAACTTTTCAACTACAGGTATCTATAAGGATAAATCTCAAAAACATCACGTTGCATGAAAAAAGAAAGTTGCATAATTATATAGCTACTGTTATTCCACTCACTTAAAACTTATAAAATGCATAACAGCCCTGTATATAGTTTATATATATGCACACATATGTGAGCTACATATATGTGTAAAAAGTATAAAAACATGCTTTGAATGGTACACACCAGGGCAGTGGTCACCAGTGGAGATGGAAGAGGAGATGAATGAGGTCATGGAAGGGTACAGAGAAGGCCTCAACAGTATCTGTAATGTATTATTTATGTAAAAGAAAAGAAAAAATGAAATATAACAAAATATTGATTTGTTACGGTTGAGTGCTGAGTGGGCTACAGTTTCCCTCTGATTTCCTTGAGAAGTTATTTTTCCATAAACACTCTTCATTTTCAGCTATACCCCTTTGTTCTTTCTCAGTAGGAGAGAAAGTTACCTGATTGGTGTGTTTGGAGAGGAACTGGACATTCCCAACTTAGCACCTCTCTCCTCCTCTCTGCAGAGAGCTTGTGCCCTGGTCTGCTGTTGGCTACAAGGTAAGCATAGTGTTGGAAACCGGGGAAAACTGTGTCCACGTGGCTACAGGTGCCTAAGCCGATTGCTACTCCATACCCAAGCCATGTTTTCCAAACTTACCAGAAAGAAGCTGCAATTTAGAGCCCTATCTGCCTGTCTTTGTCTCTCTTACTTGTCATTTAGAAGTTAGAAGGGAAGGTGTGTTGTGTGTTTCTGCACATACCTAGGTCATATCCTCCAACATAGACTTTATTGGTTGTACAGCATGCTTTATTTCCATTTGCCTGACTTCTTTGTCTCTCTCAATTGAGTCAGAACTTGGATAGGGAGGATGAGGGATGAAATTTACTTGTCCTCTCAAACCTCAACGGTAAGTACAAAGATGTTTCTTATATTATTCTCTATATTTTAAAATAATGAACAAGTTTTTTAAAACATATATGTCAAGGTTCTAAATAATTGTGGAGATATATATGTATGTGTATACACACAGAGACACATACTCAATAATACACACACACACACCTCTCAATAGCTTGCTTTTCAGAATAGATTTCTCACAGTTATTTAAAATCAAGTAGTAATAGTTAATGAATTGGAAAGACCTGGCTGAACAAGTACTGTACTTAAAGCAAAATCAGAAATTCCATGCTGGAGAAATAAGTAAGTTCTGCTTTTCTATCCACATGAATCAAATAAAAAGAACACTCTGGAAGCAAAGGCACCCATGTTTTGAGCCAACAAGGACTATGTCTGTATCATTTCTATTGTAAAAATATAAAAGAGGGACTTCCCTGGTGGCGCAGTGGTTGGGAATCTGCCTGCCAATGCAGGGGACACGAGTTCGAGCCCTGGTCCGGGAAGATGCCACATCCCGCGGAGCAGCTAAGCCCGTGCGCCACATCTACTGAGCCTGCGCTCTAGAGCCTGGGAGCCACAACTACTGAGCCCACGTGCCACAACTACTGAAGCCCACGTGCCTAGAGCCCGTGCTCCGCAACAAGAGAAGCCACTGCAATAAGAAGCCTGCGCACCGCAACGGAAGAGTAGCCCCCGCTCACCGCAACTAAGAAAGCCCGCACGTAGCAACAAAGACCCAAGGCAGCCAAAAAAAAGAAAAAAAAGAAAATATATATATATATATAAAATAAATGGAAAATGGGTTTTAGAGGTAAAGATTTTAACTTTTTACGCATCAGAATTATGAAGTGTAAGAAATTAGTACAACAGGTATCAAAAGAGGTGCTTGGTTAACATAACATTATACTGGTTAAATTCACCAAACTTATTATCCCTTCAGGTTTGCTAACTCCTTAGCTTCAAGTCTCCTACTTTGTTGTTTTCCTTTTGACCACATTTCTATACTTTCAGGACAAGGGCTTGCCCTGCAGAAAAAGAACTTAGCTGAAATTAGAAGGTTTAATCAAAGCTTTTCTAGACAGCATGAACAATCAACAAACCCTGAACTGGGCAAAATGAAAAGCCATTCAAATGGAAACAGCTAGAGCTTGCAGATTTCCCCAACAAAGAACATGATTCCAATCCTAACTCCCCCTCATCTCTTCATTACATAATTTTTCCAGTGTTAGATGTGAATGAAATGTGGTTTGTTGGGAGAAAGGGGGTTGTGAGGGATGGGGGCTGAATAGGGAAGAGTCACACAACATTGCTTCCTTGTTGCTGCACAGAATGCAAGTCATTATTTTTCAATGACAGTATACAGAGACAATTTGAATTTGTAGAGGTGCCTCTCTCTTGTGTCTTTTTTTCTTTTTTTTGGCAACAGTTTTCAGTTCCTAGAAATTGGCCCATACTTCTTCAGCCTGTAGACATGTCTCAATGTGTCATTTTTTAACCACTATGAGAGAAACAAAATGTGCTTCTGACTTTAGAAAGGAAGTCAGAGAAGTAAGAGCATATGTCAGGTGGGCCTCTACATCTAGATGAAGAAATGAGCACAAACAGCTTTCTTTCCCAGCAGCTTGGTGTATTGTGTCATATTCTCAGCACTGTGGATTTATTAATTATGATTCATGGATAGGCATTCTATAGATTAAAAAGGCTGAAATATAATCAATTAAGATGGCCCAATTATATTGCTTCTAGAATAAACTACTTTCAAATAGCTTCTCAAATTTTATGGCCAGCAATGGGAAATCCAACAAGAGTGTAATAGATGTCAGATTATTTCAATAGTAAAACCACTAATTCTTCTTTTGCAGACGAATTTAGAAGAATAAATCTATATCCTTCCACCTGGACTTTAATGCCTGAATGCTCATTAAAATAGAAAATAATCTTTACTCCTGAAAAGGTAGGATATTGTGTTTTTTAGGGGTTTTTTTTTTGTTGTTGTTGTTAAATGAACTTAAACTCACATTTGCTTCCTTCTCAATCAAATATATTTCACACCATCTTTACTAAGTACAGCAAGGGAACAGGGGTTTATCTTAAAATAATGTAATCAATAGATTAGATGGAGAGGTATGTGCAGGGTTAAAGGAAGCAAGGAGGAATGGTGAGGTACTCAGAAACTAATTACAGTGGAAGCCATTTCCACCCACCCCCAAGCCTGAAGGCATCAAGGGAAGAATGGCGTTTACCAGAGCCCCTTGAGCACTGAACACAGAAGAAGGGTTGTCAGATGGGAGCTTTAGCCATGAAGGACCTAGCCCCTGCCAGAACACCAGAATGATGGCAAACAAAGATAGAGTAGGAGGAATAAATACCCAGATCTCCTCTTGCCCTTCCACCTCCTGCTGGTGCCTCCATTGCACAAGGAAGTCCAGATGATGCAGTCAATAGAGGTCAGCTTCTCAGACATAGAGATAGAGAAGAACAAAGAATGGATCTGAGAGTTACCAGAATAACCAGCACACCACTCTTAGACGGTTACATTCATCCATCCATACATTCACATCTTTGTTCATGCCAGCGATTGTCTCAAATATTATATGAGAACATCATAAACATAAATCCCATTTCTCATTCATTCTAAACACTATACTTCAGCCACACAGTACATCCCAACATCATACATTTTGGCCTCGACCTACCCATCCAATCTAACCCCTGCTAACAATTTTGAACTTCATTCTCTAGATAATAGACAAAGTCTTTAAAGAGACTTAGGGTTGTTTTTTTGTTTGTTTGGGAAAATGAATCTGGAAACAGTTGAAATATGGACTTGAGTGGAAAGACATTGGCGGCAGGGAGAGTATAGCTGACACTCAGGCAAGAAAGTTCATGAATTCTTCACTAAAGTGGGCTTAGACAGGATGAATAGATTCAGGAGTTGTTGAAATAGATTCTGTATAATTTGGTGACAGATTTGAAATGATGAGGGAGGAAGAAGCAAGAACTGAGAATCAAGCTGATGTTTCTAATTTTGGAGGCTAGATCAATTGTTATAACATTCATCAAGTTAAAATAAATATAGAAGAACAGGTTTTGGTGAGAGAAGATAATGAATTTAGTCCTAGACATGTTAAATTTGAGATGCCCGAAGGAAACCTCTGAAGACAAATTCAGTGAGAAGAATTCTGGTCAAGATGGCTCTATAGGGATTCCCCTGGTGGCATAGTGGTTAAGAATCTGCCAGCCAATGCAGGGGGCATGGGTTTGATCCATGGTCTGGGAAGATCCCACATGCTGCAGAGCAACTAAGCCCGTGTGCCCCAACTACTGAGCCTGTGCTCTAGAGCCCGTGCTCTAGAGCCCGTGAGCCACAACTACTGAGCCCACGTGCCACAACTACTGAAGCCTGTGCACCTAGAGTCTGTGCTCTGCAACAAGAGAAGCCACCACAATTAGAAGCCTGAGCACCAAAACAAAGAGTAGCCCCTGCTCACCACAACTAGAGAAAGCCCGCACGCAGCAACGGAGACCCAAAACACAGCCAAAAATAAATAAAATTTAAAAAAAAAAGATGGCTCTATAGTTTCTTTTTTTGAGCACCGCCCCCCAACCCCACTGCACACAAAAACAGCAATTAATCAGATATTAAAAGAAAATTAGGAACTTCCCTGGTGATCCAGTGGTAAAGAATCCACCTTCCAATGCAGGGGACGCATGTTCATCCCTGGTTGGGGAACTAAGATCCCATCTCAGCCCATGCGCCACAACTACTGAGCTTGTGCCCCTCAACGAGAGAGCCTGCGTGCCGCAAACTACAGAGCCCACGTGCTCTGGAGCCCACGCGCCACAACTAGGGAGAGAAAAACCCTCACGCCACAACTAGAGAGAAGCCCGTGCACTGCAACTAGAGAGAAACCCGAGCAGACCGTGCTCTGTAACGAAAAAGATCCCTCGTGCCTCAACAAAGATCCCATGTGCCACAACTAAGACCCAATGCAGCCAAAAAAATAAGGAAAATAAATGAAATAAAATAAATATTAAAAAAGAAAAGAAAATTAAGAGATATGGTGTATTCATAAATGAGATAAATACCCTTGAGACCAAAAAATGAAACAGAAACTTAAATTAGTGAGTGGCAAGAAGGGTTTGAATGCATGGATGAGGAGGGCTCTGGGAATGGAGACAATGATGACTGGAAGGCCAGCCCCTAAAATAGTTGTTCCTTGTTGTGGGAGGGAGTGGGAAACAGGAGCCAAACTGGATTTCTGAAACCAGGGACTAAGGTGGGGACTCCCCACAGCCCAAACTGAAGGAAGAGCTGCTGCCAAGTCTTGCCAGGGGCTTCAGGAGAAGCCAGACAACCTCAGTACCAGAAAATAAATGTCTTCTCACTAGCTCAGTGACTATATGGTGATGTGCCCAATACTGCGGTGGCACAGGGGTCCTCAATCCCAAATTTAAGTCTTGGTTTTGGACTTGGGGCCCTGAGAGCTTGCCTGAAGTCAATTACAAACCATTAGACAGGAAGGAGGGAGGGGAGAGAGAGAGAAGGAAAATAAAGCAGTTAAAACCCTCCCCACTGAAAGACCTGGCAAACTGAAGTTCAAAAACAAATCTGTGATAAAAAAAATAGAAATAAAATTTAATCAGAACACAAATTAATTCTAAATGATATTGATGTAATAGCCTAGTTGGACAAAGACTTTAAAATACCACTACGTTTATATATATATCCCACCCCCATAGGAAAATGTCCTTTAACGCATGACATAATACATCCATTCTTCTCCTGGTCAGGAATAAAAGGGTTTCCCTTTCTCAGGAGTTTGAAATCTGTTCAATCTAGTGACCTGTTGGAAGGGCCCTTTGGGAGGGGTATAACTGGGGTCCTGGATTTTTTTCTATGAGTCATAATTGTTGAACCCCTTAGGAGTAGGAGTCTGCTTCTTCATCTGTTGTTCTTTCCACCTTTGTTCCTGGCAAAGGAACTTCTGGGTCTCCAGCATCACCCTGGCGTTGAAGCCATGTACCATTGAAGCCAGGTAGCCATTTCTGGAGCTGGAGAACCTGGGGTTTCCTGTGACATTCTGGAAGCCTTCCCCAGGGGACTAATTGTGCTCCCAAGAATCCTGGGAGACAGAGCTGGCATTTCTCCTGCTTTGCTGAGGAAGAAAATGGATAAATTCCCTTATCCATTTATTGACTGTGTGGCCTTGGACAAGTTGTTTAATCTCTCTGATAATCCAGTTTTCTTAACTCTAAAATGGGAATACTACTACTTACTGTGGCTACTGCCTTCTGGCACATAGTAGGTTTTTCCTTAAAGCCTGCACCACATTTTTAAATTTCATCAGTGTTAAGGTTTTCTTTGAGGGAGGATTTGATATTTTTTAAATTGGTAAAATCCACTCATAGAGAAGTCTTGTAACATGGTGAGTGATTAAACTGAGTAATACTGTCTAGGATTTTAAAAAATGGGGTGTTAAGAGGCTTATTTTCTCATATATCTTGTGTGCTGACACTGAGAGCAATTCTGTAAGAGAAATTTCAAAAATGCTTTAGCAGTGATTAGTGCCGGTAAAGTTAGTGTATAATCTCCCAAGGTGACAACTTTGCCTTGTGGTGTGTAAATTCTGATCTCTTGTTCTACATCATGTATTTCACCAAATTTGTATATAGCCTCTAAGTTTATGCATGCCTACTTCTTTCTTTCTCTTACCAAATATTTTCCCTAATGGATTTTCGTTTGAGGTGGTAATTTTTTTTTCTAGCCTAGAAAAGCCACTATACCACTAAACCCAAGAGATAGGGATAGAGCAGCTATGTGCTCCTACACTCAGATTCGAAAAGTGTCAGTGGAGAAGGGAGGGGCAGGTCAGAAGACAGGTTGTTATTTCCATTGCTGGCAATTTAGATTCAGAGGCGTTTCATCTGCAGTCCCCTCAAGTGTTGAATTGAATAAAAGTAGTAGCAGAAACAGTGGGAAGGGTGGTTGGGGGAGGGGCTGTGAACACTTCTAGCTAAACGCAAGAGACAGGCAGCTCGTAAGCATGCATCCTCAGCTTGGAATAAGAGCCACAAGAAGCCTGAGAGCCAGCTTTTATTGAAACAAGATGCTGCTGTAGTGAAACAAAACACAGACTGAAATCCATCTACACTGGCAGAGTAGTATGGTTATTGAGTATTTGCTTCTCCAGCCAGAAGGGGCTGTGTAGACGACTGTGTGAATGAGAGGAAGAATAAAGCACTGAAGCATTTGCATCTTGCCTAACATGAATGATTTAAGAATAGACATATATCACATGCGTCTTTACTAAGAATATATGTGCCTATGAAGATTTACTGCTTATTTTACATTCAACTCAACCAGCGTTCTCATTCGCATTGAGCTAGACACCATGCAATACAGATTGTGTATGAGAAGCTTATTGTTTACAAAGATGTGATATCCCACATTCCATTTTTAAGCCAGTTTTAGAAATATTGTTAAGGATGGTGGGAAGCATCATAAGCTAGCCCTCAATTGTGTTTTTGACAAATAATATACCTAAAGTAAAAGACCAATACAAGGAAAATGAATTAAAAATAATGCTGCAGGAAAAGTAGAAATTTAAACAGGAAAAGAATAATTGGATATTGATTTATTTTTCTTGTTTGTAATCTTGAGAAAATGACTTAATTAGTAAAATGAGGAAAAAGATGAAGACTTGTAAGTCTATGAAGGACATTTTAATGTACTTCAGGGATTGTAGAGTTTCAATGCACTGATGCTTTATTATACCTAATTTACCTCAAAAATATGACTTTCTTTTTCATTGATATAAATTTCAGAGTCATATAATAGATATTGATTAAGCCTGTTATATACAAAAGCTACTGTATTATGTGCTGTAAGAGATACAAGAATTGTCCAAGACAAGTAACCCTTTATCAAGGTGCTGGCAGTTTATTTGGGGAGATAAAACATACATGGTACAAAAGTGTATATAATCAATACCATGTGCAGAAATACAGACCAACAGGGAGATACGTCATAGAAGCATGAACCTCAAAGACATAGAGCCTTGGTTTTTAATACAGACTCCACTGCCTCCAGCTAAATAACCATGAGCAAATTTCTTAATTTCTTAGAGCTTTGGTTTTCTTACCTATAGAAAGGGGACAAAGTGATTAGGAATGTTAAATGATATAAGGCAAATGGCATACCTAATAAAGACACAAGGTCAGTACTTAATTGGTGTTGGTTCTCACCCTTCCTGTGGTTAACAGAGGAGTGAAAAGACTCACTCTACCTCTACCTGATGGATTAGTGAGGAGTAGATATTTGAATAGGACCTTAAAAACCTGGTGGAATTACAGTTTATTTTATTTTATATTTATTTTATTTTTTAACTACCCAACACCTAAACTCCCTTCTGATAACTGGAGCATTCTCTTCCTTATGAGTTTTGTGGAAAACACCACACACTCATTTTTCAAATCTCTTTCCAGGTAGAGTTGGTCAATCAGCCATTGCAATTATTAACAACATTCTCATATTTCGATACTAATGTTTCAACTCTAGGTGATACCTAATAGACTCCAGGCTGAGGTTCTTTATCCATTCCCGCTATATTCCATCTTGTTATGTACGCCTCGTTCCCTACCCACAATTTTCTTTAGCTATATGTCTTAAATTCTTCTGGTGTTTGCCTTTATGATTTTAAATGATTATTTTTTAAAACTTATTCCTTGATTTATTATCCTATGAAAGTATTTAAAAAAAAGTTGTGAAAATACTGCATCAACCCCTTCTTCCACCACTTCTCTCCATTGTCCCATCAAATTTTTGGTAGTTGTGTAATTTTTATTTTGTCAATGTTTTAACATTTATAATCTTAGTCTTACAGGCATTGTGCATAAGGTGACTCTAAAGACACCGGATAAAATGCAGTTTTTACGTGATGATTGTATAGTCACCGTAGAACCATGCAGCATGATTGAATCAATAGAGAAAGACATTTAATCCTAGATCATTGAAAGTTTGTTATTCGAACGAGAAATATCTCAAGCACCAAGATCCCTACTCAGTATTTTTCACATATCTTTCTATCTCCCTTTACTTCTCACTGTCATACTTAGTTTCCATTGTGTGTGGCAGGGGTTTTATTGTATATAATCCTCCTCTTTGGGTTCCTTTGTCATTTACTCAGAATAATCTACTTAAGTAATTTTTAAATATAGGATATGTTGGTGTTAAACTCTCTGAGTGCTTACATGTCCAAAAATTTAATTCCACATTCATACTTAATTGATAGTTTGGCTAAGTACAGATTTTTTTTTCCTGCTAAGGACTTTGAAGGCTTTGCTTCAAAGTCTACTAACATCCAGTGTTGCTGCTGAGATATTTTATATCAGTCTGCTTTTCATTCTATTATAGCTAACCTTTCCTCCTTCACCAAAAGCTATCAGAGTTTTCTCTTAATTCTTCAAGTTCTGAAATTTTACAAGGATATGTCTAGGAAACAGAAAATAGCTCTGTTTCCTCTAGGATAAGGAGGAATATTTAGATATTTGCTACTTTCTCTTTTGTTAGATATTTGCTACTTTCTCTTTTGTTTTGTTGATTTTTTCAAATAGCTGTGTTGCTTTCTTGTCCATGCATCATTATGAATCAGGATCGTGGTTTCCTCTGTGGTTGATATATACGTTTGCCTGGTAGGCCTCACCAATGGAGAAAAAAAAAAAAAAGGCTGATTTCCAGTTTCATGTAAATGGCTGACTAGGTTTTGACTGACAGGTAGGGAGCAGGCAGGCTGGTTGGAAATTCCAGTGATTGTAAAAGGCAGGGAACCTTTCTACTGGAGGTAAGGCACTTTTGCATGCACCATTTCTGAGTGGAACTGTCCTTTTTTGTTTCCATGTCTTGCTTGGTAATACAGAGGTGCTCAGTCTCTGCTCTGCTTCTCTCTTAATCCCCAGTACCCTCCAAGGAATCATCTCTGAGCAGACAAATAACTTTATTCAGAGAGTAGATCTCAGGCTTTGACCACAGAGCAAAAACTTCTGCTAACAATTACTTGATTTGGACAGAGAAAAGAGAAAGGGCCCAACCAAGCTCAGAATGCTTTCTTTAGTAAATTATCCATCTCCTACTATCTGTAAATGTTCAAAAGAAGCCCACATGTCTCTGGAACTGTGGGACTTTTTTTTAATCTACCTATCCATCTATTTCTTTTTCTATTTACTTCCATATCTATCTATGTATATGTATATATATGTATATTCATATATATTTATAACTATTAGCATTGTGTACCTTTTTATTGTAAAATAAAGCTGAAATACAGAAAACTATATGGAACAAATGTATACCTTAGTGAATTATTCTAAGGCAAACACCACCTTTATCAAGAAATAGTACTTTTCCAGCCTCCCAGATGTCCCTCCATGTGCAATCACAATTGAAGCTTTCTTCCTCCCTCCTGACTGTGATATTAGACATTTGCATTTCTTTATGTTTTTATGACCCATGTATGCATCTCTAGACACTATTGTTTAGTCTGCTCCTTTTTTTACCTTGATATGTCATTGAAGTCTCTATAGATTACCCCTTCTTTCTTTAAAATCTATTTGTTGAAGAACCCGGGCTATTTGATCCATAAAATTTCTTCTTAGTCTGGATTTTGCTGATTTCAGACTCATGGTACAGCTCAATGTGTTCCTCTGTCCCTTGTATTTTCTGCAAGTTGGCAGTTGGATCCAGAGGCTGACCTCTGGAGATTCAAACCCTTTGACAAGAATTGTGTTCTTCCATCAGTAGACACATATGGCTGGCTATTTTTGCTTTTGTTTTTGTTTTGTTTTGTTTATAAATTTATTTATTTATTTGTTTTTGGCTGCATTGGGTCCTTGTTGCTGCATGCAGGCTTTCTCTAGTTGTGGTGAGCGGGTGCTACTCTTCGTTGCAGTGTGCGGACTTCTCATTGTGATGGCTTCTCTTTTTGCGGAGCACAGGCTGTAGGCACACGGGCTTCAGTAGTTGTGGTGCATGGGCTCAGTAGTTGTGGCTCGCAGGCTTTAGAGAGCAGGCTCAGTAGTTGTGGCACACGGGCTTAGTTGCTCTGTGGCATGTGGTATCTTCCCAGACCAGGGATCGAACCCGTGTACCCTGCATTGCAGGCAGATTCTTCACCACTGTGCCACCAGAGAAGTCCCCTTACTGTTTCTTAAATATGTCAAGCATGCTCCCATCTTTGGGCTTTGTATTTGCTGTTCTTTTAGCTAGTAATTTTTATTCTGTGAACTGTCTGGCCATGCACTTTGCCTAATTTTCTATTAGGTTGATGGTATTTTTCTTCTGAGTGTTCTATTATAATTGAAACTGCTATTCCAAAAGAAACATCATGAGTGGTGTGCTGGTAATCGACACTGGTGTGCTTTCACTTCTAACACTGGTAGAGAAAGGAGACAGTGAAAGGGACAAGGGCTTAAAGGAGAGATAGAAGAGCTCTCCAATTGCAATATCTTTGGGGACTTTTTTTTTTGCATCACTGATTTTCCTTATCCAGATCATTCTTTCAAGCCATTTTCCTGCCAATTCTAAAAGGCTTTGAATTTGTTGAGCAACTATTATGTGACCACCACTAGGACTTGATACATGTCTGACCTCATCTTCTGCTATTCTTTGTTGTTTTCCCACTCCAGTCACCTGACCTCCTTCTGTTCAATGAATAGAACTGTCCTCCCACAGAATCTTTGCATTTGCTGTTTCCTGTGCCTGGAATGCTCTTCCTCCGCCTATCTACATGGCTGTCCTCCATTTAGTCATCTTCCAGTGACATCTTCCCTGACCACCCTACCTAAAATTTCAGTACTTGTCCCCGAAGTTGTCTATTCTCCCTTGATTTATTTCTTCTCCTTAGCCCTTGTCATTATCTAACATTCTAAAATCTTAACCTACTTATTGTTATATCTTTTGTCACCTCCTTTAGAGTATAAGCTCAAAGGGGACAGGTATTTTTGTCTGTTATATTCACTGCTCTATCCCTGAAGCCAAGAACAGTGACTGATGCATACTTGGTACAAAAACTCTTTGTTGAATTAATTAATGAATCTAAAAGTGAAGGACAGAGTCTTTGACCTTCTATGAGTTTGTACTCTCACTGAAGAGAACACAAACACTAATCCATAAATAAAACACCTAAAGATATAAGTGTCTAGTGATGATGGAATGGAGTACCTAGAGTAATGTAAGAAGAGATCGCTAATTTTGCTTTGGAATTAGTAATGGGCAGGGGGAAGTGATGCCTGAGTTGTGTCATAAGATATTGATAAACCTGGATTGGAAGAGAGACATATGAAGGCATTCCAGAAAGAAAGAGTAATATGAGTTGGGTTAGGTATACAACCAGTTACGCTGTTCTGATTAGAAAGAGGAACCAGGTAGAAAGTAGTAAGAATTAAGTTTAGCTAATACCTGAGTATATCAGTCAGGGTCCCAGCAAGAAACAGCTGTTATACTCAGAGTGAGAATTCGAGAAGGGCGTACTGAAACAGCTACTTATAAAGGTTTAGGCAGGAGTGCAGGAAATAGCAAGGAATATTGCAGTATTCTGGAACTGGAGCTAGTAACAGAACAGGGTAGCTGTCACCACCCTAACGTTGAAGGTGAGGAAGGAGAGAGTTGTGTAGACAGGACATCTTGGGAGGTGTTGTGACATTCCATCAAAGGACATAGCTGCCCTCAAGTGATCTACAGAAAGGGAGCAGATCTCCTCCCTCCCACTGATGCCTTAATTGAACCAAGTGGAAGCCAGAGCAAGGGGCCAGTTGATGCATTCAGTTCACAGAAGTCAGGCTCCACAGCATGCAGCCGAGTGAAGAAGGACGCAGAGTAGATCTGGAGGGGCAAGTGGAAAGTATCCAGCACCCCGAGGTTAAGGTAACCTAAAAACCCTTGCTAGGAAGCCTTGAGAACCACTCACAGAGGTCATCATCCCTTTGGTTGAGAAATGTTGCAATTTTTTTCCTGACTGTATACAAATTATATCCTTCTTACAAGACTGTTTTAACCACATCTTCATAATGAAAACATTGCTCAATCTGGCATTTGATTAGTACAATACATAACACAAAATTACAGAAGTTCAAAGCATATGAATAGAGAAATGTTTTTAAAAAAAGAAATCAAAGCACCAGCCAATATATAGGTGACTCAATGACCAGTGAAACTCTATGAGGCAAAGCCATTTTTAAAAATTGAGTAATAGCCTCAGTAAAAATGAACTATATTCTCTTTTTTGAGCTCTGTTGTTTATATTCTACCTTCTAACGCTCTTCTATTCCAGTAGTCAGCTCTGCCTTTTCTTGTTTTACTTTTATTTCTTCAAATCTTCACCTATATTAGCCATTGGTATTTACCTATTTCTGTGTATATATTTATAGTTATATAAAATAAATATTGATTATGTACATGAAGAAAAAGTAGACTTTAGCTTTACCAAAAGAAACAGACCAGATACCTATAACTCCTTCCAGCCCATACCTATTGTGGAATTCTATGCCAGTTCTTGGTAACTGTTCCTTGACAAAACATTGTGTCACAGCTTCACTATCAGGGAACAGAGAAAAAAAAATTGGATACATGTGCAGACAACCACTGTCTTTGGCTCCATAGCTGTCTACCTTGAGTACTTGGAACAGGGTCTCTTTTCTAGCTACACGTCTATTATGACCTAGGCAATTGTTCAAAATTTATCTGTACTGAAAACATAATTAGGTTATTCACAATAGCAGCTGTAAGCCCTCTCATTATTTAGTGATTCTTAAATTGGCTTAATTCTTATTTTCAGTTTCTTTACTCCTGCAATATTATTTTATTCGTACTGTAGTGCAGGTTAGCCTCAAATAGTTCGGGACCTTAGTACAAATAGTAAATCTTACAGTTATTATATAATAACTGTAAGAATTCAAAATTCTTTCAGAATTCTGGCTCTACCCAGGACAGTATTCCGAACTTTCTAGGAGATACAGGTAATTCATGTAACCTTCAGCTCCTTTTTGAGATAAGCCATTTTCTATGGTTGTTTTATTTAAATTAATTTGAAGCTATTTATTGATGCCTCCGTATGCAAGCATCTGAATGTATCCAAAGATGAACTGTACCCACCCTCTACCCTTAAGGAGCTTACAGTCTAATAGACAGAAAAAATATCTTTAATACAAATAGTGAATTAGGTTACTCAGAGCTGAAACAGAGTGATGTGGAATTTCAAAGCCTGGGGAGATCACGTGGTTCAAGATTAGCTAAAGCGGTGAGTAGGATTTTAATAGGTAAGGACCAGCTATAGGCAAGAAAGTAACTGCTTTAAGCTCCTGTTTATTCATCTGTAAAACAAAAATAATATTATTTACCTCATTGAGTTTTTGTGAGGATTAAATGAAAGAATGAATATAAGGTACTTTGCAAAGCTCATGAAAAGAGCACAATAAATGTTAGCTTTAAAAATACCCCTCTCATAAAATAGCTAGCTAATGAGAAGCAGCTACATAGCACAGGGAGATCAACTCAGTGCTTTGTGACCACCTAGAGGGGTGGGATAGGGAGGGTGGGAGGGAGTTGCAAGAGGGAGGAGATATGTGGATATATGTATATGTATAGCTGATTCACTTTGTTTTAAAGCAGAAACTAACACACCATTGTAAAACAATTATACTCCAATAAAGATGTTAAAAAAGAATACGCCTCTCAAAGTTCTAGCAGCAGGAATAGACAGGTGGTGTTGGGAGAGTCTGACACTACACCTGAGCATAGGGTTAGTGGAGAGGAGTAAGGAGAGATAAGGCAGCAGAAGAAATTTGAGTGAGAACTCTCATTCAGCAAACATTTATTAAATACATTTTGCTTCCTGGAAAAATAGGGGGAAATGGGAAAATGGTATTAGAAACTAAAGCCGACCTGTTAGGGTGAAGACTCTCTTCGCTTGTTTCCCACTGTGTCCCCAGTGCCTACAAAACAGAGCCAGGCACACATTTGATGTGGAATGACTATTTGTGGGATAACTTTACCTTGTTGGAGAGATGATGAGAAGAGATTCCATAATCCTCAGCATGAGGAAATGAGACTCCACAGAGACAAGTGGAGGAAGAAGAAGGAACATACTCAAATCTCAAAGCCTCTGCTAGGAGAGAGAGAGAGTGAGAGAGAGAGAGAGAGAGAGAGAGAGAGAGAGAGAGAGTGTGTGTGTGTGTGTGTGTGTGTGTGTACATATGTAAGTGCATTTCTAAGGACGGTAGATGTGCACAATGGGTATGTGGAGGCCGGCTGGAGCAGTGGAGGGGGTAGAGAATGCTATTGCTTTCCGTAATGAAGTAAGCGGAGCTAAGTTGATAGGGGAGCCAGATGAGTGGGGGAGCTGCAGAAATGATAGGGAAGGAATTTTGGAAAACCGAGAAAGGGCCAGGAATATGGTGATGTAAAACCCCTATCTCTCCAAAATTCAAGGTGTTCACACGCACACCCTGTGTGGGTGTTTCATACAAACCAAGTGCCAAGTACTTGTGTAGTACCAAGTACCACACCTGGATTGGTACAGACCAGGGGGAACGGACAGGCCAAAAGAAGTTCAATACCAGTGATGTGTGGTAGGAGCTGGACTTCAAGCCCCTCGAACCCAGGAATTTACAAAAATCTGGAGGAGGGCATTGGACTTCCCATCAAATGAGGGTTAGGGAGATCAAATCATTTGAAAAATTAATGTCAAATGTAAGGTAACTTTGGCTGCTTTGGTCATTGTAACTGATAACCTGCTGGCTAATTTTGGCCCAGGAATCATCAGCTCCAGAACAGGATCCATGTGATTTCCTCCCAGGTTTTGTGCTCCTCCTGGGTATTCCTCCGTCACCTTTATTATGGTCTTTCTCCTGTATTGTAATTATTTATGTTTCTGCCTCCCCTATTAGATTGAACATTCAAGACTGGGCAGTGTCCAAGCTCATCAGCATCAGTGCAGCTGGGAGGCTACAGCTGGAGTTACACATGTTTGTAAAGAGACACTGAGGCCCATTAGAGAAGGGAGTCAGAAATATAAAATCCAAGCCCAGAATCCACCAGTTAGGAACCAGAACAACCAAAACAAATAAACAAAAACATCAGAGACAAGGCTTCCCTGGTGGCACAATGGTTGAGAGTCTGCCTGCCGATGTGGGGGACGCGGGTTCGTGCCCCGGTCCAGGAAGATCCCACATGCGTGGAGCGGCTAGGCCCATGAGCCATGGCCACTGAGCCTGCGCGTCCGGAGCCTGTGCTCCGCAACCGGAGAGGCCACAACAGTGAGAGGCCCACATACTGCAAAAAAAAAAAAAAAAAAAAAACCATCAGAGACATTATCAGGGGCTCAGTTGTAAAATTTTGACATAGCCATCCACGTAGCCACTTTTATCTCCAAATCTTTTTTTTTCATTCAATCATTTATTCAACAATATGTAGGTTAAAATTTTCTTTCAAGTCATGAAGGATTCCCCCACCCTTCCCCAATAAGTATTTATAGAGCAAAAAAAAAAAAAACATGAAGGATTCACTTTTATAAGAATTGTCCTCCCACTGTAAACAACTAGAAAATAAGATAAAACATATAAAACAACTGTTTTCAGACATTCTACTTAGGTAGTACAGGAATGTGATCTCTGAGAGACAAAAAACAAAAGAGGTGAGCCCTGTGATTGGTCCAGATAACTGGCTGGAGTCAGTTTCCAAGACACAGTCTGGGAAAAGAGAACCCACAGAGAGGATGGTAGTCTTGCTGAGCTGAGAAGCCTGAGATTGATCTCTCCAAATCTTTAAAATAAGGTGCTTTGGGATCTTTTTTGGTTTGCACTTGGTTTATCTACCACCACCATTTTCTGAAATTTTCAGAAAAAAAAATTTTTTTAATTTCAACAATCACAACAGTGGAAAAAATTGGTATTCCTTTTTCTGAAAGGCTGTATTTATTCTTAACTGTCCTAGAAAGGATGGATGTGAGCTTCATGCACACAGTTAACTACTTAATCCACAAAAAGAAAAAGAAAAACTTCTAGTGATTGTTAACACAAAGCCAAGTGTCTGTGCTCTGCCTTTGTGTGGATGACAGGGTTTGTGAGGGTATTTTTCCCTGTCTTTACTCTCTTGCCATCAAAGGAGGAACCAATTAGGCCAAATAATAATATTTAAAATCTGACAGCCCTTGGGAGCCTGAAATGAAAACCTGAATCTGCCATGTGGATGCTTTAGAGCCTGTGTTCTAAGTGTGACCAGGGACTCACCCCAGCCTGAAGCCACACATACTCCCAGTGCCTGGACATAGCAGAACTAATTAGAGAGCTAGGATTCTCTGCATCTGAATGTCACTCTTTATATTTGTTGATGCAAGTTAGAATCCCTCTTCATGTCATATAAGAACAAAAACAGAATAGCCTAGAACACAGTGAATAGTATAGAATACTCAACTTGTCCTTGTGCCTACAACAAAGCAAAAAGGGCTTGAGAGGGATTTTTAACATGTGAAGTGTTTGTGCAGAGACTTAGGACTTCTGTGACTGCGTGTACAGAAGAATTAAACAACAAAAGCACAAGTTGAAGAATTTGTGTATTTTGCTGCTGTGACTTCTCCCTGTATCCTCTTCTCTTTTTTTTTTAACTTTAGATGTCTCTTTTGATAAAGGAATAAAAATTAAGTCTTTTATAAAGGAAGGTAAAAACATAGTTTTTAATGTAAGCCAGATACTATACATTGCTTTTATTGAATTAGCCAGAGAGTACAGTATTTTGTGTGTGTGTCACAGGCAACTCTGTGTACCTGTACAGGCATCAGGACTAGAGGGTGCATGCATGTTTTTCTGCATTGCCATCATGTGTCCTAGCACAACCATGTGTGTAAGTTTGTGTGTGTCTAAGTGTGGCCGTGTGCAAAGGAAAGGGACTCCTGCTCCATTATTCCAAGCAATTAAATTCCGACAGCACTAGGATGAACGGGAGGCCCTGATTTTCTTTTCCTCTGCAGTAATTGCCTCAGCAATCATCTTTGATCAGGGAAGAGCAGAGGAGGAGAGTCCTGAAAGTTGACATCCCTGGTATAAATATATACATTTACATACACAGGGGCAGCACAGCTCCACAGCTTTTTACTGACGTCTCTGACCTGAAACCATTGTAGCTCCATTGACACTTCATTTAATTGAATCCTTCCCTAGCAGTGCAGAAGCCAGAAGACTTGAAAGGGGGAGGGGAGAGGAAGGATGGGTAATCAAGGCAGACTGTTCTGCTTGAATGTCTAGAAATGACAGGGAAGTAATTGCTTTTGAAAAGCAAAAAAACCGAAGTAGCACAATTTGTTCTATTTAGCAAGATGATAAAAGGGGATAAAGATATAGGGGTTTTGCCCCAAACATACCAAAATCCCTATTCCTGAAAATAAAACTGATTTATATTTCTGTGCAAATAGGAATGAAATGGTGTTTTTTAAAAGAAGAAGAAAGAAAATACAATCCTAAGAAAGAAAAATCCAGAGACTTTCCTCATTCAAAATGGCCAGAGACAACGGTAAGTTCATTCGGAGCCCAGAGCGACAGCACAGCCCCTTTTGTCAGCTTCAAATCAGTGAGCCGGAGGGTCAAATCAGTTTAACCTGCCTCCGTGAAACATCACCCACCCGCCTGACCCCAGAGCGGCCTCATTTTTATGGATGCAGAAGCTCATGGTGTAATTCATTCCCCTGCACACCCTGCTCGTTCAGTCGTCTGCTTTTACCACAAAGGTACACTGCATATTCTCTGCCGGCTGAACAGATGAGATATCAGTCTGCTTCCTGCTTAATGCAGGAGTTACCCTGCCTTACAGCTGAAGAGTAATGTCCCTTACCCGACATCAATCTGGGGACCTAGATCAGCCATGCAAATTAGCGCATGTCCACAAACTCAGGGTTTTAAAGAAATCAATCTGGATCTGGAGGAATCAGGAAGCAGGTTTAGGAAAAATAAAACGTGAAGGATATTTAATAAGCTTTGCTTCCTTTGTCATGAGCTCTCCATATTTTCTTTTTTGGTCATACGTTAATGAGAACATGAGAGTGTGTGCACAGCAAGCAGCTGCTTTGCCCTCTGGTTTAGTACAGGGTCCGAAAACCCCAACATAATAACAATATGTTTCTAGTATATAGCACCTTTACAAAGCACTCTCACGTACATTGTTAAATTTATCTAGACTTTTCAACAACCTTGAGTAGTAGCAATAGCATCAGCTTTATGACCCCTTATACAGTTCAGGAAACCAAGGCCCACATAGTTTAAAAAACTCACGCAATTTTTCACTGTTGACAAGGAGGACAGAAGAGATTTCTGAGGTGCAGCAAGAGGAGCCCACTTCTGGACCCCATATCAGAGGGCTCTGCTCTGGCCCTTCTCTGGCTACATCTCATTCCTTCCCATTGCTTGAGGATGGGATGAAGGGAGGGTACCCACTCCACTTACCAGTCCTCCCCACCTCCAGATCACACTCCACTACGCAGGACTCTCGAATTTCAAGTGTGCTTCCAAGACCTGTATGGGACTCTTCCCTAGGGCCTTCCTCTTGGTCTGCACCACTAGGCCCAAGGAGTAGCCAAGGGACGACTGTTTGCAGGAGCAGGGAATGAATGTTGGATGTGCAGGGAGAGTGTTCACACACATGTTCATGAAATCATTCATAGCAAGGAGCAAAAGCAGGGTAGAAAGAGGAGGGAAATGGGTTGGAGTCTGGGGACTGTGAGCTAATCACAGCTGTGATCTAAAGTCCAAGGATTCCTAACTAGTACCTGGCCTTCCAGAGTGTTATGAAGATATATATATATATATATATGTGTGTGTGTGTGTGTGTGTGTGTGTGTGTGTACATGTATATACATATGTACACAAATATACAAGTAGGAAGATAGAACATATTTTATGCAACCATTTGATATATAACTTTTAAATATTTAGATATATGGTATGTACACTTCCATTTAATCTTTCACCCCAGATTCTGCAAATGTTAGAGGTAGGCCAGTTGAAGTAGCATTGGTGTATATGGTAGAGATAAATGAAAATTTGGAAGAGATTATGTAATCTAGATTGGCATAAATTTCCATTAACTCTCTTTAAATGCTCAAAACAATTTATTGGCCTTCATAATTCCAGCAGTTTTTCCAACAATTCATTAAAATCTGAAGTATCAATGTCTTCAATAATTAAGGGTACTAATGATGGATCTGATGACAAAGTAAACAAGAATTTTATGGGGTTTTTTGGTGGTTTTTTTTTGAGGTACGCGGGCCTCTCACTGCTGTGGCCTCTCCCATTGCGGAGCACAGGCTCCGGACGCACAGGCTCAGCAGCCATGGCCCACGGGCCCAGCTGCTCCGCGGCATGTGGGATCTTCCCGGACCGGGGCACGAACGCGTGTCCCCTGCATCGGCAGGCGGACTCTCAACCACTGCGCCACCAGGGAAGCTTGGATTTTATGTTTTATAAGTGTATTAACACAAGCTTTGGGTTAATTACTTTGCCAAGTTCCTAAATAATACTATATTGCCCTGAAAATGTTAATAATATCTTGGATAAAAGTGAAACATTTCCTCCAGGCAATTACTAATTCATCAGCGAGAGCAGGATTAAAACTTTGCCCCAGATTCTTGACTAAGTTGATCAGCTAGAGAGCAAGAGAGTCAATTCTGAGAGAAGGAAGGTAGCCCAAAGCAGATGAGAAAATGTATTCATGTGTCTCCCTTCAGGAGTTCACATTTGGTTTCTATAGAGATCCTCCTGCTAACCTAAGGGACAAGCTAAATCTCATCTCTTCCGTGAAGTTCTCTCTCCTAACACTGAACTTCCATAACACTTTGTATGGAGATTACATGAGGTCACATGTGTAGGCAGAGTCATGAAGCCTCTAGTATGGAATTTGGGTTTTCTTCTGGTTGCAGTGATGAGTTCCTGGAGGGTTTTCATCATTGGAAAGATGCTATCCAGTTTACATTTTGTTCATTTCCCCATCTACCTCTTTATGCCAAACCATGAGACCCTTCAAGGGATAAACTGTCTTACCTACCCTCATATCTTCCACTGTCTGAGCAAAGGACCTGTTTCTTAGCAGGCAGTTAATAAATAGTTATTGAATGAATGAGCCTCTAATGAATGTCTGCACCTAAGCCTAAGCAAACTGCTTCAAAAAGAGACACAAAAAGTTCATCAAACAGCTAGATATAGAATTAACTGTATAAGCCAGAAATCCCACTCCTAGGTATATATCCAAAATAATTGAAAAACAGATATTCACACATATATGTGTACACGAATGTTCATAGCAGAACTATTCACAAAGCCAAAAGGTGGAGACAACCCAAATGTCTACCAACTGATGAATGGTTAAAGAAAATGTGGTATAGCCATACAATGGAATATTATTCAGCCATAAGAAATGAAGCACTGATATATGCTACAACATGGATGAACCTTGAAAAAATTATGCTAAGTAAAAGAGACCGGACATCAAAGGTTACACAGGTCACATTCCATTCATATGAAATATCCAGAATAGGTAAATCCATAGAGACATAAAGATAGAAAATGGTTGCCAGAGGCTGATGAGAGGAGGGAATGGGGAGTGACTGCTTAATGGGTACAACGTCTGCTTTGAGGGTGATGAAAATATTTTATTTATATGTTTTTAATTTATTTTATTTATTTATTTTTGGCTGCATTGGGTCTTTGTTGCTGTGCACGGGCTTTCTCTAGTTGCGGCAAGCGGGGGCTACTCTTCGTTGTGGTGCGCAGGCTTCTCATTGCGGTGGCTTCCCTTGTTGTGGAGCACGGGCTCCAGGCATGCGGGCTTCAGTAGTTGTAGAACGCAGGCTCAGTAGTTGTGGCTCATGGGCCCTAGAGCACAGGCTCAGTTGTGGTGCATGGGCTTAATTGCTCCACGGCATGTGGGATCTTCCCGGACCAGGGCTCAAACCCGTGTTCCTTGCATTGGTAGGCGGATTCTTAACCACTGCACCGCCAGGGAAGCCCTGAAAGTATTTTAGAACTAGATAGAGGTGATAGTTGGACAACATTGTGAATGCACTAAATGCCACTAAATTGTACACTTTAAATGGTTAATTTAATGCAATGTGAATTTCATAAGAGACAGACACACAAACAGACTTTAAATCATTTAAGAAATTTGTCAGATAAAGGAAAGAGAGAAATGGGAGGAAGAGGGAGTTAAATAAATTAGTGGCTCAGAAGGTTTTTGGATAACAGGAAGACTTTTGTGTATTTTAAAGCAAAAAGGAAAAGACTGAGAGCAGGGTAACTCTGGGGTCTTCCCAGGTCTGGGAAGCTGGAGACTCAGACATAACGTGACAGTAAAGAGTTTGATCATACACTCTGGTAAAGAGCGTTGCAACTGGGATAACTTCAAGGAGAAATGCAACTGGAAGGAGCATTAGAAATGATCTAGTCCACACTCCCTATTTACTAGTTACTCCCATTCAAGTGACTTTACCAAGCCCACAGCTGTGTAGTGGAAACCAAGTCTCCAGACTTACTGGGTATAACAACTATGTTTATTTTTACTATATTAATAGTTGGGATTATCCACAAAGACCATTTGCTGTTTAATCTGTTGTTTATCCTTCAGTTTTCATTTTTTATTCAACAAGTGTATGTGGTAAAGTGCTAGGAATTCAGGAGGCAGACATGTTTGGCAGATGAGTCCCACTTAACCCTAATTATAACATGTGTGCCATTAACTCCCAAGGCCCGGTAGCCTAATACTATTGCCAAGAAGCTAGCACGCTGGGGATTTATTTATCTTTGTAGCTCTGAAGTCTGATAGCAAATGAAGTGTGTTCTGTGTGTGTGTGGTTATGGGTGTGCCTATGTATGAGAGGTATCTTTTATTAATTAATTAACTTTTTAAATAGGAAATCATTCTTAGAATGCAAAAAGTACAAAAGGTACACAGTGAAAATTCTCTTTTTCTGTGTCTCCCACCTACCCAATTCCTTTATCTAATGGCAATCCATGTTATCCAGTTTTTGTGTGTCCTTCTAGAGTTATTTTATGCATATGACAAACAAATACATGTATGCATATACTCCTCTCCCCATTTTTACACAAATAGCATGCTGTATACCCTGGTCTGTACTTTTTTATAACATCATGTTTATAGATATTTATGTTTTTTTCTGGACCTCTCCTGTTATCTATTTTATTTTCCTGAAATGGATACAGAGAAGGAATTTCTATGTAGGAGAGTCCTCAGTCATTTCTATAGCTTCATGATACCCTATTGTTAGATAAGCCATTATTTTTTTAACTAGTCTCCTACTGAGAGACATTTAGGTAATTTCTAATCTTTTGCTATTACAAAGCTGCAATACATAGCCTTTTACATGTGCCATCTTACATGTGTGTGCAGGTATATCTGTAGGATAAATTATAGAACTGGACTAGCTAGGTCAAAAGGTATATACATGTAATTTTAACGTATTTTGGAAAATTGCATCCCATAGAGCTTGGTGCTTGTTTCCACTCCCATTAGCAATATCTGAAAAAATTTGTTTTGCCACATCTTCACCAGTACATTGTGTTGTCAATAATTTTGGAGTTTTGCCAGTATATTAAGTATAAAATGGTGTCTCAGTGAGGATTTAATTTGCGTTTCTCTTGCTTTGAGTGAGATTGTTTTTAATATGTGTAAAAGTCATTTTATTTCTTTTCCTATGAAATGTTTGCTTGTTTTCCATTAGGTTATTGGACTTTTCTACATTGATTTATAGCAGGTTTTTGTATACTATAGAAATTAGCAATTTGTTTATGATATGAATTATAGAACTTCCCAGTCTATCTCTCTTTTTACTTTGATTATGATGATTTTTGCCATATAAAAATTTGTTTTATTTTTGTTACAGTGACCTTATGTATCCTTATATTATGACTTATGGGTTTTGTCTCATATTTTGCAAGGACTTCTCTCACTCCAATATTATTCTTTTTAATTCTCTCCTTATTTTTTCTAGTAATTTTGTGGTTTTATTTGTATGCTTTTAATTTATCTGAAATTTATTTTGATGCATTTGGTACATTGTTGGGTGTTGTCCCAACACCATTTTTCCATCACTGAGCATACAGTAAACACAAATGCAATTTGTGTTTTTCCCTCCAGTACAACTTGAATCAAAATATGGCTTTGGATTTCCTAATGAATCAATATTGATTGAATTCCTATTATGTGCAAGGCATAATTTCAAAATGTTTTCTTTCTAATTTTCCCTTCGAGAAGAAATGTAGACAGGATTTTAAGCCTTGATATCCAGAAACTTCTCTTAGTAGGTAAAAAAAAAAAAATCTTCAACAACAAAGGGTCTCTTGCTATCAGTAGGAACTAGTTATAACTCTCCAGTGAGACAGTGTGCTAGTTCAAGCTGCAAGCAAAGAAAACACAAATGGTTCTTTGTAGGTATGAGTCCTCCTCTGTAACTAGGGCAAGAAAATTAAATAGATGACAGGACAGATCTTTAAAACCACAATATCTATGAACATGAGATCCTGCTATGTATATAAAGACAGTGATGATAGACATTATGTAAATATTCACTTGAAATAGGGCTTGTGGGCTCAAAATGCACCAGTACCAAGAGATTCTAAAATAAGGCATTGTCTTTTTTTTTTTAAGTGAATCACGCTGTATGGACACAGCAGGGGTTTTTTGGTTTTTTTTTAAGAAAATGTTGGGGGTAGGAGTTTATTAATTTATTTATTTGTATTTGCTGTATTGGGTCTTCATTTCTGTGCGAGGGCTTTCTCTAGTTGTGGTAAGCGGGGGCCACTCTTCATCGCGGTGCACGGACCTCTCACTATTGCGGCCTCTCTTGTTGCAGAGCATAGGCTCCAGACGCGCAGGCTCAGTAGTTGTGGCTCACGAGCCTAGTTTCTCCGCGGCATGTGGGATCCTCCCAGACCAGGGCTCGAACCTATGTCCCCTGCATTAGCAGGCAGACTCTCAACCACTGCGCCACCAGGGAAGCCCCAAGGCATTGTCTTTTAAGTAAACTTTGCTTTAATATAAGAAAGAATACCATGAAGACTGAAAACCTCAAATCCTGTATTGAAACAATTCTAGTTACATAAACTATTAATAGGAACTCTATGATTTGTTACAGCTATTGATGAACTGTTCCTCCAGCCTTACTTTACTACAGTCTGTAATCACTGGCTATTTACTCTTTGACCTAATAGCCATCATGCGTCTAGCCCAAATCTACTAATTATCTGACATTGGAAACATCATACCCTAGAAAAGATTCTAATAAAAACCAAGTTGAACTCTGTATTGCACAGATTCATAATGTGCACATGTGTATGTGTGATTTATCCACATACAATGTTAAAGAAATATCTGTGGGGAGGGTGCAGGAATAAGAGCCAGGGCGTATGAGTCACAGGCAGAGGAGAGAGCAAAATGCAAGGAGCAAATACAGGGACACCCACTCTTTTAAAGAACATACAGAAACAGAGTGTGAACAGGAAGGAGAGGCATTTACAGTTTGATATTGCCCATCTATATCATAAATAGCCCTGATTGAAAGCAGCTCCAATAATACATCAAATTCTATAAATCATTAATTTTCAAATCTCTCTCTCCCATTGGGGTAAATCTACATTTGCTACAAGGCGAGAGACAGTTTTATTTTGGCTGCTCAGAGCACAACCTTCTCTGAAAGCACGTGAAGAAAGAAATTCCCTATCGGCCCCTGTTCTTCTTAGGGCTATGAATGACTTTGCCTCTATCTAAACCTGCTAAGGAAAGGCTAAGGGCATTTATCTTATGCTGATTCTAATATAAAATGAGAAATTTTGGATGATTTCATTTTTTTGTATCTGTCATCAGAGAAGTGGGGATGTTAATGCCCACCCTACAGAGGTTTTCTTATGGTACATCAAATAACATGTGGTCTAGCAGGTAGCTAAACTTCAGTAAAAGGTAATGATGATAGTGATAATGATCAGTGTCTCACGAGACAGAGGTGAGTGAAAATGACCTGATTCCATCATGCTTGGAATCATCTAGTTCCATCTAAGTCTCTCTACTACCAAAAACCCTTACTGCAGATCGAGCCTGGGTCCATCTGGGGATTTGTGAAGCAACATTGGCTCCTCCAGAGCACCAGCTCAGGCTGACCTGGTGACCTCTTGATGTTACCACATTACTTATTCCTACTTCTTTTGTGAGGCCTAGGAATAATTTTTGAAACAGTAGTGATAAAAAAAAGTTTCTGATGAAATAATGAGCCTTCCTTATTTTGAGCTTTCCTTTGATGCTTGCGACCTCCCTCCCATTGTGGCTCTTTGTCCACCATTGAAAAGGCCAGTGTCCTCAATTTGTGCCCAGCTGGAAAGAGAACACTGAGCTGAAGAGTGCAAAGAAGCAAAGAAGTCACACTGAGATGATATTTTCCTTTATGAGACATTGCAGCAGTAATAACAGAGAGAATGTCTTATGAGCTGACCATCAGTTTCAAATACGGAAAATGTTTCCTGGCTTTGGGGCAGTCATTATGCCCTTACATTTTAGATGTCACTAACAAAGCAAGTGAGAGGTTTGTCCTATATAAATAACATATTTAACATAAAGAGAGAAAAGAAAATGATAAAAAGGACTGCTTCCTAAATCCTGATATGTACCAAGAGTCCTGCACATTTGGTAAGAGAGTCGCATTCTTGATCCTGATGCTTTATTCTTATCCCTCTCCAGTTCACTTTCTTTTTTTCATAATGTCTTGCTATTTTTGTATGATTTTGATACCTTCTTTTATGTCTTTAATTACTTTCAGTATACTTATTTTGCAGTCCAGATTGTTCTATCACCTGAAGTTCTCAGAGGTCTAAATCTGCTGTTTGCTTTGTCTACTACTCTCACTCATGGCTTTTAGTTTTGTAACATGTCAGTACATCTTTGGCAGGGCTTTCTCTACAAGAAACCTAGGTGACCTATATGAAGCTGTGGCCCGCCAGAGTATTTCTCGATTTGCTCCTGCCAAATGCCACAAGAATATTACCAGCTTGAGACCAAGTTTGATTTTCATTCTTCAGCTTACAGGTCACTGAACTTGGTGGGTAGTAAATATGATAAATTTCCAAACCTGTAAAACATAGTCACAAATTCTCAGGGGAGACTTTCTGAGAATTTCCCACCCATGCACCAAGAAAAGACAAGCACCCTGTGATAACAGATAGATTTATTTTCCCTAGGCCATCCTTTTAAGGGTCACAATTTTACATGGGAATTATCCGTTCCAAATTCCTGACTTTCATGGGCCCTGTCCCCATAGGGGGTTAAAACCTAATCCCTGCGGTCACTGAGACTGGGAAGTGCTCCTCAAGGCAGATACATTTTCCATGGCTTACTCCTCTCATTTCAGTTCCCTCTTTGTACCTGAAACTTGGGGAGTTCTGTACTTGCAATCTTAGCCATTTTTTTTGGCCACGTAACATGGCTTACAGTATCCCAGTTCCCCGACTAGGGATTGAACCCGGGCCCCGGCAGTAAAAGAGCCAAATCCCAACCACTGGACCATCAGGGAATTCTCCTTAGCCATTTATTTAAAAGACTGTATGTTCTATTTTATTCGGAACATCTGAACATTTTTGGTGGAAGCGTTTTTCAGATACCTGTTCCACCGTATGGCTGGAAATAGAACTATCAATTCATTCTTCGTGCTGCAGCCAGAGAGAATATTTCAGCATACAAATTTGATTCTGTTATCAGTCTTACTTAAAACTGGAGTTGCTTCCCAATGATCTTAGGGTGGAAACTAAAATTCATAACCTACAAGACCCTAAATGGACATTACCTACTTCCCCATCCTCATGTTGCACCATATCCCTTCTCATTCTCTGTGTTCTACTTACACTAGGGTTCTTTCCAGTTCTAGAATGTACCTCACTTCTTCTTACCCTAGCAACTTTGCACATTCTGTTCCCCCTTTCTTGAACACCCTCACATTCCTCCAGTTCACTCACCCTTTAGATCTCAACATAAATGTGTAATTGCTATTGTCTAGGTAAGTTGTCTAGTTGTCTAATATATGTGTATATTGACCCAGGTACCCTCTCCTTTATTACACCTATCAGAGTTGTGCTTTTTCATTTATTTTTGTAATTATTTATTTAATGTCTTTCTCACCCACTGGACTTCAAGCTCTGTGAAGGCAGGTGCCATGTCTGTTCTTATTCACCATTTTTATTAGTCAGTAAAAGTAACACTAGCTTCTACCTTCACGCTAACACAAAAAAGTCCTGAAATCTCAATAATTTCATAACATAAAATTTTATTTCTAATGCCATAGTCAGATACAGATTAGCCAACTCTTCTCCAGCTGGACCCCAAAGACCCAGATTGTACCACCATCTTCAGCATGTTGCCATCAAGGTCACAGTGGAAGGAAAAGAGAACACAGGATCTTGTGGGAGATTTTTATGAGCCAGACCAGGCATGCATCACTTCCACCCACATTCCATTGGAGGGAACTCAGTCATAAGGCCCTATTACAAAAGAGCTGGGAAATATAGATTACCTATGTATCCAGGAAGAAGAGGAGAAAATGGTTATCAGTGAGCACTCAAGGCTCTGCCACACCATTGTATTTTCAACAAAGAGCAGTTCCTGACAATAGGAAATTCTCAATAAACACAGATTGAATGAATCAACAAATGGATGAATGAATGGATGGAGGGACGGATAGGTGATAGAGGGTGGAGGATGGATGGATGATTTTGTTGTCAATGATTCAGCTAGTCTGTGAGTTCTTGAAGCGTAGAGACCATATCTGTATTGTTCATCATGATAGAGAAGTTTAGGGCATATATTAGGAGCTCACACAAGAATAAATGATCCCCACTACTTGGGAGATTTCGTGGAAGAGATGGACTCCTAGTGGATCTTTAAAGAGTATGGAAAAAATTGGAAAAGCAATTTAAGAAGTGAATTTATGAAGGAATAGATAGGGGAAAATGTAGAAGAAAGGTTAGTGTGAATATGGTTGAGAGTAAAAAAGGAAGGAATCAGTGGAGAATGGAGAACCTTAGAGGGTAATGCCTCACCAGGCTAGTGTCATCTAAATACTGTGTCTGCCAAGTCCCAGACTCCATCATTTTCTCTTTTGATGTATTATAACCTTACACCTAGGAATAAGGGTGCCTCTTTAGTGAAATAGCACCTTTTCCCCTCCCATTTTGACCCTTAGTGTTTAAAATGAGTAAAATGTGCTCAGGAAGTATGTATTTGGATTAGTCATAAGTTGGTACTACAGAAGACAGTTTGCCCCTAACCATGCAGAATGGTAAACCACACTAGTTCCAGCCCCAGCTGTCAGGCCAGGATTTCGCCCTAGCCCTTCTCCAATCAATACATAGGACTGCCTGGTGCCATCGGGAAGGAGCTGTATTTTAAAAACTGAATGAAGTAGGACAGCCAAAATCTTTCCATTCTTTATGTTCTCCTCTGCTTCCTGCCCAGGAATGGGGACCCCTGAGATCTGCAGGTGAGCTGTATGAGGGTGCCACCCTCCCCTGGCCCGAGAAGGGGCCAGGGCTACAAAAGTAGCCAGCCCTACATTACAGCTTCTGAAATGCACTGTCAGAGTTAGTGACAGGGGAGCCGCTCTACCTCTGGGGCTACAGCAGTGCAGTGAGCTCTAGTGGATCAATACTTTAGTCTTGTCATGCTAATTGCTCATTGGTTGACATTCATGATCCTTCCTTGCTCCCTCCCTATGTAAACTCTTTACAGCTGGAACAGCGAGATGCAAAAATCCTGAGCCTTCAAAGCCAGCTCCTGAAGAAGAGAGAGGGCCTGGCAGCTGAGGTATGGTGCTCCCCCATTTTCTTGCCCCCCCCTTATAAAAGCTTCATGTGTTTCTGCATGTGATGGTGTGATAGGGAGACGCACGAAAAAATGCCTAGGGTTAACACGCCTGCAACAAGTAAATGGTATTACCTTTTTAGAACAAAACAGTATCTCCCCTCCTTCCCCTCCTCTTTCACACCCGCCCCCCCAAAAAAACCCAGAAAATAGAAAAATACCCACCCTTTCTATGAGTTTGGTTTTGGTCCTTCTTCTGTTTTGGTGAATCATTCACATTCCACCAGCTCACAATGAACATGTATCTGTACTGTCCTCTTTGCTCCCTGACTAGGGCATGTCAGACTGAGCTGCCATGTGTGTGTGTGTGTGTGTGCATGTGTTTGTGTGTGTGTGTGTGTGTGTGTGTGTGTGTGTGTGTGTGTGTGTGATCACGCCTACCATATTGGCTTCCTGTCCCTGGAACATCAGCTTTTCTAGCTGGCTGAGCCTGTCCCCACAACGACTGTGGCCACTGAGACCACACCAACTCGTACCCTGTAAGCTTCAGGCCTGTGCTATGCAGGGTTTTGTTAAGCCGTTTAGTATTAATTGATTTTTTTTCCATTTTTTTCTTTCTTTCCCTGGGCGGGTCAATAGCTGGATGCTTCAGGAGCAGAGGATCTATCAACTGCAGACCAAGCATAGGGAGACGCAGGCAGACCTGGAACAGAAACCCGGCCAGCTCCAGCCGCTCCAACAGTTCTTGGTAGCCAGACAGTCGGCAGCAGGAAGCATGCCACGGGCCACGAGGCAAGAAATGACCCAATCCTCGAGGTCTGGTAAGTTCCCTCACTTTTGGAAAGTAAGGCAAATGATAACCAAGCTTGTTTTTCCTTCCTTGAAAGGGTCAGCAGCATTTCTGCTGATTTCAGTTAATGAGTTAAAGATCAAAATCAGGATGCCCCCCACAGATCTGCGAGGATGGAGGGGTTGTGAGGGAAGAATGGGAGTTTGCGGGATAGAGGAGGGCTAAACAAACTCTGATCCTATGCTGAGCCACTGCAGCCAAGCAGATGTCCTGAGTATCGATCCCTGCATCTTATTGATTTCCTCTTGGGGCCAAGAATGGGGTGGACCTACGGAGGACAAGAGGAGAACCGACACCCTCCCAGAGGGCCATGCAACCATAATCAGTGATAACAGTGTTAAGTGGTCAGCCTGGAGATGAGGTTTGCTCAGATCTATTGATCTGCACTCCCCTGAGATATAAATCCTTCTGAATTCGCTTCCGTGGATATAAGTATTTATAATTAAAATAGCCTAGGAGCCTCTTACAGGCACAGGGAGAGTGGCCCATCCCAGGGTGGGGTTTGATATCAGTCTCTTCCCTCTCCCTACTTTGTGCACTCTTCCCACTCTCTTGCATCTGTTTTTCATCTCGTTCTCTCTTTTGAACCCTATTTTGCTCACCCTCTGAGTGACAGGCACAATGTCTCAGGCTATCAGAAACTGGGAAAAATCCATTCTTTCTGAATGCAGCCTCCAGCTGAGGAAGGAGTGCCGCTCTCCCCAGTCAAGGCTATAGTTTCTGCATTCAGGAGCCTGGACTCAGAAAGGAATGGGCTGTTTGGGGAGTGGGGACAGTGAGGGGAAGACTTCTTTAGTTGTTGCTTTGTTTTTACTTTCATTGGGGCATCAGATTGGTTTCGGTAACAAACAGCTTTATCGCCCAAATGTGTTAACCAGTGCCAAGACCCTGCATTGCCTTGCTCGCTATGTTAAATCTGGGAGGATAATTTGAAGGGTACCACACTCCCGTTTCTCAGCACCTCATAAATCTAAGCTCACATGAAGTGAACAGAGCATCCCTTACCCAAGGGAAAAAGGAAGGATGCTGAGGACTTATTTAGGAGCAAAGCCCTTGAAGCCAGCCAGCAAGAACAAAACCATTGACCAAATCTTTGTCCACTGAAAGATCAACCTTATAGAGGATTGGAACTATTCAGCTTTAATGTTTAAAAATTTGGGTGGCAAGGAGAATGGTCTTTCAAATCATTTGCTGTGCTCCCTAAACCTACCATCTGCTTTGGTATCCAGGATACAATCTTTTCAGTTTTGGAACTTCTGACTACTTCCATCAGGTGTCTGCCTTGCTTCAGTGCTTAAACCTTGAACTGTGTGTCTTTGTGCTTCTGCCTCAGCACGTTTCATTAATTTGTAATTGATGCCTACAGAATTGTTTAAGGACTTCTAGATTTTATGCTCGTCAAGGATGTGTGTTAGGGTGTGTATGCACTGTCTAGGATGTGGGGAGAATTCACTGGGTTTTGCTTCTCCTTATTTTAGAATGTTTAGTCACTCTGGTCCATCTGTGTGAGCTAATAAATGTATGTCTGTGTATCTCTTTGCTGGTGTCTGTACTTCGGAAGCAGTGAACGTAAGCAGGTTAGAGCAATGCCCCACATTCCTCTACCATTTGCATTAACTGTGTCTTCCCCAGATGCATATTAAGCTTTGCTATTTTTTTCTTTTTATTCAGAGGTGGTAGTTTCAGAACTCAAATCTAGCTCATTTGTCTCTTTTAGCAAATGATTGAAGGTTAGGGATTATTCCAATTGGCAGTCAAGGGTCAGTATTTTGGACTCCACTTGGCTTAGATAATTTATATAGAATAAAAGTCTAATAGGCGTAATTACAGTAGCCTTGGCTTAAGAATGTTTCTAAGCATACTTGAGACTGATAAACACTTCAAGCTAAAAATGCAAGAATGTTCCGGTTAGTGACTTGTATGCTTCTGTGGTAATGGAGAGAATGGGAATGCAGTTCTCTTTCTTTGATTTATATGGCGACACCCAGAACGTGAAAGGTGTATTTTACTGTAGAAATAAACTTTTGACATTGACCTAGAGAACAGAAGACCCAGGCTGGAACTTAAATCCTTCTCTGCTAGGTTATAATGAAAAGCATAATTTAAAAGAATAGATTTTTTTTTAGGAAGAAAAACCCTGACATTGGTGTCTTTCTCCCATTGTTTGTAATATTTGTCAACATGTGCTTGCATGATTTCTCTGAAGAACAAGCTTATTTGGAGAAAATGATCTAAATTTTAGAATTGAATACACTTCACTAATTAAATGTGTTTTCTTGTGCTGTTAGTGCCACTAAATCTAAATAGCACATAAATTAATTCATTGCTGTCTTGTGCTACTGTTTCTACAGGTCATATTTGAAAGCTTGTTGCCAGCCATAGGGAAATGGAATCTTGGATGGGGAAAAAAAATCACACCTTTTATTATGGAATCATCTAGTGGCTTAGGATAACAATCTTCAGTGTCTACTCTTGTAGGAATTTAGCCCCTTTGTTATAGATATAGTCATATGCTATATTTGCCTTTTATGTTTTACTACATAATGATATATTTTTCAGTCCCATTTTCCTAGTAGGTTTTACATTCAACATATTTTATAATGCAAGGATAGAAATATTTCACTGTTGTTTCTATATTCATAGTGTAGAATATAATGATATCAATATTTCACTGTTATTTCCACGAAACCATATATGTATTACGTTTCAAGCCTTTCTGAACATCTTGACATACTCATTTGATCCTTAGAGCAAACTTAGGAGACAAGCTAGAGCAAGAGTCATTATCTCCATTTCACCAATAATAAACATGCACAATGTGAGGCAGATATCTGTGTCAGACTTGGGCCTATGACCTGAGGCTATGGGCTCCTGGTCAAGTGCTCTTTCTAAAACTGCCTGCTGCTGCCATTAATGTTTAATAAAATTTTAGCATATTCTGTATTTCCAGCACCTATTACAACCACTGGCATGCATATAAGGCAAATGTTGGTCAATCTTATTTGATAATTAGTATTCTACTCATGCAAGAAAAGGTTACAAGTAAGTATTTCAGGCATCTTTCTTCGGCCTTTATCATACCACAAGTAGCTGCAGAATCCAATGTCATGACAAATCATTTTTGTTAGCCTCAGAAATTCTGTGAATTATTAATATGCCTAATCAATAAGTTTGCTCCCCAGAAACATGCCCCTGTCAAAACATAGTGACTATATATTATTTACTATAAGTCACTGTATTTTGCAAAACCCTTGCACACATATTTAGTCTTCATACTTACCAACGTTTGCTTTTAAAGAAACATTATGTAAAATTTGAAGCATCTAGATGAAGTGCTTAAAGTCAAGCATAAACTTTTCCTCTCCCTGAAACAAACACTGCTCCTTCCCTCAACCTTCTCACCAGTTCAGGGATTCTTAACCTTCTCTGTGCCATGAATCCTACTGCCAGTCTGCCATAGACCTGAAGCCTATGGACCTCTTCTCAGAATAATGCCCTTAAATATATGAAATAAACTATATAGAATTACAAAGGAAATTAATTTATATTTAAATTCAGTTATCAAAATATTAAAATCAATTAAATATTTAAAACAATTTTTATGTTATATGTGTACTTTCTATTAACATGTTGACAGTTCCAGTGATGGATCTACAACTATAATTTTAAGGTGGTGATAAGGATAAGAGATATTCTGAGATTACCTACAACAATACATGATATGGCTGTAATATGAAAATAGCTGTAACCATTACTGTGGTTTGTTTTCTACAGTCATAATTGAAGGAAATGGTAAATTGTTGTTCAATATTAGTGAAAATAAAGGTGTGATTTTTTTTTTCCCCATCCAAGTTCACAGACCCACTGAATTCTATCCATGAACTCTTTAGGAATCAGTGGATGCCAGGGTAGGAACCCCTACTCTAGCTAGTTCCTACTCATTTTTCAAAACTCAACTGAAGCATCATCTTGTCTAATGAACTTCACTAACCCTCTCCCAGATGGAGTTAGCTGCCACTCTTCTGTGCCCCAAGAGAACCCACAACCTCTCTAACCCAACATTTAGCACAGCACAGGGTCTGCATCAATTTACTTGTCTGTCCCTCCCAAAGAGTACACATTCTTGAAGCCATGGGTCATGGCTTATATTAACACTACCCAGCACAACGTCTGGCACATGGCAGCGGTTCACTCGATATTGAAAAGGAAGAGGAAGGAAAATTCAATGAGGAGGAAGCCATAAGTCACAGAAAGTTAAAATTAACAAAAAATTAAAGTCAGTAGCTTAAATGTCTGCTTGAGTCAAATTTTCCATTAATGGCAAATATCCCAGGCAATAAAGATGTGGATGATGTTCTGCTTCCCTTTTAGTGCAACTCGTAATTTATAGCCTCCTAAAAAATCATAATCCCATATTGAGGGACTAATAATAATAATATCCCAGTTTCAGACCTGTTTTTTTCCTTTTAGGTTCTCATTAATACAGACAAGGGAAAGAGTCCGTAGGGACATTGAGAGAAAGGACTTTCTTCATACCTTGAGCTTTTAGGGATTTTCAGTCAAATTTAAAAAGCCAAGAAAAGTGATTTTGATTTTAAGGCACATATACAAATGTGTAAATTCTCCCTAAAACCATATGTACTTGAAAATGATTGTTAAGATTTCCTTGAAAAATAGAATACTACTAATAAAAGCCTCAATTCTTAGCACAAATGCTTTGTGTAGGATAAGCATAGATGCTTATTCACAGGAACTTACCCTTTTAGACATGCACTCAACTTCTTAATATTAATGTCACATAAAAATCAGCATTTATTCATGCATAGTAATGTTGTATGCACCTCTTCTTTCCCAATAATAAGTACTTGCCGTCCCTACCCAAATGAATGGACGTTTACATATCAATGTGAGGCTGCATATTTCTTGGGTACAAGTTGATTTTGATCTACAATGGACTTGTTTATTATAGGAAGAAGAGGATAGAGATCTAAATGGAGATAAAATTGGAAAAGATTTATAGCCATTTTTATTGTCTAGTAGATGTTTTCCATTCAATATTTTTGTGCACAAATGCATATTGAACCTGAGTCTTTGATTACCACTTCAATAGCTTTCAATACACCTCTCTCTATAGAATATCTTATTGAAATATACTAGTCAACCCAAAATTTAGATTACAGAATTGAATCTGAGTTAATATAGAGTCCTAAGATCTTGACTCGGATAAAGCTCATTTCACACCATCATTTAAAAAGACACTGACCCATGTGCACTGCATGTATTCTACAAGTGGTATCTTCTCAAGGTCATTGGTGACTGTCCACAGAGCAGACGCCTAAATATCCTTGTGGACCTGACTCCTATTACAGCATTCACCTACTTTCTCCCACTGAAGCAGAAAGTTGAAAAAGTAGTATTCAAAGTCCTTTATTCCTAAACAGAGTGTTGGTGGAGCAAAGGAAAAAGATTAGACAATGACTATAACGATAGATAGGGAGAAGTAGATCGCAGTGGAACTAGGGCTCGGAGAATTAGTCTCAAAGCATCAATCCATATTTGAGCCTCTTCATCTTTTGAAAGGAAGTTCCCACCTAGCCTTAACTGATATTCTTGTCTCTAGGTTTCGAAAGATACATTGCTTATTGCATGCTCTTTTAACCTTTACCTACCTGCTCCTCTCTGATGTTATCATTCTCCTCTTTCATTATTATTTCTCTCATTTCTGCTCTCCTTACTCTTTTGAAACATTTTATATTTTGAGTTAACTGTTACTTTAAATTTACCAATTTGGCATATAACCCTTGAGCTCTTCAGGAGAAAAGCCTACCCAAATCTAAAAGGTGAGAAATATTTTTAGCAGACAGATAAATTGCTCGAAATACACAGAAAAACATTTGCTAAGACTCGTTTTGCAAATAAATATAGGCATTCATAGTTGATATGATTGTTAGAATTACAGCAAGAATTTTATATTTATAATCACCCTTAATTTATGCAATGCCGTCTTCCAGGCAGGAAGGAAAATATGGCTCTGGAAACACAAGTCAAACAAGCAGACTGGGAAAGAAAGCTTAAATAATATACTGTATAACAAAAATTTATTTAAAAGAAACAAAGAAAGACCTGGACAAATAGACTGTTAACAGAATCATAGCTTGAAATAAAGAGATTGCATAAAGCAATTGGCTTATGAATTTAATAATCAATAGAAGTTATTTTCAATCATCCACATTTTAAATACTATTTGAAAATTATAAATATTTTAAAAATAGGAAAATATTTTCAAAACAGAAAATTGTAAATATTTTCAAAACTATTCTCAGTAATTATCATCTATTAAAATGTAAGCTCTGTGTCTAATAGTATAATGAATCAGATGTGAAGAGAGAAAAACTGAGAGTATGTAAAGGATAATGGAGTCAAGAGCAGGAAGCAGCTTTGGGGATGGATAAAGGACAAATCATTCCAGACAAATGTGATCACTTTTTTAAATCGCATTACGAGATTAATGGATGAAGGGAATGCACTAGAGGTAATATATATGGATTTTACTAAAGCATTTGATACACTGCTCCATGAATTTCCACTTGCAAAATTAATTCAAATTGGGTAGAATATGTGCATGGTCACATAGACTGAAAATTGGCTGAAGGACCATAAACAAAGAGCAACAACAAATGGTGGTCCCTCACATTTAGGTGGGAGACAGTGTCCAGGACAACCCTGAGGACTGATGCCCACTTTAGTATCATATAACCACCTCACTAATGATCTGGGGAAAGGGAAGGAAATTAAAGAATTCGCAGAGTTTGACATAGGAAGTGTCACAAACCATGATACAATTAGAGCACAAAAATGAGTTAAAAATAAAAGTGGAGAGTAAAGTTAAACATAGGTGATACTTAACCTCTTCTCACAACTGAAAGAAGAACAAAGGATTACTAGGAATATAGTTATATACAATTTTCATTTTAATTGTTAAAACACTGATTAGGGAAAGTCCATTTAAAACCATACTGTCATTAAATAGGGTGGTTCTTTATTCAGTTAGAATCTGAAATGTTATGCTCCTGGTTGCTCCAAATTTGAATTCATATAAAGAATTCTTAGATAGGCTGAAGGGACAAGAGATTGATTTCTGAGAAAAGAATTTAATTATATCCACTTAAGTGCATAACTACTAGGGTATCAGGAATTTCCCCAAATACCTGGTGAGTTCAGGGCAAATAAGCACCTTGAATGAACTTTGGCTCACTATAAGAATTTTTCTGATATAAATGTCTCCAAATACCATTTTGCTAACTTCCAGGACAACTTTACTATTATTTCTGATGTTGTAGTTGGAATTGTTGAAACCATATAAAATGTCATTGTTTAGAAACAGAATGAACTCTTAAAAAGTGGACTGGATGAAACTTGATTTTCCTTTAACACAGAGCAGGATCTTATTTATAATCAAAGCCCTTTCACATTCACCATCTCATCAAATCCTCTTAGCCACACTGAGAAGGAGGTATTATCATCCCCAAATTACAGATGTGGAAATTGAGGCTCAGAAAGGATAACTGACTTGTCCAAGACTACACTATTAATAAATGACAGAATCATTTCTAAAGCCCACATTTTATGGACACCTAGCATTGGGATCTTTCCACTAAACAACACTGTTTCCCACGCGTATACCATGAAAGAGACCATCTCAGAAGCCATATATACCAGGATATATACCAGGATCTGACCTTGACTTTGTTCATCCTGTGCTGAGTTAGAAAACACAATGTAAAGGACCTAGCATGGAATCTGTGACATGGAAGTCAATAATGTTTAGCTCCTTTTCTTTGCTTTTTACCCTATTTACAACTTCTTCATTCAGCAAAGAGTTATCAAGTTCATAATGGGTGCTGGACACTGTCCAGCTGTGCACATCTTAGTTTTTCTTCTCAATCATCTTGGTCTTCCTCTTAAGCTCAGGTCTCCCAAGTTCACCAGAAACTCCATGAGAGAAGACCCTGTGTCTACCTGTTTACTGCAGTGTCCCCAACACCTAGCAAATACTCAAAATATACTTCCTGAGTTAGAGAGAAAACATTCAGCCTCCCGCCTCCAAAGCTCCCCTGAGCTTTGGCGAGGCTTGTGTGCCTGCTTAGTTCCTTCCCACAGCATCAAATAAAATCGCCCACAAGCCACTGCACACACTGAAAGAGTGGGGAAAAAGTCCTGGATAGGGGCATGAGGAAACTAGATAATGCATGCATTTGTCAAGTTACTTTAACTTCTCTTGCACCAAATCACCCCAAGGGCCTATATTGCCATGTCTGATAACAAGCAAACCACCATGCTAAAGTAGTTGGCTACTGGGACATCCTTTGCTGAATAGTAAGAGACAGACATTCTGTTTCTTCTATGCCCATAGCCCAGCTGCTCCACAGAAAGCCCTGCAGAGGCATGGCAGGAGCCCACTGCTTTGCAGCTTCTGGATAATCTTCTTTCCTGCATATTTGGAAGGAAAGCCCACATTATAGAAACACTTGGCACTTCTTCGGTGAATAGGCCAAGCCAAGGACACAGCAAGGGACACATAGCTCAGGTAGAGATGCACAACATGGGGACCCCCATGCATAAAGCCACAGCCAGGGTAAGGACCTGACCAGGGTCACCTCTCCTGCTGTGTCTGAAGTCAGTTCACATTCCCACTAAACAAAGGCAAAAGATGCACATCTGCTCAATTCCTGCCCTTTACCCAACGCTGCCTGGGAATGTATTACATCACAGATATTTCCACCCACAATTGAATTAGTTATATTATTTTCAAAAAGAATACCTTTGTCATTTCTAACCCTCTTCTTCTGCATTAGGCGTATTACAGTTGGGTGAGTGCACCTGAAGTCTTCAGTGAAGTGTCAGGTGTAATTTAGCACTGGGAGATTAATTATGGGATTGCCCTTTAGGAAAAGGCTGGGAGCTCAGCCCTGCCTGTCAAATAGGTCCCTGCCTTCTAGCGGACTCTGCAGGTGAATGAATCAGTATTTGGCATATCAGCATTTCATAGAGCCTCCATGCTAATGTCTTTTTGAAATGAAACCGAGAAAGCTGTTAACCTCAGTTAGCCGAGTGTCCCCTCTGTGACCGGGATAAATCATCAATGTAGAGGCAGAGAACTCTGTTCTTATGCTTTGGGCAATGAGAGCCAGGGCTGTGGAGAAACGGGTGGAAATGACCTCCAACTCTCAGAAAACTGAGGATTTTTATCTCCCTTAAAAGGAAAAATGAATATTACTTCTCCTTGCCTCCTGATTTAGCTGTTCTAAAAGGATTTTGAATAATTTGATTCAGTTAGATAGCATATCCTTACTTTCCAAGCCTTTGATCCCTCCTCAGTGAACCCCCCCAAATATTTATATTATACTGTATATAATTACATTACAATATATGTGTGTATATGTATGTGTGTATATACATATTTATATATATATGTGTATTAATCATATAATAGAAAATAATATGAATAATGTGTTTTATCATAATATATAATAACATATTATATAATTGATATATAAATATTATATGTATATAGGAACTCCTGGAATCTCTCACAACTGAAAATCTGGTCTTAACTGCCAGAGTAGCTATGGTCAGGTGACTAGGGATTCTCTATTCCCTGCTAATTCTTGACTATTTTTCCATGATTCAGGTTCAAACAACATCCATACAGAATCCTTATATCAAACTTGTGAGGCAGGAGTCGTTTCTGTTTTTACATTTGAAGAAACTAGGGTGCAGAGAAGTTAAGGGAGGCAAAACTTAGGGTCAAACCCAGGCCTTCTGTCATCTGTTCCTCAGTCAGTAGATGCCGTGCAACCATCAGTGGCCACCTTCCCTCGTGGTCTAGTGGTTAGGATTCAGTGCTCTCTAACCATCAGTGGCCAGATGTGGTACTGGAATTCTTTCCCCACAAACAGATACAAACAGATATGACCTAGGCTTGCAGCCTCCTTTTTATCTTGAAGGCTCTTGACTGCTTCCTTCTCCAGGTGTCCCTAAAGGAAGGCTATTTGATTAGTGCATATGTCTTCAGCCCTTGGTATTTACAATCAACTGTACAATTACTTTTATTAGTTCCACAGTGCATTATTCCCCTTCTCACTTCACCTGCCTGAGCTATGTGAGCTAGACGAGGGGGAGATGACTGAAGTTAAGGCCCATGACATTGAGTGTTCCAGAGGAGCATGGAGCAAAATGCTAAGAGGTTTCTCAATCAGCAGAGAAACAAAATAGGTTAAGTGGGCTGGAAGGTTTTTAGAATATTTACAGATTCATGATAAGATTTACTCTCCAAAATTTCTTACACCCTAGAAAAAAATTTAAAGCATAAATTATAAAAATGGTAATAGAATGTTCATAAGCATTCAAGTGTTGTGCTTGGAAAAGAAGCTTTCTTGCGTGCTCCCATCAGTCTTTGGTTGGAGAGAGGAGGGATCAGGATGTGAAGGAAACTGGCTTGTGTGGACAGAGTTCAAACATTGATGGGACACGAGATAAAAAAAATGTTTCAAGTCCACCATAGGGTGCAACTGCATCATTTTACAAAAGTGAAAACTGAGGATCTGAAGGGTTAACCAGTTTGCCCAAGGTCACAAAACTTAAGTTGAAGAATTAGGACTTGAATGCAGGTCTTCTGGTGGGAAGCCAGCAGAGGTGGTCTAGAGGCTTGCTTTCCTTTGTTGAAAATCTCACGTGACAGTCCCAAAGGAAAGATGAGACAATGACCATCCAGTGTTACTTATTCTCAAAAGAAGACAGCCTTTATTTCCAGGCCTGTTTTTCACTTTTGTTTACCCAGGCCCAGGCCCTGCCCACCCACTACCATGCCACACCCCCACTAGCCTTCCCTGACCTCCCCAGATAAATTTAACCATGCCTTTCCCCACGCTACATTTCTAACTTTGAACAAACCTCTGTAGTTGCACATATCCCCAGATTATAATTTATTTATTTGTTTCTTCTACAGGCTGTTAAGTTCATATGAACTTATTTACCTCTGCATCCCTTTATAGCTGAAAAATGACAGGGACTTCATAAATGTTAGTTATGTTGAATATCATTTTCTTTCTATCAAACTGAAGTGGTCAGGTAATTTCCATCTGAGTTTCACATAATCTGGCAACGACAAAGATTGATTTCCTGGGCTCTCGTGCTGAAGTTTGAAGGTTCATAACAGCTTCTGCTCATTCCCTTGGCCTCTGTTTAAAGACTGATCAGGATAGAAAATAATTTACAAGTTTTTCTTGTACTTATGACTAAATAGTATTGCCAGTGATTCAGAGACCACCAAAGTGTGTTTTTTTCCTCAAAATTGAGATTACATTAATTTTTATTTCACATTGAGCTACATCTCCTTGAATTTCCTTGGCATCACTTGAACAATAAAGGGCCAAAGGAAAATATGAGAAAATTCACCATTTGTTTAGAACCTGAATTGCTGACAGCTGATTATATTCACAAGATTAACACAGGTCTCTCCCCATCACTAATGATGTAGGGAAGTGTATGTTCTCCTAGCCTGCATCCTTGATCCAATAAGAAAACCTATGTTGAGGGAGAACTCTCATACCAACCTCTTCATTCTCCATATAATACATTCTGGGGAAACTTTTCTCCCAAAGGAACTCTACATCCCTTCTCCTTTGGTTTCAGCAGAGGGACCGCATTCAGTCTTTTTAAGAATCCCTCGGCAGAGGGGCTGCACTCAGTCTTTTTTTTTTTTTTTTTTTTTTTTGCGGTACGCGAGCCACTCACTGTTGTGGCCTCTCCCGTTGCGGAGCACAGGCTCCGGACGCGCAGGCTCAGCAGCCATGGCTCATGGGCCCAGCCGCTCCACAGCATGTGGGATCTTCCCAGACCAAGGCTCGAACCCGTGTCCCCTGCATCGGCAGGCGGACTCTCAACCACTGCGCCACCAGGGAAGCCCCTGCACTCAGTCTTTTTAAGGATCCCTCAGGTGAAGGATGCAAGAAGAAAAAGAAATTTGAGTAACGCTGTTGGAGGCTGGGAACCTGCAGAAATTTGGAACTGTTTTTACTTTCTCAGTTGGGCTTTACTAACATCAAAGGTTGGCAAACTACAGCACATGGGCCAACCACCTTTTTTTGGTAAAGTTTTGTTGCAGCCCAGCCATACCCTCTCATTCACATAATGTCTGTGGCTGCTTTCATGATACAATGGCAGAGCTGAGTAGTTGTGAGAGAGACATTCTGACCAACAAAGGCTAAAATATTTACTATTTGACGCTTTACAGAAAAAAAGTCTGTTGGTCCCTGCCAAGATTATCAGCCCTGAGCAGAGAAAAGAGGTAAGAAATCTAAATGAAAGCATAATCTGAATAAGGAGTTTATTAAAAATTGGACCTAAAGCCAGCATTATAAAACAGTTCAACTAGTAGTCAGGACTCTATTCAGCTGCAGGTGATAGAAACAACAGTGGCCTAAAAGAAATAGGTTTTATTTCCCTCAAATAAGAAGTCTAGGTGGTTGCTGGCATTGATTCAGCACCCAAAGCTATCATCAAAAAACTGGGCCTTTTCTATCTACTTCATCAGAACTAAAGATGCTGAGATCTTGGCTGTTCTTCATATTGGTTGCAAGATGGGTGCTATGGCATCAACCATCATGTCCATGTTCAAAGAAGAGGCAAAAAGGAAGAAGGATCATGCCTATTCCTTTCCACCTGGAAATGAGAGGGTTTCCCAGAAGCCCCTCTCCCACCCTTTCAGCAGATATCTGCTTATACCCCACAGCCAGACAAGTCACATATGCACCCTTTCTGTCTGGAAGTTTGGGAAAACAAGTACTATCAACCCCTCCAGGTTCTGTGTTGGGAGGTTGCAAGAGACAGGGGATTGGGAATGGCTTTGGGGTAGCCAATCAACAGTGCCTTCCATAGACAGTTTTTCTCACTTTAGGTCTGTAGGCATGGAAGGGATGATCAATGAATATTTATTAAGTGACTGAACATACAGAAAGTTAAGTTGATTTCCTTTCCTCCATATTAAAGAAGCTATATCCAGACAGGAATTGCAAAGCCTTGTCTAAAGATACTCCCAAGGGGGAATTCCCTGGTGGCTCAGTGGTTAAGAACCTGCCTGCCAATGCAGGGGACACGAGTTCGAGCCCTGGTCCAGGAAGATCCCACGTGCTGCGGAGCAACTAAGCCCGTGCGCCACAACTACTGAGCCTGCGCTCTAGAGCCTGCAAGCCACAACTACTGAAGCCCACATGCCTAGTGCCCGTGCTCTGCAACAAGAGAAGCCACCACAATGAGAAGCCCACGCACTGCAACGAAAAGTAGCCCCCACTCACCGCAACTAGAGAAAGACCGCATGCAGCAACGAAGACCCAACGAAGACCCAACGCAGCCAAAAATAAATAAATAAAATTTAAAAATAAAATGAAATTTAAAAAATAAAGATACTCCCAAGGATCCCTCATGATGACAGAAAGAGAGCTGAAAAAAGGGCAGGTGGATGCTATTGGTGAATGGCGGGACAGATGACACCTTTTGTGTTTGCTCACCACATGGTTCTAATTGAACTGGAACAGGGTAATTTATGGCTCATCTTAGGCACAAGCTGTACCTTGGAATTTGTGTTGGGGTTAAAAAGTGTTTGCCCCATTTCCTATAACAATGTGAACATACCTGCTTGTTGATAAACATTATACTAGTTCCTTTAAATATACCAATAAAATAATGAGATAAGGTCAAAATCTTTAGATTGGCTTAGTCTTATCTAACTATGAAATTGTAAGGAAATCTCTCCTGTTTTTTTAAGCTTACTACTTACAAAGCTATGTATTTGTGGTATATACTCAAATTTTATTTATAATAGATAATCTCAAGAGTGGAAGAGTTATAAGTTTGAAACACATTGCATCGATACTATCTTAGAGACTTTTGTCATTGTTATAGCCATGTCAGTTTCATCTCTTCATCTATAAACTTACGAAATGTTGCCAGATCTCACCTCCTACACAAACAACCAGAGGACAGACATTACTCATAGCTCTGCAGGGATTTAGTTTTACCAGGTGAGTTTTTCTGTGATTCTATTAGGGTAATAATTAAAAAAACAAACTAGGTTGCTTGCTTTTTCAGGGTCTAACCAGGAAAATGAAGCACTTCAAGTATTTACAACAGAGGGAATTTAATGCAGGGAATTACATGGGGGAGCTGAGCAGCTGGTATGGGTGGTGAAGTTAACAACAGTAGGAAGCCACTACCCTCCCACAGAGACAAGGGGGGAAGGTGGTGCTACCAGAATCCAGGGGCCAGGGTCCCCTCACAGAAACTGGAATCCTGTTAGGCCTACGGGTAGAGCCAGAGCTGCAGAGGAGATACAGTTGCTGCTGGAATGTATCTCAAAGCAGAGGGAAGCGGGGAAATGTGCCTGGTTTCTCCCTCCCTCTCTCCATTCTCCTTCCAGCTCCTCCCATCGGACAAACCTCGCTGTTAGCCAGTTAACTTTGGAGTCTAGAAATGCAGCCTCCAGGACTTCCCTGGTGGTCCAGCAGTTAAGAATCTGTCTTGCAGTGCAGGGACGCCAGTTCAACGCCTGGTCGAGGGACTAAGATCCCACGTGCCGTGGGGCAACTAAGCTCACACGCCGCAACTACTGAGTATGCGTGCCACAACTAGAGAGCCCACGTGCCGCAACTACAGAGCCCACATGCTCTGGAGCCTGCACGCCACAACTAGAGGGAAACGCGCACACAGCAACAAAGAGCCCACGCGCCACAACGAAAGATCCCATGTGCTGCAACTAAGACCCAACACAGCCAAAAAACAAATAAATAAAAAAGAAATGCAGCCTGCAGGAGTTCAGCTCCCAGCCCTACAGAGCAGAACAGGGAAAGAATGAGGAATGGAATTGAAAACAAACACTCCCAGAAACAGCACAGAAGCCTCCCCACAGGTGAAGACCTACACTTTGGCCTCTAGCAATTATTAAGTTGTACCTCTCGGTTATCCAACTTGAGTTCTTTCCAGTGTTGTTTAGAATGGTTATGTCAGTACTGTAACCATCTTTATGGCATATCAATGGATGATAAACATTACTAGACTTTGTAGGAAATGTAATGAAATCAAAAACAGAATCCCTGATTAGATGTAGTTTACCCTTACATTTATTTTTTTAAGTAATTTTATTTATTTTTTAATTTTTATTTATTTTTGGCTGCGTCGGGTCTTAGTTGCGGCACACGGGATCTTCGCTGTGGCATGTGGGATCTTTCATTTCGGCGTGTGGACTCTTCATTGCAGCGTAAGGGCTTCTCTTTAGCTGTGGCACATGGGCTCCAGGGTGTGTGGGCTCTGTAGTTGTGGAGGGCAGGCTCCAGAGCGCATATGTTCTGTAGTTTGTGGCACATGGGCTCTCTAGTTGAGGTGCGTGGACTCAGTAGTTGCAGCTCGCAGGCTTAGTTGCCCCGTGGCACGTGGGATCTTAGTTGCCCCACCAGGGATTGAACCTGCGTCCCCTGCTTTGGAAGGCAGATTCTTTACCACTGGACCACCAGGGAAGTCCCTACCCTTACATTTATAATTAATTGGAGAAGACTTCCTGAAAGAGGTAAATCCTAAAAAAGGAGGTAAAAAGTTTCCCAGAAAGGAAGTAGGAAGTGGGAGTAGCCTAAAGAAGTGGGAAGAACATTTTGCGTGGCACACAATATCTTTAACTGCAATAGATCCTGGGTGGACTTGGGTAACAAAGAAGTTGGTGGAAAACTTTGGAGGACTGACAGAGAACTTTAAATTTGATCAATGGAGAACACAGTAAACTTTGCATGTGAAAAATGGTGTTGAGTTCATCTGATCCTAGAAAGAGTACTAGGAAGCTGTTGGAATGATCTAGTTACAAGGTAGAGAACCAGGTGGTTAACTGTGAAGGGGAATCATAGTGGGGTGGATAAGAGCATAGGTGCTGCAGCAAGATTTCCCGGGTTCAAATCTCTATTCTACCACTTACTAGCTCCTTCTCTGGGAGACAATAACAGTACTTACCTTGTAATGTTCCAAGCTTCAGTTTTGTGCCTGACACATGATAAATGTTAGCTATTATTGAAATCATATTAGTGGATGAGCTTACCAAGGAAGGAAGGGGGAAAGAATAAAATACCCTTCAGGCAGCTCCAATGAATATTTGGAACCTTTTGTAATCTAAATTGTAGTTGAAATCACTGTGAATGCATAAACTGCCCGAGTGAGTTCAGAGGAAGGAAAAACAGGAAGCCCAGGACAGACAGAGGAGACAATAGAAAAAGTAGTCAGAGAAATAATAAGAGAACTCCGTGGACCAGCATATTAAAACCTCAGAGAGTAATAAAGTCTTATAAAACAATGGTCGCTTAGCAGGATATTGAAAATCCTGGATGGATGTCTTCTTTTCAGTTTGCTGAGTTGGTTCTCTGCTTGCTCTGGCCCAGGCATTACCATCATTTTTGCACATTGCAGCATTTTAAATGGTATTACTGGAGTAAGAGCCAATCACAATGTTGTATAAATGCCTGTCATCAATGGGCATTAGAACTAAGTGATACATTATTCTTTCATAGGGAGTTGAGTGTACATCTCTAAATCTTCCAAGGGGACTAATTTGGTGATGACAAGAGCACATTTTTTCATGTGCTCATGTGATCAAGGGTACCAGATCCACCTTGGCTGGTACGAATTTCCTTCCTTCCACCTGAAGGCTAAAGACATAAGGAGAGGGAACTCAGGAGATGAAGCCACTACCGACAGCCACGAAGTAGCCAACATTGCTGCAAATGGTCTAGCATTAGCCTGATGCCTGCTCCAGCTGAGGCTGCATTCCTGGATGACATGTAGTTATAATGGCTGAGGTTTGGAGTGAATAGTGGAGTGCTGGCCTGGGGTGGAGATAAGGAAGAGAGAGATGGGAGGACAGACTCACTCTAGGATTTTGTGTGTTCATTTTCCATTACTGCCCAAAGAATGGATGTGTAGAACTTCAGTTAGTGGCAGCTTGGAGAAAGTACCTTTCTGTGTTTCTCCTTTAATTGAAAGTAGTAGGATCAAAGTGCTTAGGGGGACAGAGGCCAGCAGGGATGGGAAAGAAGCTGTGATCTTACCAAGGGGATCAAATAAGCAGGGTTTTGCAGGTCTTGAGGCTGTGTATCATAGCAAGGGAGAACCATTTCATTTATTTTCCTTAAATGCCTTACAGTTCTTTGTCTCTATTCATCACATGAGCCAACAATTAATTGTTTAAAGAAAAACGCCAGCAACTGTTTAGTTTCTCTTATAATTAGGGTAACCATATAATTTATCCTTCAAGCTTTCTGTTGATACAATGAATACTTCCACTGGGACAGCAACCATAAAGTGGGTCTGTCCCAGACTGATTGGAATACATAATCATCCTACTTACAACCCATTTCAAAATCTTTTTAGTTCATGTAGCATAGTGGTTAAGGTACAGACTCTGGAGCCAGACCAAGTTCAAATCCCACTTCTACTGGCAACTAGCTGTGTGACCTTGACAAGTCACTTAGCTTCTCTGCAGTTCAGTATCTTCAGCAGTGAAATGAGGCATAATGATTGTTCCTACATCTGAGGGTTAAAGTACTAAGTGAGTTAGTATGCGGACAGGCACTTAGGACAATTCCTGGTAGATAGTGTAAGCTGAGTTCTTGTTGTTCTTGTTATTTCAGACTCTCTAAGATAAGGAACCTAATCTTACAGAACTGACACCTGACTTCTTGCCCCATGCCCTGACATGGATTTACATTCAGCAAAGGTTTGCTGAGTGAATAAATGAGAAGAAAGAAGAAATGAATAAAGGAAGAAAGGAACACAATTTTTATCCTTTACTTTCATTTTTTTCTTGATTCTTTATTCCTTCACTATTTTTAGGTTACTTTGAAGCACAAGGACACTGAAAGCTACTCAAAAAATCGTTCAAATGCCTGTCCTAACCTAGTCTTTACTATACCCTGGGATCCCTTGGTTTTGACATTTCCTGTCATCACCTGGCCTATAACCAACACTGGCCTGTTCTCACAGTCTGCTCTTCCATCTGCCTGACACTGCCGAGCTCTTAGACCTTTCTCTAGAAACTTACATCTTGTCCAATAAAATTAATTTTGTCAATTAGCACTATTTCTACCACCTCAACGAGGCTTATCAGCAATCCTTTTATTCGCACTCTACATATTCCCCTAAGATATCATCTTTCCCATCCCTTCAAGCTCACAACCCACTCAGCTACACCTCTCTCTCAAGAGTTGACCTGCTTTCTGCTTTATTGAGATGATACTCTCCAACATGAACTCCTTCAACTAGCACAACTAAGTAATGTATAACCCCTCCTATTATCTTTTTGCCTGTCTCAGAGGGGAAAGTGCCTCCAACTCCTTTCCAGAGCTAATTCTTCTCTATCTGCCTTGATCTAAATCCATCCCTCTTCCTTCCAGAGCTCTGTTCCATCAGTTATCCCACTCTGGTTTTTTTTTTCGTTTTTTTTTTTGTTTTGCAGTACGCGGGCCTCTCACTGTTGCGGCCTCTCCCGTCGCGGAGCACAGGCTCCAGACGCGCAGGCTCAGCGGCCATGGTTCACAGGCCTAGCCGCTCCGCAGCATGTGGGATCTTCCTAGACCGGGACACGAACCTGTGTCCCCTGCATCGGCAGGCAGACTCTCAACCACTGCGCCACCAGGGAAGCCCCCAACTCTGTTTTGATTTTTTACAATTCTCCCAAATCCTTGATTCCTTCCCTTTTACATATTAATATGCTCATGTATTTTTCTACCTTAAAACAGCAAGAACAACCAAAATCCTCTCCTTTTTCCTTCTATTCATTACCAAACCTGACAAAATAATCTCTACACATTAGCCTCTTTCACACCTTAGTCATTACTAAAGCTTTTAAAATGACCTCTCATACCACTAATTTGAAATTGCCTTCTCTTAAGTTACTATTGACACTTTAACCCCTATATCCAGTGACTTATTCTGAGTCCTTGTCTTCCTCAGTCTCCATATAACATTTTATGTTGCTGATCACCCTGGCTTTCATGAAATATGTTCCTTGGCTTCCTTGACTTGGGTTCATCTTGGTTACCCTCTTGCCTCTTTAATTTGTCTTGCCTCTTCTTTCTGCCAAAATAGAGGTGCTCCTCCAAAGTTCAACTCTTCCGTTATGCTCTCTCGATTCCTTTGATGATCTCAACCATTTCCAAGCCCCTGACTATCTCCTCAGTGCAGATGGCCCCAAATCTATAACCCTAGCCCAATAAATCTCCCATGCTTCAAGTCTACATTTCTAGCATTCTGCTGGACTTCTTCATTTACTACAAGCTAGACTCTTCTTCTTGACACATACTCCCAAACCAATTCTACCCTCTGGGTTTCCTGTCTCTGATAATAGCATCTTCATCCTCCCATCCCGTCCCCCAGACTTCAAAGTTCAAATTACTTTTATGCATCCTTCACCTAATTAGTCTCCAGATTCCGTCAATTCTACCTCTGCCTCTCTCAAATCCATAGCTTGCTTTCCATAACCACTGCTGCTAGCCAGGATGCCACCTCTCATCTCACATATCACAACAGCCTGCTAACTGCTCCCGTTTCTTCCGACTTATCCTGAATCTTCCACCACTCCCTTTCCTAATAATGTTTCATAGACTACAGGTAAAGGCACAAAGTCCTCCATCTGGGCACTCTGATTTTCCCAGAAGTAATTCCTACTGTTGGTCTTTACATACACTGCTCTCCAGCTGATCGAAACTTCACCTCTCAGAATAAGTTCCATACTTCCCACCTCTGAACCACATCTTCTTTCTTCTTGTATTAGTTTACTAGGGCTTCCATAACAAAACACCACAAAGTGGGTGGTTTAAGACAACAGAAATGTATACGTTCATAGCACTGGAGGCCAGAAGACTGAAATCAAGGTATCAGCAGAGCCGTGTTCTCTATGAAGGCTCTAGGGGAAGAATCCTTCCTTGCCTCTTCTAACTTCTGATGGTTGCTGGCAATCCTTCATATTCCTTTAGCTTGTAAATACTTCACTCCAATCTCTGCCTCCATCTTCATGTGGCCTCCTCCCCTACCCAGGAGAGGGTCCAAATTTCCCTACCCAATGTGTCCAAATTTTCTGCTTCTTATAAGGACACCAGTCATCAAATTAGGGCCAGCTCTAATCCAGTTCAATCTCATCTTAACTTGATTACATCTGTAAACTCTCTTTCCAAATGAGGTCATACTCACAGCTTTTGGGGAATAGAATTTCAACATGCTTTCTGAGGAGACACAATTCAACCCATAACACTTCCCCTCAGAGATGGATTTCTCCCTCCATCCAACTCCATCTGTCAAAATCCTTCTACTGCTTCAGAGTCTGGTTGATTTTCACCTCTGTCATCCAGTTGCTCATAATTCCCCCTCACTCCCTCCCTCAAAATAACGTAGTATTTTTCCCCTTTTATAGCATAGCTATTTCTCCACATCTTCTCTCTGCTGCTAAATTCTAAACCTTTTAAAACATAGGACACATACATCGTTCATCTTTGTATCCCTCAAAATGCCTAGCAGAGGGCCTTTTGCTCATGAACTCACCTAGTTAAATCAAAGTAAAATAAATTTCCTTCTAGATACGATATTTTGACCATTCTCTATTTTTGCCACTTAAAGTAATTTTTCACTTATATCATTAAATCTAAATGTTGGCCAGGCACAAAGAATTTCTACCTAGACTTACTTTTGCACTGAAATGTTTCAACATTAATAACATCTCTTTTTAAAAAAAAAAAATCTATAAATTGTTTTCTATAGGTCATTTTTCTATGCATCGATTTCTTCCTCAGATTATTTTGAAGTTAGTATTGCAGGTGCCCTGAATTCTGTTGGAATCTAATCATCTGACATTCAGAAGATATATCAGGGAGTGGTCCAGGGAGCCTGGATTGAACATTAGACCTCAGCCTTATAGGTAGTACATTGAGAATTGAACCAGCAGAGTCAAACACATGTTCCTTCTTGCCAAATTTTTATGTTTTAAATATGTAAATAATTCTTTATTGTAAGGTTGTTAAAAAATATGTCGTGGGCTTCCCTGGTGGCGCAGTGGTTGAGAGTCTGCCTGCCGATGCAGGGGACACGGTTTTGTGCCCCGGTCCGGGAAGATCCCACATGCCGCAGAGCGGCTGGGCCCGTGAGCCATGGCCGCTGAGCCTGCGCGTCTGGAGCCTGTGCTCCGCAGCGGGAGAGGCCACAACAGTGAGAGGCCCGCGTACCGTAAAAAAAAAAAAAAAAAAAAGTCATATTCCCAATCCCATATTAGTTTATTTTTGATTCCTGAAAATTTTAACTTGGAAAAAGATGGAATAACTCATGAGTACTCATATCTTAATTAGAGTAGGTATGTATTCTAGTTTTTAATCTAGAGTTGCCAAATATATATTTGTGTGTGTGTGTGTCTGTGTGTGCATGTATATGTATTCATGCAATGGCTGAAATCTGATTAATCCCCTAAATAGATTGAGCACATGCTCAGTGGGAGCATCCTGACCCTGGGCTTTTAGTCAAGGATATGGTTCTCTTTTTAATGCATATTTGGGACTGACAGACAGAATCACTAAGGATCAGCAGTCATGGGGAGAAAAGGAAAAACAAGTGAAATGGTAGACTGAAGTGGTGTTTAAGGGCCAGTTTCTCTGCATGCGCTTGCTAGGCAGAAAAGGTCCTAGGGGCTGTGGGGAAGTAGGTGGCCTCGGGTCTGTAAGCTAATGCAGCACCGGCTGCTGTTTGCATAGCTGCACAGCCCTAGGAGAGACCTGGGAAAGCTAGCTTGAATTCCAATGAATATTTACAATTACACTTCTCCGGAGCCGAATGCAATCACAGCGCTCCAGTCTACAGGTTTTATGCATCAAAAGAAAATGAGAGGAGAGCAGCAAAAATGGAGTTGCCTTTGGAGAGACCTATAAACACAGATCTCAGCCCTTGTGGCAGAACTAAAATGCTATATTTCTGATAGGAGCAATTTATTCTTCGGGCACCCTCCTTGATACTGGGTTTTGAAATGAGAAAGTCTTCAGTAGATGGTTTTTAATTCTGAGCAAGGGAAACGTGTGGAAGGAATTGTATTACATAATTTTGATTTTGTTTTCTAACAGAAGACCCCAAAGGGGGTGAGAAAATTCCTAAGCCCATCACAAACTCCCTCTTCTTTCAGTCTGTGTTTTTATCCTGGTCTCATAGATTGTCCTTTCTTCCCAGGGCAGCCCTGGGAAAAGTTTCCACCATTTTGTGTCCCCAGTTTAAAGCCTTTGGATATTGACTACCAGGAATGCATGCAATCCCCTCACTCGTTTTTTCCCATGAGCTGTTGATCCACACCAAAAATCTGGGGAAAACTGGATGGGAAAAATTAGTCAGAGCCTCTTGGACCCAATGAGGCAATTTTAATTTTCAGAGGTGCCAGACTGGATGAAATTGAATGTTTTAAAAGGACTCTTATCAGAACCTGGTCTTGTGGTTCAGCTGACTAATCCCTTGGACTATCGAGATTTATATTGGATTATTTGCTAGCAGGTTGGGTTGCTGCACTAAGCAGAAGTCCTCTCTACTACCCATCCATACTTTTACCTACTTAGCCCATTTTTTCCCATCAACTTACTACTGTCTCTCATCATTCACCTTCTTGCTGACCCCTTCTACCACTAATCCACACATCCTTTCACATATCTATCTATCCACTTGCTTGTATATATACAAGCTTGAAGCTAAGGGAGAACAGTCATGTGCCTGTATTTGTGTGACTAGCCATTGGTAAATCTGAGAAAGCATGTTTCCTTCTCAGATTATAATTCCTCAGATTCTTAGTTGGTTCTAGACACAGTGGAATTGCCAAACCACTGCGGGGGAAAAAAAGAAGTTTTAGGTTCCCATGGTGTCCATCAGCCTTCCCCTATTCTTTGTTGTAGATAAATCATACTTTGTCATTCATACATAAGTGCTATGCAAACACAGCTTCAGGGAACTCCTCCTTTCAACTAGATTGCTGCCTCTAAACTTTCCTTCAAAGAAATTCTGTAGCCACTATAGTTATCATTTAGTAAGTCCCTACTGTATACAAAGCAGCATATGGTCAATGAATGTGCAGTACATGTGTAAATATTTGTTGTAAAAATCCATGAATCCAGAATAGGGAAATCTATAGAAACAGAAAGTAGATAAGTGGTTGCTTAGGGCTGGGGAGAATGCGGTGGGGTGGGAGGAAGTAGAGGAGTGATGGGTAAAGTGTACAGGGTTTCTCTTTGTGTTAATGAAAATATTTTTAAATTACCTGTGATGATGGTTACACATATCTGTGCATATACTAAAAATCATTGAATTGTACACTTTAAATGAATAAATTTATGGTATGTGAATTATTGCCCAATAAATCTGCTTACAAAAAAAGAAAAGCAATTTATAAGCCATACTAAAAAACTATTAACTCAGTACTCTATGACTGTACCCAATATTTTTAGATAAAGAATAGTGTCATCCATTGTGTTGACTTTTCAGAAGTTTGGTTCCAACTGACTTTTAGCTATTTTTAGTAGTCCAACCAACTGTTAAGTGGCGAACATTGGCCAACAATGTTAATATCCAAAATAATGGCCAGAGGTCATGAAAGAACTGCCCAGAGAAGAGTTCCCAACATTTTTACTTGCATCTGTGAAATAAATGGATTTTCTCTTTAAATGACTTCAGAAAGGGCAATACTCATTTAGAGATATAAATTCTGGTGTGTACGTTTTTTTAAAAAGTCATTCTTCACATATCTATGTATGTATTGGTATATACATATAATTGGGAATACGTAAAGTATACAGTGTGTGCACACGTGTGTGTATTTGTATGTTCAATCTTTGATTTGTAACAGGACAAGTAGAAGGAAATGGAAATAATTTTTTTTCTACTTATTCGTTCAACAGACATTTATTAGGCTCCTAATATATGGCACAAAAATCATATGACAAATTTTTCAAGATAATCCCTTATCTGATTCCATGGGGATAATCCAGATTTTTTGTAAATTCCAGAATTTAGACCAGAGACCAAATAATACATCAATGCTTAAGAGCAAACTTTGTAAGATAACCAGCAGAGACTGGAGAAGTTCTTTGGCAAATATTTTTTAAAGCTCCTAAAAGAGCCTTTGACCAGGAGAATATCCAAAGGTGGTATAACTAATTGTCTTGGCAATAACTTATGTATGGTTTCCATTGACCTACAAAGAGGAATCCATCTTCAATTCTTCCATTAGTTTCAGGTCCTCCAACCCTAGGTACTATGTAACTTTTACCAAAATGCTTCCCGTTGGCCCTATTAACTGATGAAAACTGCATAATAATACAACAGGAGAGGATGTTGTAGGTATTGGTGGTACCTTTGAAATCCTGTCCACTGTGCTAATGATCTTTGGATAAAAGAAGTCACTTGTATATTTCTATAGAATTATTTTAAGTTTTTGTCATTTTTCCTTCTGCTAAAAATGTACTAAGTAAAGTCATAATAACTAGCTAACTAATTGCCTCCCCCACTGATGTTCAACTTCTATAGCAACTGGGTTTGAGTGGAAATTTAGCCAGAAAATGATTTCTGTGAACTCAAGTGAAACTAATGATACCACCACATAAGAGTAAAACTGCCACCATCGTATAAAAAAAGCGCAGAGCAGATTGATATCTAAGAGAGGCCCTTTCAACCCTGCAGGCAGTGGTGTTTTCAAAAGTTTGCAAGCCGACTATTTTATCTGGTATTGTTTGAATGTTCAGATGTCCCCCAGAAGGACAGCTACATATTTTTCTAACCTTGAAATAGACATTCAACAGAAATGGGAAATAATGAGATTTGCCTGTACATTTCTGCTAATATATCAGTTCTCATTAATGGTTCATACAACCAAGATTTAGTTCCTTGGTCAACTTGAATCTCCAACCCACCTTCCAAAACTATTAGTTTGTACTGGTAATATATGACTTTTATTATCGTGGGAAAAAATGTTATTTTTTATATACAAAGCTATAATCTACTTGGATTCCTACCTCTGGGTAACTATTGGTCAGTCACACCACCCTTTTATGTTTATGAGTACATTTATAAAATACACAAAATGATACCCAGAGGAATAAAGGAACCAACATTTGTTGCAAATATACTACATACCAGCTGTTGTACTTGATATTTCATTGTAATCCTCAAAATAACTTTACAGTCAATGAGATTCCCATTTTATAGACAAGAAAATGGAAGTTCAGAGTCCTTCAGCCTGTGACCTTTGACGAACAGTGGTACAAGGCTTCAAACCCAAGTGGAAAGTCAAAATCTTTTAAAATGTTCAAGGTCCTACATGTACATACACACCCCTCCCCACCCCTTTTATCTCAGATCTCATTGTCTCGTCTCCTTCACTGTCCTCCAACCCTGCAAGCCTGTTCCCACCTCAAGGCCTTTTCACTGGCTGTTCTGCGGCCTAAAACCCCCTCCCCCTATATCTAAATGGCTCATCCCCTCACGTTCTCACGTCTTGACTCAAATGTTACCTAATAGGTGAGGTTTCTCCTGATCATCCTATTTAAAAACACCACCCACTCCCCAGTCACAATCTTTCTTACCCTGCTATTTTCTTTTCCTGTAGCGGTTTTCTACCCTCTAATGTTATCTTTATTGTTTGCTCCCCTCACTAGAATGTATGCTCCACTAAGACATAGATTGTTGTCTGTGTTGTTCTTTGATGCCTCCTCAGCAACCAGAGCTGTGCCTAGCATATAGTGGGGGCTCATTACGTATTTGTTACAGTAAATGAGAGACCTGATGACCTCAAAGCCTGTGCTCCTTCCTCAAATGACCCCAGTAATGAGCATCTGGGTATATTTTTAAATATTATTAGTCTAAATCTCTCTTTCTGCTCCCCAGTTTCTCCATCTCATCAAATAATGAGGAACAAACCCTCCCCTCAACTACCTGGCTTGTGTTTATGTGACTGAGGAACGGGAGGGGCAAGACATTGTTTCCCTCATAACATTGGGCCTTTCTGTTATATGTGGGGCTGTGGGAAGATGACCTGTGTTCTCTCTGTCTCTGTGTGTGTGTGTGTGTGTGTGTGTAAGGGCCGAGATTGTCATCTTTATAATTCATTCCCCCAGAAGGGGATTGATAACTCTCTCTGCTAGCTACCCCACAAGCTTGGTGAGTGTGCCATGGTGCTGGGCAAGCATGGAGACCAAACACCCAGAGGGAAGGAAAGGAGCTCTTTCCCCTCTGCCTGCTTGTAGCCTCCTAGGTCCGAAGAAGAGGTCTGTGCTCTGTTTGGCATTTGCAGTCTTGTTTTTGTTTTTTTTATAAATTTATTTATTTATTTATCTTTGGCTGCGTTGGGTCTTCATTGTTGCACACTGGCTTTCTCTAGTTGCAGCGAGTTGGGGCTACTCCATTGCAGTACATGGGCTTCTCACTGCGGTGGCTTCTCTTGTTGTGGAGCATGGGCTTTAGGCGCACGGGCCTCAGTAGTTGTGGCACGTGGGCTCAGTAGTTGTGGCTCGCGGGCTCCAGAGCACAGGCTCAGCAGTTGCGGAGCACGGGCTTAGTTGCTCCGCGGCATGTGGGATCTTCCCAGGCCAGGGCTCGAACCCGTGTCCCCTGCATCAGCAGGTGGACTCTGAACCACTGCGCCACCAGGGAAGCCTGGCATTTGCAGTCTTGAGGGATGAAAAATAAATCTGAGCTTGGATTACATTTCTAGTTGGTTAAAATTCAGAATTTCATAATGAACAGTCACAAGGCTTAATGGATTTTGTGCTCTGCTCTCACTGTTGGATATTTGTTGAAATTCAACATGGAACTAATTCATCTTTGAAAGCCATCTTAAACTTTCTAATAACCCCTAAACCTGTTGGAAGAAAGGCAATGACAGAAAACAAATTCTTATCATTTCATTGGTGTAGTTCTTTGTAGGCCTGAAATGAACTCACTTTTTTCAGTTTACTAAAAATATATATTTTTTGGCTGACTTGATATACAATAAGGGAAAATAGGTGGCTATAAAACCTTGGAAATGGTTAAATAAAAAAACTTTTTTTTTTAATGCACAAGCTATCTCCTTCCAGACTTTTTTTCAATATGTGTGTGTGTGTGTGTGTGTGTGTGTGATTATATACTAGAAGGAAATTTAGTAAGTTGTTATTTCTGAATTGTAAGATTCAGGGTGATCTTTATTTTCTTTATATGTCTGCATATTTTTCAAATTTTTTACCATAAAGTTGTATTGTATTTATAACCACAAGAGCAATTAATTTTATTAGTCATGTTTAGAAATTTTACATCATTTTCTTTGAAGACCTACAGAAGGTATTCCCTATATTCATTGTGTTGCTTTGAATCTATTTGCTCTTTCTTAAGCCCTGCCATGACACTAAAAGCAACAAAAATGTTTTACTAATTAAAAGACACTTTAATATTTTTTTCACGCTTAAAAGGCATTTTAAAAACCATGAAACCATTTATTCAGTGGGCTTTTTTTCTTCTGGAACTAATGAAAGCACACACTCACACACAATATGTATATATTTTTTTAACTTTGGAGAATGGATCCATAGAAAATGGTGCCCCCCATCTCCCACCTCCCTACACATTCATCTACTTCAAAATTTTTTAATTTCTTAATATATTTACCAAAGGTCCTGGGGTCATATCTAAAGTACTTATCTGGTCAACTTACAGATGAAGAAAACAAAGACCCAGCTGGGAGATGCTGAAATGGAGGAACCTCCTTTTGAGCCTAGGCTTTCAGAGAGGTAAACCACATACCTAATCCTTCCTAATAGATTCCAGAAAGAACACGGATGAAACTTCGCTTGATCTTTTTTTTTCTTACACATATTTAATACTTTGAGAGCTTATAACCAAAAAGCAGTATTTAAAGAAACAGCACAGGTCACTTTTATTATATACAGCACAGTTAGCAAGATACTACCTTGAGTAGCTCTTTAAAGGGATCACACTTCAAAAGGTAATTGACCTAAATTCTCCTTCCTCCTCTGCACTCCAGTGAGTCTTGCCCATGTGCAGCCCTCCCATGCATCTCACACATGCAAGAGATACAGTAGGGTCCTGGGAAGCATGAGAATCTAGGCCACTGTGATTAAAACTAATTCAAACATTATTTTAATGCCTGTGTTTAGTTTGCTAAGAATTTTCAACTTCAGTGGGCGCCTAAGGGCTGACAGCTCCACTCTGGAATGAATCAGAAGTTGATTTATAGAGAAGAACACTTTAAAGTGATTACACCTGCTCTGGTCCCATCTGGTTGGGGGATGATGAAATGGAGTTCTATGTCTCTGCTTTCAAAGTGTTTGTAATGATTTGATCATAAGCAACATTACAAAACACACATATCTGAAAGCAAAACTGTACCAGGAGCAGCCTAATGTTACCTAATTTCTTTTATTAATCCCACAAAGAACACTAGTGCAAGAACTCTTAGGGGGCGGGGGGGGCATATGGTCACAAATTCAGTCACATCATTTGGTGATGTTCGCATTCCAAGGTCGTTTCATTGCTCTGCCCCCATGTTGCATTTTAGCTTGTAAATTATCTGCTAGTAGTAGTCTTAGGATAAGTGTGTAACTGGTTAATGTTTTTTACGACCTACGGGAACACCAGTTTAAAGTTTTAAATATCCAACATAGTAACTGGTTGTAGAAATCCTATCAGCATCAACTAACCACTGTTCCAGACATTTTTGGAACAAAATGGAATCAACAAACATCTTTGGTACATGATCTTTCTGGAGTGTTTTTGTGGCTTTCTCCCATTATTTTGGAAAATAATGTTGTTGCTATCATTTCAGAACACTTACAGAAGCAGACTTGGCATTGAAGTTCTGACTCATTTATAAAGCCATATGTTACAAATCACAGCTTTCTGTTTGGTACAAGGTGGATTACAGCAGATGTTAAGTTGGAAGATTTTTGTATTACCTGAGGTTGTCTGCTAGCAAAGAAAGGCATGGGGACAAATTTCTAACTAATATTCATATTTCTTGTATGTGTCATTGTATTAGCAAGTATCCTCATTGTGTGTTCCTCAAACAAAACCATAGCCATCGCCCTTTAAATTATAAAATTAAACAGGATTTAAAAAGAGATATACACTAAGCCTTTGTTAAATAAAGAGTGAAGAAGGCAAAAAAAAAAAAAAAAAGATGAGATAGGGAAATGGCTGGGGGAAGGAAACAAAATCAAGCTCCTTGGAGCCTAATATTATATGAATATGAGCAAAAACCCATAAGAAGTCACTTAACAATGAGGTCAAGAATGCTGAATAATTTAACATACCCTTGGATCTTGATTTGTGACTGTCCAAAACTAATATTTCACAAGCCACATTGCACCTTGTCACAGAGTCCTATTTCTCCCTCAAGATAATGCCCAAGTATTAATGGACCCAATTTGGTGGAAATCACCTAATTGGCTGCAGTCACTTCAACTGGAACGTGACATTTTGGATTGTTCTGTAGTCACAAGGATAAGTTAGAAGCTTGAGCAGCAGAATTGCTCTTCGTGATAATTGTAGGAGAAGCTTGTGTTATCACCGAAGCTTATTATTTTGCAAGTTGTACACTCAGCTTTTTGTAAAAATTGTACTGTAAGGAAAAATCCCTGAGGATGCTTCTTTTCTCTCCTGGTTCTTCTAACACCCCCAGAGGAGGATGACCAAACAAAATCCTATGTGATTGTGTTTAAGTGCACTTAACAACATACCACTTGATAAAATATCTTAGTACCATGAATTAAACAGTTCCTTAATTCTCTGTATTCTTTAGGTTTTGTGCTTATTCAGCTAACCAAATTACTGCTAGTGAATGACATCAGTAAGGGCACTCTTTGTGTCTTAGGGAAATTGTGTACCTACCTCTCCATCGGATAGGTAAATGAGGAATAAGAAGTCTGCTCCTTGCTAGCACTGTCATTGGCTTCCATTCTGTGCATAAGCATTGTGACTGTGAAAACAGTAAGCTTATTCCTGCACAGGTGAGGGCACCAAACAGTGGACATCTTTCTCTGATTAGTAATTCTTTGTTTTTCTATAATGCTTTATAGTTTCAGGAGGACATATCTTCCCTCCTCCCTCTCTTCCTTCCTTCCTTCTATATTCATTGAGTAAATAAGATGATCCAGGCCCTGTGTTGGGCGCTGAAGATACAAAGATAAATGAAACATAGTCTCTGTCCTCAAGGAGCTCCCTGGTTAATAAGGGGAGAAAGAAGAATAACCAATTACTTATAATCCTGTGCAATGAGTGCTCTAACCATATGTACTACAGAAAATGCTAAGAAGTCAGGAAGCCTTACAGAGAAGGTAATTCTGGGGCCAGAAAGATGAACAGATTTTTTTCAGTTGGAGAGTGGGGAGTGATGAGAGGGGATTGGTGAAATGATTGCCTCAGGCAGAAGGGACAGCAGGTGTTAAGGACATCAAGATGTGGAACATGTGGCAGGTGAGGCCACATCAGAAAGGGATCATATGTGCCTTTGTGAAATAATAGAATATATGTATTCTATTATTTATTATAGAATTTATTATTTCATGTATATATATATATGAAATATAGATAGATAGATAGATCTGCCCCCAGTTCCACTCCTAAATCCCTTGAAGTTTCCTGGGTGATAGGAGTGTCTTTTATTCTAATGAGGTGACTCTTCGTGGCCTCATGGGTACCTTCAGGACGGGGGTTGGTCACCAGAAAGACTAAGCGGTGATTAGAAGCTTGGAACTTTTGGCCCCAGCCGCCATCCTCCAGGAAGGAGAGAGAAGCTGGAGATTGAGTTAATGATTGATCATGTATTATGTGATGAAGCCTCCATGAAAATCCCAAAAGTATGGGGTTCAAAGAGCTTCCGGGTCAGTGAACACATCTGTGTGCTGGGAAGATGGTGTATCCCAACTCCATGGGAACAGAAGTTCCTGTGCTCTGGGTCCCTTCCAGATCTCACCCTATGTATCTGTTCATCTGGTTGTTCATCTGTATTCGTCATCATATCCTTTATTATATAATAAACTAGTAAACGTGAGTTCTATGAGCTGTTCTAGCAAATAATTGGACCCGAAGATGGAGTCGTGGAAACCTCCAATTTGTAGCCAAGTCAGACAGAAGTTGTGAGTAACCTGGGGACCCTTGACTTGCAATTGGCATCTGAAATGGGGAGCAGTCTTTGGGGAATAAGCCCTTGACCTATGGGGCCTGTGCTAACTTTGGTTAGTATCCTAATTGAATTAAATTGTAGGACACCCAGCTGGTGTTAGAGAATCGTTTGGTGTGGAAAACCCACACATCTAGTGTCAGAAGGGTTTGAGAAGTGTTGTGAGTACAAGTAAAGGAAGACAGAAGAGTTTTCCTAGACAGTCTTGTCCAGGTGTCTAGACAAGTCAGCAAGCTTCTTTGAGCTTAGGAGATACACAGAGTCTATTTAACACTTCTCCATGCAGCAATAATTGGACATTAATGCTATTAATGGGCTTTTAGCAACAGTCCATTACATATAGGGTTATATATTTTTCCTAGGCACTGGGTGCTATTAGCCAATGAAAGCTAATGTGACAACTGTAGCCTCCTCTATCAACCAATGAGCATCAGCGTATCACTCTGCAAACAGTCTTACCCAATGAGCGTCCTACCACACTGCCAGAGTTGAGTGTCTTTTGCAGTGCTGATGTTTATTCTGCCATGATCTCTCTTTTTGCAATTTATTTTTTCTCTGAGAAGCAGTTTTGATCCATGTGGCTAACAAAAGGTGTGCAAGTGCTGGTGCTGGAGCAAAGAAATAAAGAGTATCATGCTGGGTGTTCAAATACAAGTGCAATAGCAGCTGCTCAAGTGAATTTCAAGGAAATGGTTGGAGAGAGAGAGTAACAATCAGCAGACAATTAGAGACCCTCGGCAGTCTGACTTTGGCAAGGGCACCATATAGAGCAGGGCATCTTGGGAAGACTGCGCAAAACCTGGCTGCAGGGACCTTGTGACCTCAGGGAAACTGGAGGGAACAAAATGGCCATTGTCAGCCATTGCCATGATATTCGGAACACCTCTTTTGTAGGGTCTACACTTTCATGACCTTGTGCAGTACTAATTCAGGTGGTACACCCCTTTCCTGAAATGAGTGCACGCCTGTGCAAAAAAGAGTAAATGGGGAATTCATGGCTTATTAAGGTGTACCTCTGGGGCCAGGCCATCTGGATTTCAAACTGAGCTCCACCAATGACCAGCTGTATCATCTTGGATATTGAACCTCACTGACCTCAGTTTCCCTATCTGTAAAATGGGAGTAACAACACTACCTACCAAACGAGGTTATTGTGAAAATAGAATAGTACTTGTAAAGTGCTTAGAATAGTGCCTGGCACATATTAAATGCTTGAAAATATTAACTATTATTATTACTGCTGTTATTGTTATTTAGTTTTCTGTCTGTAAAATGCAGAAAATTGACTAGATCCCTGAGGTGTCTCCCAGTTCTAACATTACCTGAATTTGCCAATCCCTTTCATCCTAGGAAAAAAACTGTCAACTCAGAGGTTTTGACTGCCCCCATCAAGGTCACATGGGGAGTAAAAAGTAAGATGCAAAGCCAGAATTGGAACCCAGGTCGGCCAGCCCCTAATCATGTGCCCTTTGTGCCCCTTGATGTACCAAAAGCTAACCAGAGTGTTACCCAGAGGGGCCAGAGGGGCCCCTCACTCTTTAACTTCCCCTTCCCAAGGAGTCACAGAAACTCAGCCACTCATTTGTTTTTGTTTTTTAACCCTTTCCATTCCTCTGCAAATCAAGATGGGAAGTGGCAAGCCTGGGGAGCAAAAGGGAATTTGTTGCCTTGGAAGATATACAACTAATGTTAGAATATTCCTCCCAGCATTTACAGCTCAAGCCCCTGCTGTTGGTCCCAGTGCCGTTAGGAGATTGATCATCCTTGCAGGGCAAGTAGTCCACTTTGCATCCAATGCTACAGTCAGTTTGCAGAAAAGACAGATCTTTGGATTTGGTCCTTTGTTTTAACTCCCCTTTGCTTTTGTTTTATGTGGCTAGAATCCTAGCCATACTTGTTCCCCTTCTGCCACAATTATGGCCATTCTGCTCAGTAAAGACAGAGGAGAACAGGGAGAGAGATGAAGGGGGACATACTTCCAGCAAACTGACCTATCCTCTAGTGTCAGTCTTGGTAAATTTTGCTTTTCTTTCCTACACTTATGAAGCCTACTTACATGTAGAAGAGACTCTTGGCTCTCACTCCTGGGAATGAAGCTTTCCTCTTTTTTTTTTTTTTTTTTTTTTGCGGTACGCGGGTCTCTCACTGCTGTGGCCTCTCCCGTTGCGGAGCACAGGCTTGGGACGCGCAGGCTCAGTGGCCATGGCTCACGGGCCCAGCCGCTCCGCGGCACGTGGGATCTTCCCGGACCGGGGCACGAACCCGTGTCCCCTGCATCGGCAGGCGGACTCTCAACCACTGCGCCAACAGGGAAGCCCTCCTCTTTTGTTTATTCTCTCTCTTTTTCCTTGTCTCTGTCCATTTAAACATTAGAATAATCATTACCCTTTTAACAGCTAAAATAACTGGGCAGATTTTTTTAAATAAGTATTTTTCGTTTGCCTGAACTGATTTTATCAGAGGAGGTTAATGTGGTCATTTTAATTTGCAAAATTTCTTCCTCTTTTTGCTTCTTCCACATTGGATTCTGAGCACACATTTAATAATTTGTGATGGTTTGTATTTCAGCATCAGCTGGATATGCAGAATAGGCTCTTAACAGTCTCAGAATTTGATTATGACCAAGGAACCACTATTCTATAAACACTGAAAATTAGAAATTATCTCTAGAGCTGCTTGTTAACGAAGTCGAAGGCTAACCTTTAGGGCTCATTAAAATTCCACTGATGAAAACTCTCTCACATGTCTCTCTTTCATGAATCCATCCCTGTTACGAGTGCTGGTATGTGGAAATTGGTTTGGGTCCTCCCCTTTTGCCCTCCCCTTTAATCTCTTGGTCAGGTTTAGGTTGAGGTTTTTAAAGCTTATAGGTTTCTCTTTCTCCCTATTCAAAGTATGTGTTGTGAATCCAAACAAATTCAAACGGGTCTCAGCATGTGTCACTGTTTCTAAACCCCTCTGACCAGGCAGTCCTGCTGAATCTGCCTGCCTCCATAGGGAAAGGAATGAAGTCACCTAAGGGTAATTAGGAGGGGGAAAAGAAGGATATGTTTTCTGTACCTGACAGTAGAAATAAGTATACAGGCAGGGGAGATAATGACAAACCTCCAAGTAGAGTGTACGAGTGGTAGAATGCAATGAGTTGTTTTAATGAATTTATTTTTTAAATGACAGTTGGTTAAAATACAGATTCTTATCAAGAGATCCCTGCACGGTGACAGCAGCCACTGTCCTGTCCTGCTGATGAATAAGACCTTCTAAATCATCCCAAAGTGCTGTAGCATCCATGTGCAAAAGAGCATTTGAATTCACTTGGTACATCTCTGTAAAGGAAGGATGCCATTGACGGCATATAGCATCACTATTAGTATTGCTAAACAGATGGAAAATAATTGTGTATGGAATTTGTGTTTTAATCGCATTAATGTATTTGGCAGGGAGATCCACCTAAGTACACAATTCAAAGCCTGCCTTTGATCTGGGCCCCTTAGGGGCATTTTCCATGACTGATAAACTGCTCCTCTGAGTTCATAGGCAAATGATAAAAAGAAAAAAGAAGAAGAAGAAAGCCAGGCACCAGCCTCCCATTTGAGCATTTTGTCTCCTTGGAGAATCAGACAAGCTAGCCAGGCTTGCAGTCATGCTGACGACTCAGCACACATCTCACCCAGTTATACACCCATACAGGGCTCAGTATGAATGCCCTCATCTCTCACCTCCCCCTTCTCCAGTTCCCTCCTCTCCCTTGCACACAAATGCACACACATGCTTGATGCAAAGAATACATGTGCTCTGTATTTTCAAAGATTCCTATTGCCTTTTATATGAGCCAGTTTAGATGCTTATAAAGTATTTATCAATAATAACCCTTTTACGCGTTTTCCCCCCTTACCCGTCACACATTTCTTGGTTAGCACTATAATGTTACGTGATAGAAATCAAAAGCTTTCCTTTTAATGAAAATGAATGTTCTAATTATGAAATATTTTGTCTTCTAAATATTCAGCAGTAAATTAGGCTGAGTGCAGCCATAGGCAAAACCAAACCCTGTTATCTTGTCAATTTCCCTCTTACCAAGCCCCCCAAAACAGAATCTCGTGTAGAAAATTTCATAGCTCCTGAAAGAAAAGGTTCTATGGATTCCCATTTTGGAAGTACAATCCCCATCTTTCATCCTCTTGAGGAAGTTGATCAGATACTTCCCTCCCTTTAGAATAAAGAGATCTGAGGAGGTTTTAAATTCTTAGATGGATTTTTTTGTTTGTTTGTTTGGTGGATTTTTCCCTCTCATTCTTTCTCCTCTGCAGAACACAACTAGTAAATGATTGGATCTTTGACAGAACAAAGGTATTTTTGATGGGCTCTGTAATCTAGTGCGCTAATGCGCCCAGTCCCCTCATTGTCTTGCTGTCTGATCCCATCCCTTCTGCCAGACAGTCACTGCAGGATGAGTCACTTTTAATGTCTGATAATCAAGGTGAATTTTCAAAAAGCTGCCATTTTGGAATTATGCACTATATCACAGTGTCAGGGACAAGAGGAGGAGGAAGGGTGAAGGAAAGGCTAAGATAGACACCTACTGCCCATTCGGAGAACTGCAGGACACAGCCAGCACTGTGCCAGACAAGATGTGTCTGGAGGGTCTAAGTCGATCAAGGCATCCATAATGAGGAGACTATGTTAATTATAAATTTAAAATAACTTCTATGATAATGAAGGTTATATGCGCAGGAGAAAAACACCTTAGTGAAAACAGACTGGAGGGATGGAATTAAGCACCAGCCATTTGGGGGTATGGATTCTGTGGACCAATATAATGTGGTCCATTAAATAACCTAATACAAACTTACATTGGAAAAAGAATAGAAGTGAATTGTGGCTGTCTCCGTGGATGCTGTATTGTCTGCCATCCTTATTTAAAGCAACATTAGCTGAGGGAGTTTACCTAACAGATGAATACAGCCTCCCTTCAGCTAGGGAGACAGGATATTTCTGGAATCACTTAAAGGACTGAAACCTTTCTTCCCCCATGAAATGTCAAGGGAGATATTGGAAACCCCCGGTAAACAAAAGTCAATCAAATATTCTTGCAAGACTTGGACTATTCAAATATACGTTGGTCATTGTCTTCTCTAAGGTAATTAACTAAACCCATTGTTACATTTTGTGGCTCTGGATTTTTTTTAATTGTTGGCATTGTATTAAATGGTAGGGTAGTTGAAGGAAAATGATATGAGAATAGCCTGCTACTTCTGTTGGTTATTCAGATAAGTGAACACCTATAAATAGAACCAGGATGTTTTGACTAGGGAAATGCTGTCCTCATTACAGCTGGGAGATGCTGGGGCGATTCAAAGCTGAAGCTTCAAAGCCTGGTCCTGCTTTATAAAAGCACGAAGGTTTTCATGGCTGTTTCAGTGGCCATCAGAATCTGCAGGTGCTTCATCTATCCTGGGGGAGAGAGGGAATGACATTTCTGAGAATGCTATTTTGTAACCATGATAAATGCTTACATATTTCCTCTGACAGAGGTATTTAAATACCTGTATATCTTCTTCAACACAAGTTACATTTAGATTTGTATACCTTGTTATTCTCTACCAAAGTTAACTAGTCCATTCTCTCCGCATTCTCCACCCCCACCTTCACCACTATTATACACACGCATACACACACACACACACACACACACACACACACACAAAATACTTAACAGCTGCAAAATAAGCAGAGAAAAGAAAATATTTTACTACCGTACTACTGTTTTCATGTATATAAAAGAAGATTAGACATATGGAGAATATTTGAGATGGAAATGACCCCTTGAAGATCTTTTGGTACAACCCTAATTCTACTAAAACAATAGAGAAATGACTTGTCCTAGGACACTCAGCCAGAGGGTGGCAGATGCCAGGCTAGCATCCAGGTGTCCAACTAGCCGGCTGGCATGCTTTCCATGGCAGCATGCTCTCTTCCCATTAAAAGAATCAGGTTCCTGCAGCTTGGCTAAACAGTGATTAATGCACAGACGTCACAATGAAAAAAAGAAAAACCTGAGGAAGAGATAAGAATCATATACATTTTCAACCATGATACATAGGAATAAAATGGAAAATGGTATAAAATGTAGAAAAGCAAAATATTAATAGAACATCTGTCTAACAAAACGATCTGCCTAGTCAGGAATTCTATTAGAAGGCAGAATTGTCCTTTGAGGAAAATAGTAGAGACATTTGGAACTAGCCAAGAAAGCAAATGCTGCTTGCAAAAGTCACATTGCTTTATTTCTCTCTGTTTTCATCTGAAATATTAGAATAATTCAATCATATATGAGCATGGATTCTAACTGTAGTCATTGAGATCCTGCCTAGGCTCTGTAAATTAGTGACACAGCTGGAACTAGGACTAAACCAGCATTTCCTTCTCTGCTAGAATTTAGGTCCTTAGAGGATACAATCCTGCCTTGCTCTTTGAGAAAAGGTCTACCTGATATGACCTGATAGGTATTTTTGCAGTTATAATTTCCTTTTTGTTATATTCTGTCTCTTGCTAGACTAATCTCTGTCTGAAACGTTCTGCACATTTTTATTAAAATATCTCCCTGGTGCATGAGGACCCTGAGGTCCTGAGCATGAAACCCTTGCATCCTCGAGTACATCCCCTATTTTAGTGTGAAACCTGATGGATTTTCTTCACAAAAACTGTGACAACAAGGACATTCTTGGAGGCACTAGATAATATAATGATAAATCAGACATTATTATAAACCAGAACAGGTCCTCCCAAATATCTCTGCTTTTCCTCTAAAAGGACCTCAAGAAAGGCTGCACTAAGAATTTAAAAGGAGAGATAAAATTTATATCAATTGAGAATGTGTTTTAGCGTGATAGAGAATCTTTGGTAGCTAAAGGGAGGATCAAAATGTCAGGTATTGTGTTAAAAATGTTAACAAATAAGATGGAGGATGGTAATATGATGGTCAACAGACAATGAAAGGGTTTTAAAAAAAACAAACTGTGATTCCTTCAAGTATCAAAACAAGTGGGCTTTCCTAGTCTCTCTGATCCTACTTTTTGCTTCTGGGGGAGAAAAAATTGAAGAACATACATCTGGCTGGTGGGGTAAACACAGAAACATGCTGTGTATGTTTGCTCTGGACACCTATCAGGAGTATTAAAGGGACTTCTATGTCAATGTCTTGTTAGGAATAGGGAACATTTTGGGCTGAATAATCCTTTGTTGGGGGTAGGGAGTAGAGGCAAGAAGGGAGCTGTCTTGTGTGTTTTATGTTTAGCACCATCCCTGGCCTATACCCACTAGAGGCCAGTAACACCCACCCACCCCCGCCCCCAGTTCTGACAGCTAAAATGTCTTCAGACATTGCCAAATGTCCGTTGCTTGAAAACCACTGGAGTAGAGGGAATGGTTCTCATTTTGGAAATAGGCTCAGTTGTCCAATGTTTTGGCGACAGTCTACTTATACATTAAGGCCCATGTTTCTGACGATATGTTCAAAACAGAGCAGTCACCTCATGGTCCCTGATGTTGCCCATGGATTGACTGATGGCTGGTTCTCCCACAGAACTCAGGGCTCAAGATACCTCTAGTCAGGGGCTTCCCTGGTGGTGCAGTGGTTGAGAGTCCGCCTGCCAATGCAGGGGACACGGGTTCGTGTCCCAGTCCAGGAAGATCCCACATGCCGCGGAGCGGCTGGGCCCATGAGCCATGGACGCTGAGCCTGCGCGTCCGGAGCCTGTGCTCCGCAACGGGAAAGGCCACAACAGTGAGAGGCCCGCGTACCGCAAAAATAATAATAATAATAAAAGATACCTCTAGTCAAATCTAGAGGGATGCGTGTCTCCAAAAAATTGAGCAATTGGTTATTGACATATAAAGTTGACAAGAAGCAAATAGGTACAAAGCCAACTACGTTTTTGAAAGAGATATGATGTCAAAAAATTTTTTTGAAAGTAATCAAAGACCTGAATAAATGATCATGGATTGGAAGATTTTTTTTCCACGTCTTTATTGGAGTATAATTGCTTTACAATGGTGTGTTAGTTTCTGCTTTAGGATTGGAAGATTTCATTTAACACTGCAACACTTCCCAAAAAGCCACCACCATATTTTTTTTTCATAAATTTATTTATTTATTTTTGGCTGCGTTGGGTCTTCATTGCTGCACCACAGGCTTTCGCTAGTTGTGGTGAGCGGGGGCTACTCGTCGCGGTGCGCAGGCTTCTCATTGTGGTGGCTTCTCTTGTTGTGGAGCACAGGCTCTAGGCGTGTGGGCTTCAGTAGTTGTGGCACGCAGGCTCAGTAGTAGTGGCTTGTGGGCTCTAGAATGCAGGCTTAGTAGCTGTGGCACATGGGCTTAGTTGCTCCGCGGCATGTGGGATCTTCCCGGACCAGGGCTCGAACCCATGTCCCCTACACTGGCAGGCAGATTCTTAACCACTGCACCACCAGGGAAGTCCTAGATATTTTTCAATATGACCATTTGAGACAAAAAATGACATTGAAGGCCCCAGTCTTCTATAGAAAGCAGGCTAAGCCACACTAAGAAGCACATTTTTCAATGTCCTTTTCAGATGTAGCCAAGGAGGAAAAAGGGGGAAAAGGGACCCCTCAGAGCCATGGAGAACAATGAACTGGGAAGCTCCCCCAGGCAACAGAACAAGAGCCCAATCAAAACAGTCCCTACCCCTAAGGCAACCCTTGCCATGTCACCCCACAAGGATTTCAGAATTGCTGTGAATCAGTGACTATTGCATGATTTCCACTTTCCCTTTCTAAATGGGAGTATTTATTATAGTTACCCTATCCCTCTACCACCACTATATTTTGGGCATGTCGGGTGCAAGTATTGGCTTATTAGTTCATAAGTGAATGGATCAAGAGGAGCCATGTGATATCCAGTGCTCTGAGTTTGAAATGTGATTGAATAAGACTTTGGGGTGTCTTTTATAAAGAAGAGGTGAAAGTATTTTGCATATAAAATAGGGGAGAAAATATTTGTCACTGAAAGAACAGACTGAGGCAGATTTTATTATTCTCAATTATTGGCTGCCCTTCTCTACAAAATGATTATACATACCACTCGTTTTCATTTGATTTTCAGCACCTATCTGTATGGGTGACTGTCTTTGATATTAGGCTTGACTGTAAGACTTTCTTTTGCCAATGAAATGTGGGTAGAAGTAATGTGTACAACTTCCCAGCAGAAGATTAGCCATGTTATTATGGTTCAATCATCACTTCTTTTTCTCCATGTCCAACTGAAAACATTGAATGGGCACCACCAAATCAATTCAGAGATTTCAGCAGAAAGAAAGATAGCCATGATCTTGGTTAGGTCTTAGATGTGAGTCTTTTAAAAATAATCAACCTTGTTTCTCAAAGCATTTCTCAATTTTATCTTTTGCTGGTTGGAAATGAAAAGTAGTTGCATTTTTCAATCTCATTTACAAATTAGCAAGTTCTTTCCTGAGCACTGTCATTCTTGTATTACCTAGTCAAATGCAGAAAATTGAAACTAAGGTACACTAGTAACATTCTGTTTCTTATCCTCTACACCTAAATCCAGAGCCAATTAGGTAGATGACCTACCTTCCTGAAAGCCAAACTTAAGCAATGCAATTTTTAAATTCAAAAACAGAAAATATCTGAAAAAGCATTTGACAAAATCCAACACCATTTCATGAAAAGAACACTCAATAAGCTAGAATCAAAAGGAAAATTCTTCAATCTGAAAAAGGGCATTTACAAAACCCCAAAGCTAGTATCATAGTTAGTGGTAAAAGACTAAATGCTTTCCCCCTCAGATCAGGAACAAGACAGGGATGTCTGCTCTCACCACTTCTAATCAATATTGTACTAGAGGTTCTAGTCAGAGCAATTAGACAAGAAAAAGGAAAGCCATCTAGGTTGGAAAGTAAATCTATCTCTACTTTCAGATGATATGATCTTGTATATAGAAAATACTAGGCAATCCACAAAAAAAGCAACTATTACAACTATTGCAGGATACAAGATCAAGATACAAAAAATAAATTTTATTGCTATACACTAGCAATGAAAAATCCAAAAAATGAAACTATGGAAAAAATTTTATTTATAATAGTATTAAAAAGATACTTGGGAATAAACCCCTGAAGGTTTAAGCTAAGTAGAGCTCATTCTTTTCATCCATTATTATTTGCATTTTTGTGGATCCCTCCAGTGCTCTCTCAAAATGGTTCTACTTGAATAAGAATTTTGTTAGGTGTACCAGGTTCAGGGATAGGGGTGTTGATATGTGTACGTTTAGTTTTGGGTGGAGGGTAATTATCCTAATGAAGGTATTTTAACCTATGTCCTTACAAGTGGGAGATTTATATTCACACTTATTTGAAGGTGAATTAGACCTTAGGTTTCCCTTTAGCAACTTCTAGTAATGATTTACCTTAACATTTTGGGAGTCACTTTACCAATATAAATAGCTTTGTACCCTTTTATATTTTCTTACATGATTCTACATGATAGAGTTAATCACTCTGTCATCCGTACAGCATCGGTACCTTGTATAGATTCCTATTTCTGCATGTCTCCTACCGTTTTGTAATTATTTGTATACATGTCAGCCTCTGACACCAGACCATGAAAACAAAGACAGCATTTTATTTTTTTTATACTTTTTTTACATCTTTATTAGAGTATAATTGCTTTACAATGGTGTGTTAGTTTCTGCTTTATAACAAAGTGAATCAGTTATACATATTCATATGTTCCCATATCTCTTCCCTCTTGAGTCTCCCTCCCTCCCACCCTCCCTATCCCACCCCTCCAGGCGGTCACAAAGCACCGAGCTGATCTCCCTGTGCTATGTGGCTGCTTCCCACTAGCTATCTACCTTACTTTTGGTAGTGTATATATGTCTGTGCCTCTCTCTCGCTTTGTCACAGCTTACCCTTCCCTCTCCCCATATCCTCAAGTCCGTTCTCTAGTAGGTCTGTGTCTTTATTCCTGTCTTACCCCTAGGTTCTTCATGACATTTTTTTTTCTTAAATTCCATATATATGTGTTAGCATACGGTATTTGTCTTTCTCTTTTTTTTTTAACATCTTTATTGGAGTATAATTGCTTTACAATGGTGTGTTAGTTTCTGCTTTATAACAAAGTGAATCAGTTATACATATTCATATGTTCCCATATCTCTTCCCTCTTGCTCTTTCTCACTTACTTCATTCGTATGACAGACTCTAGGTCTATCCACCTCATTACAAGTAGCTCAATTTTGTTTCTTTTTATGGCTGATAATATTCCATTGTATATATGTGCCACATCTTCTTTATCCATTCATCCAGTGATGGACACTTAGGTTGTTTCCACCTCCAGGCTATTGTAAATAGAGCTGCAATGAACATTTTGGTACATGACTCTTTTTGAATTATGGTTTTCTCAGAGTATATGCCCAGTAGTGGGTTGCTGGGTCATATGGTAACTCTATGTGTAGTTTTTTAAGGAACCTCCATACTGTTCTCCATAGTGGCTATACCAGTTCACATTCCCACCAGCAGTGCAAGAGTGTTCCCTTTTCTCCACACCCTTTCCAGCATTTATTGTTTCTAGATTTTTTGATGATGGCCATTCTGACTGGTGTGAGATGATATCTCATTGTAGTTTTGATTTGCATTTCTCTAATGATTAATGATGTTGAGCATTCTTTCATGTGTTTGTTGGCAGTCTGTATATATTCTTTGGAGAAATGTCTATTTAGGTCTTCTGCCCATTTTTGGATTGGGTTGTTTGTTTTTTTGTTATTGAGCTGCTTATAAATTTTGGAGATTAATAAGACAGCATTTTATTAACTTTGCATCTCCAATACATAGAACATGTTGAATGTGTGCTTGCCATTCTGAACTCCCACTTCCATGGGACTTCAGTTTTTCACCTGCTTGAAGGCTACCTCCCTGAAATCTTCTTTCCTCCAAACTCAGAATGTCAGTTCCCTCAAAGTACAGGTTGATATATAAATTAATACATATCCTCTTTATGCATTATATTCATTTCCTTATTTCTAAAGTTACCAGTAACCATCATTTCACCATTGGCCATAACGTGAAACAGCCCATGAGAATCACATTAAATGTGTATTCTAATGGGGTTTCAAGCCACAGTATGAGAATAGCTTATCTGTGAACAATATTTTAAAGGTAAGAAATAAAAATTCATCAATATTTCTTAGCCCTTTTAACAATAATAAAACAATAGTAGATCTGAGAAGCTGAGATCTTCCATCTACTCTTTAAGCACAGACTATGCATGTCTTTTCAGAGAGAGACAGCTGCCTTTGTATTTAGAATAAGGACAACAAGAAGCCTGCTTATAGCTCATGCTTGATGAATATTTATTGTTCAGTACAGGCTAAAGAAACCTGCCCTGTAACTAGTGGTTCTATCACTGTGACTATCAAATCAGACATCATGATAATTGATTGAGATTTGGGTGGGATGGAGGGACATTCTTAATGGTTGATTGACTGAAAAATCCATCACTAAACAATACAGTCAACATTACAGTCACAGCTTATATATTTCTGGTGAGAGTTTTTAATCCACCCAGGCGTTGTTTTTCTAGAGGTTGACTTGAAGCTCACTGGATTGATAGGTATTTTCTCATAAATATCATGTCAACTTGACCTGACCAGAGATGGAAGTTTTCCAAGACCACAGCCAAAATGTTTTAGATCTGAAAGAAAGATAACACGAACATTAATTAACAGATTAGTGTCTTCCCAAGAGTATATCTTAGTGAGAAAAGTCTCTGTCATTTATCTTGAATAAATCCTTTAAAACAGTGCTACTCAAAGTATGGTCCATAGACCAGTACCAGAGAACTGTTTGTTACTGGTTCATGATGAGATAAATAATACAAAAATTAAGAAAAAGCATTTAGAAAATTTTATAGCAGCTTGACAGAGTAGTTTTATGTCTGAGTAATATAGTCATAAAAAACAGGCATGGTATTTTGTATTTCTTTTATATTTCATTTTTCTAGTATTCATTTTACTGTGTTTTATAAAAATATGAGTCTATGATGATTTGGATATTTTTAAAAACTGTTCTTTACCATGGATAGTTTGGGAAACACTCATTAAAATACTATGTCTCATTTCTGCTAGCTTGCTAGTCTTATTTGCTTTATTCTACTTTCCAGACTTCATTACATTTTGTAGTCATTGCCATTTTCTCTGAACATGCTAAACTTAAGACAGTTTTCTCTCTTTAACTTGGAGGCAGTAGGTGTGTTATAGGCTCACGGTTTAAAGCCCTTAGTATTTGGAGGTTTGTTGTGGTCATAACGCTGAGGAAGGCCCCTACTAGTCCCTTTAACAATGTATTTATCATTTGGGGGGTAGAAAATTTGTTCCTGTTGGTTGTGACTTTGGCTCCTGGAATTATCAAGCTATAACAGGCTTTAGTAAATGATCCTTTCCCTGCCACATTCACAAAAACCATGTGACCCTTGCAACACTGGAGAACTTCATCTTAATCCACCATGCCCTTCCAGCGTTACCAGCCTCCACATCATCTCTGCACAATCCAATATATGTCGGTTCTCCATGAGTATTATTTCAAGTGAACTGATATATCGTTCATTGTTATATTTCATTTGATTCTTGTGCTGAGCAGTCAACCTGTCTCCAGAAGAACTATGTTTAACTGATTATGTCTTAACCTATGACATCATATTTTTTAAAGAACATGATTTGAAGACATTGATATCTATTTCCGTTTACAGCTCCTTTTCATCCAGATTGATTATATGCTCATGAAAGGGATGTGAGTGATGGAGTGGAGAGAGCAAGACCAGAATCAGGGAGACCAGCTGGAAGGTTACTGCAATAATCCAGGCAAGAAAAATAATGAGGGGCTGATCCAGGACAGTGACAGTGGTGATGGAGAAGAAAGGATGAGCATGAGAAATATTTAGGCATCAGGACAAGAGGATTTGGTGTCTAATTAGATGTAGAGACTGAGAATGAGAAAAAATTGAAGATGGCTCCCCAGTTTTTGGCTTGGGGTAACTAAGTGGAGGGTAATGAGATAGGAAGATACGAGGAAGAACAAGTTTGGAGAAATATGGGGAGAGAGGAGGTGACAGGTTCAGCTTTGAGCATACTGAGTCCAGCAGCGTGACATCCAGGCAGTTGGATATACAAGTCTGAAACTCAGGAGAGAAGTCTGGGCTACAGATTTGAAGTCATGGATCTATAAGTAATTAAAACCATGGAGTTGAATGAGAACATAGAAATGTGTAACATTTTAAAGTGTCTTTCAACCATTTCAATTTATTCAATTTCCCCTTAAAATTTAAGATTATAATTATGGTTTTTCTATCTTCCATGTGATAAAATAGGGTAAACCAGTTATATTCTAATAGTTTACTTATGGGCATTATGGGATTCAATGAAAGGCAAAGCTAATCAAAGAGATCAGTTGAAATACTTACTAAACTTGGAACTCTACCCATCTCCTGGTGTAGTCCAGATTATCCAACTCCCCGTCATCCAGCTCTCCTCATTAAAAATTAGTAAAAACATACAAATGGGGGCTTCCCTGGTGGCGCAGTGGTTGAGAGCCCACCAGCCGATGCAGGGGACATGGGTTCGTGCCCCGGTCCGGGAAGATCCCACATGCAGCGGAGCGGCAGGGCCCGTGAGCCATGGTCGCTGAGCCTGCGCGTCCGGAGCCTGTGCTCCGCAACAAGAGAGGCCACAACAGTGAGAAGCCCGCGTACCGCAAAAAAAAAAGCAACACACACACACACACAAATGTATGTATTAGGATTTTGTGTGTCAGCCCATTTGATTCAATTTAATCATCACATGACCCCCTAAGAGATATCAGTAAACTCATTTACAGATGAGAACACGAGCTTAGAGATATTACATGGATAGAAAATGGCTAAAGTCACCATACTTTAGCATTGTGAATCTCCTGCCATCTGGTAACATGGGCTATTGGAAAGCAACATATTTAGTGCCCTACTCTGCACTGGTTACTCCAAATGCTGGTACCTCTGTCTGCCTCAATCAAATCAGGCACCAAATTGACTTCTTTAGCTATACCCCCAAATACAAATAGGAGATACTAACGGACACAGGAGAGAGACTTATGTTTCAAATGAATGTCTTACCACTTTTTTGCAATAAATCTTACCAAAAATGCATCAAGAGGCCTGGAAATATTCATCCCTCTTCACCCAGTAACCCTGCTTATACAAAATATCCTAAGGAAATAACCAGAGAGGCACCCCCAAATTTATTCATAACAAATAATTTTAGTGAGTATCTACCAGTCCCAGACACTATGTTGAGAACTGGGAATACAGCTGTTAATAAGGCATAGTCTCTGTCTTCCAGGAGCTCACAGTCCAGAGCATCAGGAGGAAGTGGTACCCACAATGATAGAGAACTTGGATGGGTATCATGGGAATACAGAAGAGGAGAATCTCACCAACCTGGGGCAGAGAAGCCTTCCTGGAGGAAGTGGTGTTTAGGCTGAGTTGATCATAGGTGTTAGCCTGAGGAAAATGGAAGGCAAGGACATCCCAGACAGAAGCAACAACATAAGCAAAATGGTTAGGAAAAAAAAACTCCATCAGGGTCTTTCAGGAATGGACAGTTTGGTGATGTCATACACTGTGTTCTGGGGCCTCACTTTTACTCTGTAGGTCAGAGATTCTCCCAGTGTGTCCAGAGCAACCCTAGTGTTCCTCAGAAGCTTCAGGGACCTTTTTCAACAGGGAGGTGGGGTGGGGCTGGGAATTGGTCCAGGCTCTGAACGCCACCACTAGTCCCCTAGGAAGTTTTACTTAAGATATTTAAAAGAAGGGTTCCACTGCTGAAAAGAAAGTTTGGAAATATTTGATGAGGAGTTGTGGAAAATCTTTAAGCAAGAGAGTGACCAGAACAGATATACATTTCAGGTGGATTACGTTGGTGGCTATGGAGAGGATACCTCTCTCAGTATTTATATATAACTAGAAACAATCTAAATGTCCAATAATGAGTGTGATAAAATAATAGCAATAATAAATAGCTACCATTTATTGAATGCTTACTGTGTGCAGGCACAATGCTAAGTGCATGTATACTCTATACCATTTAACCTTGATAGAAATCACATGAGGTGAATATTATCAATATTTTACAGATGTGAGAACTGAGTTTGCATCACCCAACTATTAATGTGTGGGGTTGGAATTCCAATCTCTCTGACTCATAAGGGCATGCCATTCTGCTTCCTGAGTATGATAAATCCACATGGAGGAATGTTATTAAACCCTTTAAAATCATGCTTTCAAAGACTTTAAAAAGTTAAAAGTCTTTAAACTTAGTTACCCCAAATTCTATTATCTATAGGATAATGTCAAATAAAAAAACTCAAGTACAAAAAAATATAGAATTATTCCAATTTTATTAAACATATTAAAGTGTTCAAAATATTTATCCCTGAGTGTTTGAACTGTAGGTAATTTTAATTTTTGTTCTTATATTTTCCTTCCAAATTGTCTAGAATGAGCATGTTTCTTTTATCATTGGAAGCATAACTAAAAGTTATATATATTTTTAAAAAAACTTATTCAAGGTGAATTGCTGTCATCACTCATTCTCACCCTAGACGCAAGAGGAAGGATCAGTTAGTTCTTTAACACATCTTTCAGAACAACAATGCAAACTATCATATGTGTAGAATGTAAGGGAAACTGGTCTATGCTAATTACTAGTCATATAACCTTGAAGTTAAATTCTCTGGATCTCAGTTTCTTTGCCTAGGAAATGAGGAAGTTAAGCTAAATAGTCTTTACAATTCCTAAAAACACTAAATTTCATACTTTTTTTTAGTACAAGTGAAATCAGATGGGGGCATAAAAGAAATATATTAAACTCTTCTTGCTTTAGTTAACATTTCCATGGGCATTTAGGGTGGGTTCTTTGACTGGGTCTTGGCTATCTGGTAATATAATAATATGCTCAGATGCATTCACCATCTGAGCACCACTCTGTGCTTTCAAACATTTTTCTCATCTCAACTAACACCTTTCAAGGTGAGCATTATTATCCCTGTTTTTGCTGATGTAGATCAAGGAGTTAAGAACCTCACAAAAGGTCTCTAATGATATGTTTTGGCCAGATTCAAGCCTAAATGCTTCTTTGTGAACTCCTAGAATTTTGTTCATTCAGACATGGAATTATTTGTTTGCTTATTTGTTTGTTTTATCATTTCAACTGCCTAGTGTATTGGTTATGAAAAACACAATTCCTGTCCTCAAATATTTTGTATTCTAAAAAAGATACAAGGTTCTTTTAAAGAAACAACCCTGATATTAAAATTAAGAATGATATGTAATGGGGACAAATGGAGGCTTTCGACAATATCTCTGTATCCTTTAGTGAGAAGCAAACAAAAGGACGTTATTATAAAATTGCAAATGGGGGCCGAAACAGTCACTTGTGATTAGTGTCAGGGTCATTTTAATGAAAACTAACCCCAGAAATGCTTGACTAAGCAGAGGAAACCAAGGCATCATTTGGATCCTGACAGAACCAGGGCAGTTAAATCTTTCCTACCTGCATATGAGCTTAAGAGACTAAATCAGTCCAAAGCCGCTGGCCATGCTAATTGCTCTAATTACTATTGCAGGAAATACTAGATAATACCTATGAAGTATAAAAGATAACCACAGCCCAAAATAATCTTGTAAACAAAGAATTCCCAGAGGAATACATAGACAGTGCTCACAAAGCCTGGACCAGCCCAGTTGGATAATAAAGCATAAAAACATGTAGTTTGACAGAGAGGATGGATTCCATAGCATAGGCTGTAGTCTCCTGCAGGGGATGACCCTGTTCAGTGAAAACACAGCACTGACAGGAAGAAATTGGGCAGGGCATTTCAGAGAGTCATTACTGGTAGCTTAGAGACACTTTGGCCCCTGAAGATTCCTTCTGTGTGTGTGTGTGTGTTTGTGTGTGTGTGTGTGTGTATGCATGTGCACACATGCACATGTAGCCTCAGGTAAAGGAACAAAATGTGGTAATTTTTTCATCTGCAGCCCAGCCTTATTTTGTGAAATGTGACTACTCATCTAGCATTTACGGGCTATGTGCAGAGGATTATATCCAACTAAGAGTTTCCAGGATTTTGTGAGGGGCTGTCCGACTTCTTAAATTCCCTGCTGTCCTGAGATGAAAGAGTGAGCCAAGGTGGTAAGCTTGATCTCAGAGAGTAAGTGAAAACAAGGTGTTTTGTGCGTGATCAGCACTGATTTACCATCTGTACATCATTCGGTGCGTGGAGAAGAATGTGTGGTTTATCATTGCTCCTCCAGTAGGTTATCTTCTAGGTAAAGAAGTAACTATTGTGAAGTGCTCTAGTTCTTTGAGGAATGTTGATATGTGGATAAAGTGGGATGGATAAAAGAGCACTGGACCAGAAGTGGGGAGTTGGCCTCAGCTCCACCACTATGGCTCACAAGTAAATTATTCTACAGGTGCCATTAATTCTCCATTATCAAGAGCAGAATTACATGCTTATTTGCATAAGTAACCCAGAACAAATGAAATAATATTTCAAAGCACTTAAATTTCACTGTAAGTAAAGTATAACAAGGAGCCCTTTTATGGAGCCCTATGTGCAACGTACAGGTTCTGTGGGAGACTCAAACAAGATATGGTTCATAACTTTAGGAAGCTTGGAATCCAGTGAGGTGACAGACCAATGCACATACTGCAACCAGTTGAGGAGTAAAAGACATTGAGATCATTGCTGTAGAAAGTTTACTCAGTCATTCAGCAAGTATTGAAAGGCACTGTGCACACTCTAAAAGTAAATTACTTCGCTCTGAGGTTGGGGGAGGCAAAGTCATATAGCTTAATGGAAATGAGCATTTGGACTGGACATTGAATAAAAGGTTAAAATGTCTTAGCCAGAAGTTAATTGAGACAGGTGTGACAAAGGTAGTGGGGGAGTGAAAGGCATGGGAAATATACAGGGTGTGTTTGGGAAACAGTGAGTGGTCTGGTTGCGCAAAAGTCAAAAATGTGTAATTAGAAAAGGAGAAAGCAGTGAGAGATATGCTTGAAAAAATCACTTGTGGGTAGATTCAAGGTGACCAAGTTGAGAAGCTTGAACTTTATTCTGTAGCCATCAAACGCTTGTATCTGTGCTATAGGACAATATGTTTGTCAGTGGAGTAAAGCAGGAGACTGGAGGAGAAGGGGACTCAGTAGAAGATTTTTGCAAGAGCTCAGACAAAAGATAGGCAAGGGCTTCCCTGGTGGCGCAGTGGTTGAGAGTCTGCCTGCCGATGCTAGGGGACATGGGTTCGTGCCCCGGTCTGGGAAGATCCCACATGCCGCGGAGCGGCTGGGCCCATGAGCCATGGCCGCTGGGCCTGTGCGACCGGAGCCTGTGCTCCGCAACGGGAGAGGCCACAACAGTGAGAGGCCCGCGTACCGCCAAAAAAAAAAAAAAAAAAAAAAAAAAAAAGCCAAGCTCAGGCAGAGAGGGATGGAAAAGAGAGATGGATGCAGAGATATGGAGGATGCAGAATCCATAGAACATGGCACCAATTTGGACATGAGGCCAAGGAGAGGGCAGAGTTGAAGACAACACTTCTCAAGTGTAGCTATTTGCCTTTTTCTTTTTTTGCCTTTTTTTTTAAGCTTCAGAGATCTCAGTGCAGTATCCCTCCACTGCTGCCAGGCCGTGTACGCTTACTTCCTTTCCACTGTCAAATTCTGTCATCTGGAAAGGATGTGAAATTCATCCTACTTGGTAAAAGCTTACAATGTTACCCTTCCCAGGTATTTGCCCTTCAACAAATTTCTAAGCTTTAAGGTAGAGATAGAAACCTTTAAAAAAGAAATTTCTAATGTTAGCTAGTAATTTTCTTACTAACTAGGAAGTATTTTATTCTCAAGTTTCATACATTTCAAACTTTGCCTTGGTCCAGCCTTGTTTGTTGGCAGCAGCAATATTCAAAATACTGAACAACTCCTTACAGCCCAGTCACTGATTGGTCCATGAAGAACACAATCACAAGCAACTGCTGGGGCCATATCAGAACATCCAGCTGAGTATCAGCATGGATATTGACATCTTTGGGGTTATTACAGCCTTACAAATAAGGATGGGCCAGCAGACCTGTAGTCAAGAATTACACTCAATCTTTTGAAAACTAGATTAAAACAGAATGAAAAATAAACTCGAATTCACTGCACTGTCACTGAATTTCCAAAGCCTACTGATGCCAGTCCACTACCTACTGATCCTGTTTCCTAGGCCAGGTAGTAAGGGGTTGTGAAAATTCTGTGACATGACACACCTCCTCAATCTTAACCTTTCTCCCCTGCGCATGGAGTTTTTTCCCCAGTACCTTTGAGATGCTTTGGAAGAAAAGAAGCAAAGCTGCCACTGTTCCTTGCCCTGCTGCATTCCACTCTTCATTCTGCATCTCAGAACAGCAGACCCCTGGCCCAGTGAGGCTGTCTGTCATGACAGGCTAGCCTGCCTCTTATTATCCACTCAAGATTATTCACTCCCTCTTTTATTTGAAAGACCCAGATAATTTTAAATACCACCCATAAGGCTGCAGCTGTCCCCAGAAATGGAATTCTGATTAAATTCCTACTGCTCCTTTAAGAGCCAACTTAAATGTCACCTCCAAATAATAACTGCTGACATTTACTCAGTGCTTACTCTGAGCCAGGCACTTTGCTAAGGGCGTCTAATGGAGTTTCTCATTTCAGCCTCAAAGTAATCCTCTGGGATAAGTATTAGTATTATACCCATTCTACAGATGTGGAAACTGAGAGGTTAAAGAACTTACCCAAGGTCTCATAGCTAGTAAGTGGGAGAGCCAGCAGTCCAACACCCGGGCCCTCAGTGCTGGTACATGGTAGGCATTCAATAAATGACCCAAAGGATGGACAGTCTCTGCTTCCCTTTGCAGTGTTCTCAGTGTATCCTTTATAGCATCCTTCACATTTGCAGTGACTTATTCAGTGCTTGTCTTTCCAAATTCAACAATGCCACCATTATATCCCCCAAGACCTGGTACCATGCCTGGCATATTGTGGGTGTGCAATAAATATTTGTGGAAGGAGAAGATAAAGGAGGAAGGAAGGGAAGAACAAAAAGCCTTTCTAATTTGAGGGTTGAAAAATACAGTGACCCAATATGTACTTTTGGATGAAAAGAAGCTGTGTCACTGAGGGCTGCATGGGTCTTAGATTTAAAACACCAGGGTTACAATCCCAAATCTGCCATTTCCTGACCAAGTAACTCCCACACATAGAACTTGAAGCCTCAGTTTCTACATCTTGTAAAATGGTTTTCTTCTTTGGAGATATGAAAGTTAAATGAAATAACATACATGAATGAGGTCAGCAAAGTGCCGGCTGCTACTCAGTAATCTTTGGTTGTGCTGTTGCATAAGAGATACACGGAAGGGATTGACATATTTCACATCATATAACGGAGCATGTAGTCATCACTGATACATAACATATTGCAGGAGACCAATAACTGTTTTGAGTGATTAGGCCAAATGGCCATATGTCTAAACATTAAAATATGATGTATGCAAGTATCATCAGGATCATCTATTTTACGTCTCAATGCCATCTTTACCGAGACATGAATCAGTTTATATTTATAATGCAAATGCATTGTGCTATTCCTGGTCAGAATAGTTCAAATGTCTGTTCTTTTTTCTCCCCTGCCCTTCCTGCCTCCCAACAAGTGTATGTATTCCTTCCCCACGCTCTCCCTCCAGCACCCTTCATCTGCCTGTCACTTTTCAAAGACAAGCTCCTCAGAATGAAATCTCTGCTTTCTTTGTTTTCCTGGTTTCCATTTTGTATCCTAAAATATTCACTTCAAGTTCCGCTTGACAGACGTCCCTAATCTAATCTCCACGTCTGCTTTCTAATTTTCGCAGTCAGGATAAAACAAATAGGTTGGAGTTAATTGCCGGAGCAGCGGGCCGGAGCTCTGAGCTGTGATTTATGAGCTGAGGGCAGGCGCTCTGCAACACATTTTTCTTAATTTATTTTTAATGAGTCTCTCAATTAATTTTCTTGGAAACATCTTAATGATGTTGGAGGCGGGTGTTAATGAGGTCTGCACCAGCTCCTAATTTTGCATATTTTAAAGTGCCTAATGTCATCTTGAACCCCTTCTTTCCATTTTAAGAGGAGTAGAGGGAGGGGGGAGATTATTGTTGAACGGAGAATTTTCACTCTTCATGCCTCAGTCTTTGCTTAACCTTTCAGACTTTATGGGCTTATGGTGTGTCTCAGAGCAATCTCCCGCTTCCTGCTCCCCTCCCCCACCTGCTCTGGGCTGCCCGAGTCTGAGGAGCCACTGCAGGAAATGGAGAAAAGACACAATCCCCAGGAACCTGTGAGTTCTGGAGAACCATCAGTGGCCCTTAGTGAGGATGTCCAGAGGTGATCTAACCTTTCCTAAAGCAGAAAGTGCATAGGGGAAAATACTAGTAGAAGAAACCAATCAAGGGGTGTCTTATTAGCATCTGGCCGTTTGTTCAGAGAACATGGTCTTCCAAATGTCTCTGCAGAGCTTGGGGCATCAGATCCACCTCCGCATCCTGCAAGACCCAGAGCAAAGTGCTTGAGTACTATCTCTGAGCCCTCTCTACTACCTTTCAATTTCTTTTTTTTTTTTTTAAATTAAGATATTTATTTATTTATTTTTGGCTGCGCTGGGTCTTCGTTGCTGCGTGCGGGCTTTCTCTAGGTGCAGTGAGCGGGGGGCTACTCTTCGTTGTGGTGCGCAGGCTTCTCATTGCAGTGGCTTCTCTTGTTGCGGAGCACGGGCTCTAGGCGCGCATACTTCAGTAGTTGTGGCACGTGGACTCAGTAGTTGTGGCTCGCAGGCTCAGTAGATGTGGCGCACGGGCTTAGGTGCTCCGTGGCATGTGGGATCTCCCAGGGCTCGAACCCGTGTCCTCTGCATTGGCAGGTGGATTCTTAACCACTACGCCACCAGGGAAGTCCCTACCTTTCAATTTCAAAAGCAGTCTCCACTAAGTCCTCATCGGTCTTTATTATGTATTTTCTAGTTAGAACTTATTTTTCTGATTAAATGGTCATTAAATGCTTATGATAGAAAATTTGGGAAACACGAAAGAATGGATCAAATAAGGAAAACCAAATTCTAGTGCTGAAAAACAGCCGCTATTAAAACTGTGGTGTTTCCTTCTAGACATTGTTCTTTTCCTATTCATGGGCTTTTGGTTTTATTTTATGCAATTGTGATGATGCTGAATATCATTTTTTCCCAGTTAACATAAGTAACAAACTTCTTTCAAGCATAGTTTTTAATGACTGTTTAATATTCCATCTAGCAGATTTGTCATAATTTACCAAACCATTCCACTGCAACTGGGCATCTAAGCTAATTCTCAAACTGTTATCACACATACTATTGTGATGAACATCTTTGTACAGAAAGCTTTTTTACATTAGGGATTATTTCCTTTGGAATCGCCTGAGGAATTAGTGATTTAAAGACTATAATCCTTTTTAAGACTCTTGATATGTACTTCCAAATTACTTTACAAAGAGTTATGCCAGTTTACTTCCAATAGTAATACTTGAATGTGTCTATTTCTTCAATCTTGCCATAGTATAGAGTATCACAGCTGTAAAAAATCTTATCTGGCAGATTTTATTTTTTTAGATGTTGGGGGTAGGAGTTTATTATTTATTTATTTTTGCTGTGTTGGGTCTTTGTTTCTGTGCGAGGGCTTTCTCTAGTTGTGGCAAGCGGGACCCACTCTTCATCGCGGTACGCGGGCCTCTCACTATCGCGGCCTCTCTTGTTGCAGAGCACAGGCTCCAGACACGTAGGCTCAGTGGTTGTGGCTCACGGGCCTAGTTGCTCCGCGGCATGTGGGATCCTCCCAGACCAGGGCTCGAACCCGTGTCCCCTGCATTAGCAGGCAGTTTCTCAACCACTGCGCCACCAGGGAAGCCCTCTGGCAGATTTAAATGCATTTCTTTAATTTCTCCGCCAAGTCCACTCTTGGGATAATATTTCAGTTAAACTGAAGGCTGCTTTTACTCGGGGACTAACTAGACCATGAACCCCGACGTGGCCAAGGTTTTTCTCATGGCATGTAGTAAAGACTCAAGAAATGTTTGTTAAATTGACCTATCCACAAAATGGAAAGTTGAGGATGTATCTCTGAGTGCCCTATTTCCACCTGGATCTGCCCAATAGCCTCTCCAGCTCAGCTTTCCAAAACTGAATGCATGTCTCCTCACCTTACCTTTCCCACCTTGAGTAAAGGTGGCCTCGTTGAGCAGTTCCCATAGGCTGCAGACATGCAAGTCTTCTGCAGTGTAGCCCTGCTCTCACAGCTCCCCAACACATGCACATTCAGGCCGCCATCAAGTCCTGTGGATGTACTCCCCACATGTTCATGGCTGTCTCTCCTCCTCCTTTCCCACAGTCCTGTTTCAGACTCCTGTCTCTCACCTACACTAGTGCTGTCTCTCACCTCCCAACGGTCTTCTGCCTCCAGTTTCCCTCTGCATTTTAGCCTTTAATGTTCTGCCTTTTCCAACACGAACAAAAGCCCTACAGAGATTCCCTCTTGGTATATAAAATATAGTCCGAAATGTCTATGTCATTAGGGTCTTTCACACAATTTGACCCCCTAGTACTTTACCCACTTCTCAAATATGTCATGTACTTTGTTCAGGCCATTTCTTTAGCCTGGCATGCCCTTTTTCCACTCCCCACATAGCAATTCCATGCCACCTCTTCCATGAAGGCTTACTCACCACCTTGGCTTCCACCTATGCATCCCTTGCACATGGCAGATGCCTAGTGAATGTCTGGTGAATGAATAAGGCATCTGTAGAAATGTGTTTCCTTCAAAGCTGTTACCCACTATACTTTCTGGACTGTTTTACACTCTAAGTTAGATGCTTATATTTGAAAATTTAAAGAACCCTTTAACCTGGGGCTAGATGTTCATGTTTAAAAATTTTAAGAACTCTTCAGCCTGGGAAAAAAATTAGTTTCTCAGGGCATTTCTATTTTCTGGTAGACTCCATTGACTTATTGCTGGACATTTCTTAATTTCCGTTAAAGTATCTTTTGAGTGCTTTTCCAGCTGATTCCTTGTGCTTAGTGTTTTGTCAGAATATTCCCTAAGAAAAGACCACAGGTTCTAACTTTAGGGGATAATGGGTTCAGATAAGATTCTGTACCCAGATGCAGACTTTAATATCTAATGGTCTTACAGTTCAAACAGAATCTCTCAAACATTATCTTAAAGCTGAAGGACTTTTTTTAAGCTTTCTGACCAATAGGAACAATTTACTTACAACTGTAAGATTCTGGTCTTTGACCCTAAGCACTTGTCAAATAAATTAATAATAAGTGAAGCTCTGACATCAGAGGCATTGTTTTTGAGATGCTTTTAGTTCTGGATTTATACAGGGAAAGAACAGAGATCACTAGTGGATGAAAGCCAGGATGAACAGGCAAGGGTAATAGCAATAGTTTAAGATTTGATGTTGAAGATGGCTGGCATTGATTATGTTACATAACATTACTATTGTTTCTAATATTGACCACTATATTTTAGAGTTATTTTTAATAGTATAATTAAATGAATCCCTCATTTTTTTATTTTATTTTTATTTTTTTAATAAATTTATTTACTTATTTATTTTTGGCTGCATTGGGTCTTCGTTGCTGTGCGTGGGCATTCTCTAGTTGCAGCGAGCCGGGTGCACCTTCATTAGAGTGCACGGTCTGCTCATTCTGGTGGCTTCTCTTGTTGTGGAGCACAGGATCTAGGGGCATGGGCTTCAGTCATTGAGGCACGTGGGCTTCAGTAGTTGTGGCTCGCGGGCTCTAGAGCATAGGCTCAGTAGTTGTGGCGCACAGGCTTAGTTGCTCCACAGCATGTGGGATCTTCCCGGACCAGGGCTCGAACCCGTGTCCCCTGCATTGGCAGGTAGATTCTTAACCACTGTGCCACCAAGGAAGTCCTCTCATTTTATTTTTAATGTTTAAAATTTTATCACCAAATGTATCAATCATGTTAGGTTTTGCTGTAGCAAACAACCTCAAATTTAAGAGACTTGACACAACCAACATTTATCTTTTGCTTGCACAAAGTTTAAGGTAGATATTTTTAGTAGGATGGCATTTCTGGGCATCTCCCTAGTGAGTCAGGGATCCAGGGTCTGCTGTCCCTAGGGCATTCTTGGAGTCCTTCAGTGGCTTCTCTGCACTGGGCTGGCCAGTGAGTGAAGGGAGGGTATGTGAAGGGTTGCACTGCACATTTTAGAGGTCAGATGTGTAAGTGTCATACTTCATTTCAGGGGTGCACTGGAGCCAACTCATTACAGCTTGCAGCAGCCACTGGTTCAATTTCCAGGCATTTTTCAAGCTGGTTGTTAAACGCAGACATTATTAAAAATTAAATTATATAAACATACAATTAAATTTTTAAAAACAAAGGTCAAACTACCTCTTTTACTACATTTTTCTATTACCTAGGCCTGAGATTATTTATGTCTCTTGTATCAGTAAGTGAGAAATATTATAGAATGGTGGCTTCTGTGCTTCTCTTCCTGACTTCATGTTCAATGACATCATGTTCGTTGTTTGAAATTAGATGATGGTGGGGCTATTTACACCATGGATATTGGAAAACACTATAAATCAGGGCTTGATTTATTGTTTTGTTGATTGCCTAGAGACTTTTACAAGTTATAGAGAAGGGCTCCCCTGGTGGTGCAGTGGTTGAGAGTCCACCAGCCGATGCAGGGGATACAGGTTCGTGCCCCGGTCCAGGAAGATCCCACATGCCACGGAGCGGCATGTGAGCCATGGCCGCTGAGCCTGCGCGTCCGGAGCCTGTGCTCTGCAACGGGAGAGGTCACAACAGTGAGAGGCCCACGTACCGCAAGGAAAAAAAAAAAAAAAAGTTATAGAGAAAGAAATCTAAAGAGAAATCTAAAAATACAGATTAATTAAAATCATGTTGTATCTGTAGCCATTACACTATAAATAGCACAAAACATTGAGGAAATATTCTTCTAGTATTTGATAACCATTAACTGATTCAGCAAAGAAGTTGCCGATATTACTAATAAACAAGTAAATTCTAACATACGTCTTCATTATTTCACTTACTCAATAATGTAAAAGACAATATCAACCAATATTTGTGTTGGAACTGTACTCATTCATCAAATTTGTAACCACAAGTTGGCTACAATACAAGAGTTTGGTAAAAATCAACAAAAGCATTCTGAGAGAATCAATTGGCTATATGGAAATTACAGTGAAGAATACTGCATATTTTAATGTAATAGTTATATTGTTAATTGTAAATAATGTGCTTCACAACCTTTCTATCAGCAAATTTATAATAAACTCAAGCACATATGCATATACTGTTTTATGGGGACCCTGTTGTTAAACAGTTACCAGCACACCACTGCCTCTACTTGTGGTCTATTAGCCAGAACTCAATTACATGGTTTCACCTAGATGCAAGGATTGCACAGTAATTAGAGTAGCTATGTGTCCATAAAAGAGAAAACTGGATATTCATGAGCATAGAGGTCTGTCCCACAGTCTATCCTTCTGGTCACCAAGTATCAGTTTCTTTCTTCTCCCCACATGTAGAACACAGTCACTTCTCCCCAAGGGGGATGACTCAAAGTCCAGATTTCTCCATCAGGTAAGATGTAACTCTTCTTAGCATGGCAACCAATGAACTAAAACAAGGAGTTATCTTCTCTCCATCCCACCCCCACCCTATATACTGTAGTGAAGCAGGGGCAAGAATTGCAATTAAAAATTCCTGGTCAGAAAAGGAATGAAAAGGAGGTACACTACAGTCTCTCATTCCTAACAAATGCTGGAGTCCTATGGCGCCGGCATTGTGAAGGCCTCCTACCCTGTCAAGGACCCAGTTCTGCTCTCTAGGAAGAAATCCCTTCATCTATGGATCACATCTGAAATGGGTATTGGGAAGCTGTATATATTTAACAGTCTATGGCCTGCTTTCTGCTTATGCTAGGGAGCCTAATGGTGTTTTATGTCTCAAGCAGTTAACAGCTTCTTTAATCCAGACTCGTGGTTTCTTTAGCAGTACAGTTCTCTGAAAAACTAGTATAGGCTTCTGGTTTATTTGCTTCCCATTCAGTCCCACCAGCCAATAATTTCCTAGATATGATTTTCAACCCTGCCTCATATCTCTGCTTCAGTGCCCTCAAGCCAGTCTCCATCAATTCAGAGGCACTGGCTTGAGACCATCTGGAACCATCAATGAGAATGCCATACCTTCAGTCTGGTCTTTGCCACAAGCTGGGTCGTAGTTCACCTGAGAGGTTTCACCAGGCCTCTGTCACGTATCCTCTACTGTTTGGGGTCTGGAAGGAGTGAGCTTTTTCAACCCTTTGACTATGCAAATGTCTGGACTTTTTTTTTATTCCCATTAGTTTCTGCTTATAGACCTGCCAATTCTCTCCTGAGTTCATCTCCTTCTTATAATAACAGCTCAGCAAAAGCAACCAGTGAAAATCAACACACATTACAAACAGTCTGTTTTCTACACCCTTCCTCTAGAGCCGCCTTGCTCTATTTTCTTTTAGCATCTAGCATTAAGAAATCTGCTCTCTCATGCCTCTGTAGGTGACCTGTTTTTCTATCCCCTCTGGAAACTTTCAGGATCTTCTCTTTATCCCAGATGTTCTGAAATTTCACAATGATATTCTTTGGTAAAGGCCTAATCTTCACTTCTTGGTCTGGATACTCTGTGCACCTTTTCAGCATGAGATTCATGTCTTTAAGTTTGAGGAATTGTTTTGTATAATTTATTTGATGAGTTCCTCTTTCCATTTTATTTCTTTTCTTTCTAGAATTCCTATTAGTTGGATGTTGGGACTTCTAGATTACGGGTCAGCAAATGTTTTTTGAAAAGGGTCAGATAGTAAATATTGTAGGCTTTGGGAGCTATATATGGCCTCTGACACATATTTTTCTTTTTTGTTTAATGTACAACCTTTTGCAAATGTAAAAAGCATTCTTAGCTTAAGGGACATATAAAAACAGGCCATGGGCTATATTTGGTCTATGGGCCATTAATTGCCAACCTCATGTAGATATAAATATCCTATGTCTCTTATCTGTTCTCTCATATTTTTTATTACTTCTTGCTATAATTTCTGGGAGATTTTCTTGGTGTCACATTCCAACTCTTCCACCACATTTTTTAATTCAGAAATCCTATTTTTAAATTCTAAGAACTCTTTCTTATTCTCCAAATGTTCTTTTGTATGACAGCTTCTCAAATCTCTCTAAAGATATGAACTAGAGGTTGTTTCTTTTGTTTGTTTTTGGTTTTGTTCTGTACATTATATCTATTTCCTCCATGTTCATTCTTTCTGTTTATCTATTTTTGTTTCTTCCTTTCAGTTTTGGGGTTTTCCTCAAACATCCTTGCCTGTCACTCCTATTTAAATGTGAGATTCTAAATGGGGGGAGGCTTTATTTGGGGGTAGGAATAAGGCATGCCAACTAATGGGCTTTACTTTAGGGTTACCAGGTACAGAATGCTAGTGTGGGGACGTCTAGTCCTAGAGACCTCTAGTTTATCCAGAGAACAAACTTCTCATCTCCTGCCTGGAGGGCCGATATGTTGCTGCTGCTGTTCTGTGCATTGAGGTTAGGAGGTGGGAGGAAGGTCAGCTGTTCTGGTCACTGATTTTGTCCAGTACCTGTGCCTAAATCCCAAGCCCTTTATCCACATCACCCTCTAAATTAAGCTGCGGCTTCCATTATTTGCTAAATGAACCATCTCATTTAGTCATCTGCTTTCTAACTTCCAAAAATCATTGAGCTTTCATATCTGCTCAGTCACCCCTTTCACTCTCTTTCTATAGTGGGTTTGTATCTTTTTTTTTTCATTTTATTTTATTTTATTTTATTTTTTAACATCTTTATTGGAGTATAGTTGCTTTACAACGTTGTGTTAGTTTCTGCTGTATAACAAGATGAATCAGCTATACATTTACATATATCCCCATATCTCCTCCCTCTTGCGTCTGCCTCCCACCCTCCCTATCCCACCCCTCTAGGTGGTCATAAAGCACCAAGCTGATCTTCCTGTGCTATGCGGCTGCTTCCCACTAGCTAGCTATTTTACATTTGGTAGTATATATAAGTCCATGCCACTCTCTCACCTCGTCCCAGCTTACCCTTCCCCCTCCCCATGTCCTCAAGTCCATTCTCTACATCTGCGTCTTTATTCCTGTCCTGCCCCTAGGTTCTTCAGAACATTTTTTTTTTTTAGATTCCATGTATATGTGTTAGCATACGGTATTTGTTTTTCTCTTTCTGACTTACTTCACTCTGTATGACAGACTCTAGGTCCATCCACCTCACTACAAATAACTGAATTTCATTTCTTTTCGTGGCTGAGTAATATTCCATTGTATATACGTGCCACATCTTCTTTATCCATTCATCTGTCAATGGACACTTAGGTTGTTTCCATGTCCTGGCTATTGTAAATAGAGCTGCAGTGAACATTGTTGTACTTGCCTCTTTTTGAATTATGGTTTTCTCAGGGTATATGCCCAGTAGTGGGATTGCTGGGTCATATGGTAGTTCTATTACAGTGGGTTTGTATCTTTTTAAAACTTCTGTACAATCATTTTAATAAGGTCTCAGATGTAAACAGTGATAAACACATGTAGTTAATGCACCATATTTAATCAGGAGTCCTATATGTCTTGTTTTAGGATTTAAGATCACCTTGGATGAATGGAATCCCATTTACGGAGATCTGGAAAGCTGAGTACTATTTAGAGTGAATGATCTGAGTGAGGATATTTATTAGGTAAAAGTGGTTCCTCACTGCCAGGGAAAGCCTTCATCATTGAGTGATACAGTGTAGAACATGTTTTGCTTACCAGTAAGACTATCCTGAGCAGGAACAGCTAACTGTGCCCTAACTATTCTACTTTCTACTTGAATCTTCTTTTGTCCACTCCAGCCACATAAGTTGATATTCACATGAACTTCTGATACCACCCTTAGTATGAGAGGAAGTGAATATTTCTTTGCTGAGTTTGCTTTGCAGTGAGATATACTTTCAATATTGCTACCATTTTCATAAAGCACATTTTTTTAGAAGATTGGATGGAGTATTTAGATATCTCATGGTACCCTCTATACAAAAACTTTTGCGAGAATCAAGATATTTAACACTTCAGCCTCTAAAAGGAAGAAAATTCTGACATATGCTACAACATGGATGAACCTTGAGAACATTATGCTAAGTGAAATACGCCAGTCACAAAAAGATAAATACTGTATGATCCCACTTACATGAGGTACTTAGAGTAGTCAAAATCTCAGAGACAGAAAGGAGAATGGTGGTTGCCAGGGGCTGGGGACAGGGGGAATGAGGAGTTATTGTTTAAGGGTGTAGAGTTTCAGTTTTACAAGATGAAAAGAGCTCTGGAGATGGATGGTGGTGATGGTAGCCCAACATTATGAATTTATTTAATGCCACTGAACTGTACACTTAAAAACAGTTAAGATGGTAAATTTTATGTTATGTGCTTTACTACAAAAAAAAAGGAAGCATATTTAACACTGAGCTTTATATTGTATCATCATTAAATTCTTTCAGTGAACACCGATTGAGTATCTAGTATGTACCGGGAACTGTGGTAAGCATGGAGGAGTTAACAGCAAACAAAACAGACACAGTCTCTTCCCTCCTGGAGCATATATTCCCGTTAAGAAAGATAATAAACCAAGTATTTAAAATGAAGCAGGGTTAAGGAAGATGAGTGACTAGCTTGCTCTTTTGTAGGGTACTCAGGGAAATCCTCTCTGATTATGTGGCACTTGAGCAGAGATCTGAATGATTTTAATTTCTTATGTCATTTTTAAAGAGAATTTATAATTGTGATTTAACCAAACACCCACACACACTAAAGAACTATACTTGGAGAAAGCTTTTAAATTTCAGTTGCCCCTTGTTCCTACAGTTGATGTTTTTGCTATTTGAGTATTCACCTATGCATTCTCTTTGGCTTTTAGCCCACATGCTTTCATTGTTTATATTCACGTTAATAATTGTTATTTCATGACATAGACTGAACTTTTCATCGAAAGAAGTCAATGTGCTTGAGTTGATTATCTCTCACCTATGAGGATGAGGCATTATTTTCATTTTATTTGTAAGGAAACTGAGGCACAGAGACCTAAAATCACACGAGACGTTTCTGGTGAAGCCACACACAAACTTAAGCCCTCTAGCTCCAAGTCTAGTTTGTTTCATAAGACCTGAGTCACCATGTTACTGTGGGAATTGAATTGACAACTTCTCTGAAAGCACCTAGTACACCCTTAAGTGCGTTGCAAAACTTATTTTTCCTTCGACATCTTTTAACTAATAACCGCCCCCTAGGGTGATAAAACCACCCCTTGTTACCACTCCCGTATCTGGAAAAGGACTCAGCTAGCACAGGATTCACTTGGCAGGCATTTTTCTTTCTTCTTTGATTGTTTCTAGCTTCCTCCAGCATATGGTAGTAGGTATTTTGGTGATTTGGGGAACTGGGAAGAGTTGGCTGCTGGATCATTTTAGTGACAAGTGGCCACGAGACTAACTTAATGTGTCCTTTGGCCTGTGGACTCCTGGGGAGCATTGCTCCTGCTGTAGTAGAAAACACTTCACCTCCTCAACACTTTGTTTTGCTTTGGGTCAACCACTGGGAGACTCAGTAGCCATGGGAATGAAATTGCCCCTGGTTTCCTCACAGCCTGTCAGTCATTGTTAAATTAGAGAAGGCTGAAAAATTGATTCTTTTTTTGTCCCTGTCCAAACGTGGCAGCTGTTTAATGTCAATTAACAAACCTTGAAAAAGAATATTATGCCAGGACTAATTACAGCAGGAAGTTCCTTACTCATCTCCACTCCCCCTCCTAATTGAGGATCTGCAGTGTCCCCCAGCAGGGCTGTGAAGTTTGAGTTCTCAGAAATTCTGGTGCCTGGGGCTTTGATGTAGCTCTCTTTTCAAACGAGTGACATTTTAGGAAGCACAAGCTTCCAGGAAGGATTCATCTAACTTTTTAAAGTCTAAAAATTAGCTGTACAAATCAGACTCGTGTATACCCAAACGCCAACTTGTTCACATCAAACCCTTGCTTTTTCCTCTCTATAAATAGACTGTCTGCTTTCAAAGCTCCTCCTCCTCTCCTACTGGGGAAGGCTAACCCCCTTCTCCTCCATGAAACAAGTATTTGTTCTGGTTGACACATTAGAATCTCTACCAAGAAGCAAAGCAACCCCTTACCTGCAGCTTCTTAAGTTTCATTGCATCAGTCAAGTGTCTCAGCAGGAAACAGAATTCACACACACACACCCCACAATGGTACAGATGAAGAGAATTTAAGGAAGGGACTACTGAGAGAGGAGGGGACAGGATTAAAAGAACAGTCAAGGAAAGGTGGGTCGCCCAGAGACTAGCAATAACGGGAAGCTGTTACTACCCTACGGTAGAAGGAATAAGGAAGGGACAGAGTCAGTGAGAACTAGGAGAATAGCCCAGCAGAAACTGTAGTCACAGAAGGATGTGATGTTCCCAGAGAGGCTGAAGCAGGGAAGAAATCCCCTCCTGCTTCCCAGTCTCCTGCATGTGCCTCCCTGGCCAACCCAGCCAGGACAGTTAACTGTTGTTTCTTGTGTATGGAGCTTGTTTTCCCAGTTTGTGTATAGTCAACTGTAGACCATTATTATGTCTTCTATTTGTTATCCCATAGGCCTTAACCTAATACTGAGCACATACATGCTCAATAAATGCTCTTATGTTATTTGAGTATAATTATTATAGTGTAAAAAATATATAATTGAAAAAAGAGATATCACTAGATATTATTATCATATGTATAATATATAGTGATATTTCTTCTTTCATCCCTTTGTATCTGCAAGGGGCTGATTCCAGGACCCCCTGCAGGTACCAAAATCCACCACGCTCAAGTCCCTGATAAAATAAGGTAGTATGTGCATATAACATATGCACATCCTCCCCTATACTTTAAGTCATCTCCAGGTTACCTATATTACCTAATACAATAATAAATGCTATGAAAATAGTTGTAAATACAATGTAAATGCTATGTACATAGTTACTTTTTGGAATTTTGAAATGCAGTTGGCTGAATCTGAGGATGCAGAACCCAGGGAGCCAACTGTATGTATTTTTTATTGAGATATACTTGATATGTAACATTCTGTAAGTTTAAGATATACAGTGTAGTGATTTGATACATTTATGTATTGCAATATGATTACCACCATAGCATTAGCTAACACCTCCATCATGTCTCATAATTATCATTTCATTTTTTTAATATTTATTTATTATTTGGCTGCACCCGGTCTTAGTTGCGGCACGTGGGATCTCAGTTGCAGCATGTGGGATCTTTTTAGTTGCAGCATGCAGGCTCTTAGTTGTGGCATGTGGGATCTAGTTCCCTGACCAGGGATCAAACCCAGGCCCCCTGCATTGGGAGCATGGAGTCTTAACCACTGGATCACCAGGGAAGTCCCTCATAATTATCATTTCTTTTTTGTGGTAAGAACATTTAAGACCTTGTTTCTTAGCAACTTTGAAGTATATTATACAGTATCGTTAACTATAATCTCTTTTCTTCAATTATATTTTACACTATAACAATTAATTAGGGCTTCCATGGTAGCGTAGATGGCTAAGAATCCATCTGCCAATGCAGGGGACATGGGTTCGAGCCCTGGTCCGGGAAGATCCTACATGCCGCGGAGCAACTAAACCCTTGCGCCACAACTGCTGAGCCTGCGCTCTAGAGCCCGCGAGCCACAACTACTGAGCCCGCGCACAACAACTACCGAAGCCCGCGCACCTAGAGCCCATGCTCCACGACAAAAGAAGCCACCACAATGACAAGCCCGGGCACCGCAACGAAGGGCATCCCCCCCCCTCTGCAACCAGAGAAAGCCCGCGCAGCAACGAAGACCCAACGCAGCCAAAAATAAATTTTAAAAAAACAATTAATTATACGCAAATAATCTAACAAGAGCATTGATTGAGTACCTATGTGTAATATGATAATAATATAGAGTGATATGTGAGTTATCAGTGTAAACCAACGAGTAGGTCTCAACCAGAGAGGACCCTCTGTTAAATAAAGTAAAGAAATAGTGGAGTCAGAGAGAAATGACAGTTAAAGGGCATGTTGGCCAGGTACACTGTGCACATGACTTTCTGGGTGCAAGTGCTATTTGAGAAGCATTTCCGTGGTCTTTTTTAAGAGTGTAAGTGATGAGAGGAGAGAAATTCAGTTTCCAGGAAGAAGGCTCAGCAGGGCTGAGTGCCCAGGCCCAGCTGGCTATGTGGGATCTATTTAACAGCAGAGGTGGGGAAGGGGGGCAGCACAGGTGAAACATGGAACTAGGATTCTACAAAATCATCTAGAAAAGTTCAAAAAGGATTTTGTCACTACTTATATCTAAGGTATTGCAGAGTCTGAATTCCTTCCTTTTAAGAATTGCTCTCTCTCTCTCTTGCTAGATCATTGATTAGATGGGGACAGGTGTAAGGAAATGTCACTGTGCCACTGTCAGCTCACCACGTGGTCCAGCTGACAAAACTGCAGATTCCTTTGCTCCCTCTGACCCATCTGACACTAATGCTTGAAATGTGTATTTCCCCGTATTTAAGTAAATGCTAAGGCAGTCGTCATGCTGTTAAGAAACAGATCCATTTTGCATCAATGATGAAAATCCACAAATATCATGGAAAAATTAACTTTGATTCTTTCGGTATGCGGTGTGCACCTTTATCCACAACACATTTTAGATCATGGGCTGAATTTTTCCTCTGCCCCAGATCATTGCTGAGCCACCTGCTTCTGCCAATAGTTGCCTGCCAAAAAAGCAAACTAACTTAAATTTACCTTTGGTCAAGTATACTTAGAATAGAAAATTGTGTATTCAATTTAATAACCTTCCAGGGCAGTGGGGGTGGAGTGGTGACTGGGGGCAATGAATGTCTGTGTGAATTACCAAAGAAGAGTCAAGTTAAAAAGTCTCCTCCATCATGTAAATAAATCTTGGTTGACCCTGCTGCCCCTTCAGGTTAGTATGTGATTTTTCTCCTTTGTTTGGCTGCCAGCATTCTCAAGTGGGTGATTATGTCTTCCTGCCTCCTTTCCTCCGTCACACATTCGTTATTTAGCTCCCAAAAAGCTGACTTCATGGCACTTGTGATGGTTAATTTTACATGTCAGCTTGACTGGGCCATGGAGTGCCCAGACATTTGGTCATCCTAGGCATGTGAGGGTGTTTCTAGATGAGATTAACATTTGAATCCATATACTGAGTAAAGCAGATGGCCCTCCCCAGTGTGGGTGGGGCTCACCCAATCAACTGAAGGCCTGAATAAACAAAACGTCTGAGCAAGAGGGAACTCCTCCTGCCTGAGCAGGGACATTGGTCTTTTCCAGCCTTCAGACTCATACAGAAACATCTGCTCTTTGTGGGTCTGGAGCCTGCTGGCTTTCAAATTGGAACTTATACCATCAGTTCTCCTGATTCTCAGGTCTTTGAGCTTGGACTTACACATCAGCTTTTCCCGGTCTCCAGCTTGCCAACTGCAGGTCTTGGGACTTCTTGGCCTCTAATTCCTTGTAATAAATCTCTTTAATACACACATGCACACACACAAACACACACACACACACACACACACACACACCACACACTTTTGGTTCTGCTCCTCTGGAGAAGCCTAACACAGCAGCATTGAAGCTATACTTTCAAATGTCACCAGTGCTCTCCCTGTCTGGTTCTGTGGACTCGTCTCCACCCTCACCCTTGTAGATGCTGACACTCACTGTTCTGCCCACCCCTTGGAGGTCCTCCTTCCTCTCCCTGTCTCTTGGTTCTCAGTCCTCCTCTCATAACCTTCCCCAATTCTCACCGCCGCAATTCCCATTTCTCTATTAAATCATAACCCTGAGTTGCCCTCTACCTTTCATCACAGTATCTCCTACCACCTATTAGCCATTGCTCCTCAATACTCCCATCTCATCTAAAATTCAGTGTCTGAATCTTCTTTCCCTTAAAATCATCTCTTTCTCATCTTAATTCTTACTGTGGGTGAACACCTCTGTGTCTGTTTCCCCCACCCCAGGTTCCAGTAATCACCAAGTCCTATTGGTTTTTCCTTTCATCTCCAGACACGCCTTCTTTTCATTCTCTCCGCTTCAACCCTAGCCCAGCCCTCATCCCCACATGCAATAGCCTTCCTATTGGCCTCCCCGCCTCAGTCTCTCTTGCTTCTCCTTCACCCTGCACACCACTGCTGGATGGACTGTAGCAGAACATTATCTCATCACATCTGTCCCCTCCTCAGTGACCTCCAGTGACATAAGGAAAAGCCCAGACTTCCTTCCTGAGCCTCTAAGCCTCACCACCATCTGACCCACCCTTCCAGTGTGGCTCTCAAACAAGATAGAACTCCAGGTATTGGAGCCATGTTGCATAGGACTGCCCACCTGACACACCCTGTACTCCTTCCAACACTGAAAAATATAGAATGTAAATGACTTATTTTCTGATTCAAAATCCCCTTCCTACCTGCATTTTTTTTAACTTTGAGATTACATACAATCTGGGTGAAAATATGATTCACAGGAAGTTCACTATAAAACTTTTAGGGAGATAAATATTTCCTAGCCTGCTTTCAGTTGTTACTATTAGCTACAGTCATCATTGCCGTGCTCAGCTGAGTGAGCTGAGAGCAGTGACTCTCAAACCAAACTCCCTGGGTTTGAATCCCAGCTCTACCACCTACAGGCTGTGTGGACTTCGGCAAATCCCTTAACCTCTTGGGACCTCAGTTTCATCATCTACAAGATAGAAATAGCAATAGTCACACTCAGGACTGTTGTAAGGTGGTCTAACCACTGTAGAAAGTGGTTAGACCAGTATAAATGCTCACAATAAAGGCTGAGCTTTAGCATTCATCACATTGTTGTTGCTGATGGTGAGCTACCAATGTACTGAAATTACCCCATGCAGCTGCCCTCCTGCAATGCTGATATCACAGCCATGAATGGAGTGGGCATCCTGATGCCCCCCATCTTGGCTCACCCTCAAAAGTTGTAAATAAGTACAGGTCATAGAGGCCCCCTACCTGGAGGTGCCTCTGATTCTGTTTCTCAGACACTCCATAAGGACTGTTACATACGTTATCTCATTTCAACCACTCAACCACCCATACAATGAAACTGAGGCTCTCAAGAGACTCAGTAATGTGCCTAAGGCTACACAGCTAGAATTTCAGCTCAGATCTAGCTGTGCTTTTTTCTTGTGCCTCTCTGGTTTTGTCCTGTCTCTGCCGTACCCTCCAAGTCACTCTCGCTCACTTCCTCAGACCCCTCCACCCCATCTTCCAATAAGTTGTTATCTAGTCAGGACATTTACTTATTTTTAGTTGATTCAAACAGAGGCAAAGCAGTGAGATATCTTTTCTGGCTCTCTGGTTGTTGTAATTGGAGTTTCCACCTTCCTAAGCAGTGGAGAAAGAACAGACTGAGGCCCTCAGAGCACCTGATACTTCTAAAGTTTTCCTGTGTATGTTATGCCATGGGGCGTTGAGCGTGATAGGCAGGACTGACCTGCGCCATGGCTCCTGCTTAATTGTTCCCATGCCAAGGACGCTCAGAGAATTGTACTTACCTTTTTTTTGCAGCTCAAATGCATGATTATCACAACGTTAGCAAATGGGAGAGGTTTATAATCATTCCACACAGTGTTACAAGGGCATGCAGTGCAGTCTGGGGAAGCCTGTTTCTTATGTGCCTCCAGTGGTTGTACTGTCATTACCGATTTAGTCAGTATAAGATCAACTAAGCTGAAGTAACAAACCCTGAAATCTAGTAGCTTAATACAACAAAAGCTTTTTTCCTTTTCATGCAAAGTCTGAACATTGGGGGTCCTCTGTGCAGTGCCTCAGGGATCTGGCTCCCTTAATATGGGGCATTGCCATCTCAACAGGAGGCTTCCAGAGTGACCATAGCAGGAAAGGAGAGAACACAGAGGCGGCACATGGGCCCTTAAACACCTTAGCCTGGAAGTGACACATGTCACATTCACAAGTACTTTAGTGGCTAGAACTCGTCACATGGCCCTACCTAACTGCAGATGGGCAGAAGAATGTCATCTTCCTGGGTGACTAGGAAGGAGAGGAGAACAGGATATGAAAGCACACTGGTAACTTCTACCGTAATATTTACATGAGAAACTACCAGAAACATAAAAACAGAGTTCCCCAAACTTGTCCTGATGAGAATACACTTTTTTAAACTATAAAAGTAATACATCTTCACGATAAAAAATAATTCAAAATGCACAGGAAGGTACCAGGTGAAAAGGAATGTTTCCCCTCCTGTCTTATTGTTGCCCTCTCCCTCCCATCTTTCCCAGAAGTTTCTTATATATCCTTCCTGCTATTCTTTTTTACACAATAATATGTCTTAGCTTCATATCAAAACACACAGAGCCACCACCTTCTTTTAAATCCTTACATGAATTTGGTATAAATGGCCAAACAGCCCATTTAGGTTTTTTCTCATTTATTGCTCTCATAAACAATGCTGTCTTTGCATAGTTTAGTTGATGTAGTACAGCCTAAGAGAAATTTTTACACGTGGAATGCAGAGTCAGAGGGTATAGGCATTTTAAATCTTGAAATATACTGCCAAATTGCCCTCTCAAAAGGTGATAGGTACCAATTCGTATTTAAACAAAAACTGGTGTACCTGGGCTTCCCTGGTGGTGCAGTGGTTGAGAGTACGCTTGCCAATGCAGGGGACACGGATTCGTGCCCCGGTCCGGGAAGATCCCACATGCCGCGGAGCGGCTGGGCCCGTGAGCCATGGCCGCTGAGCCTGCGCGTCCGGAGCCTGTGCTCTGCAACGGGAGAGGCCACAACAGTGAGAGGCCCGCGTATCGCAAAAAAAAAAAAAAATGGTGTACCTGATATTTAAATATTGGTGACATTAAGAAATTTTCGTGGATTTTGTTAGACATGACAATGATACTTTTTAAGTTCTTATTTGTTAGTGGTAATTACTAAAATATTTATAGGAGAAATAATCTGAAGACTTAAATTTGCTTTTTAAAAAACTTCAAACAAAAACAGACACATAGATCAATGCAACAGAATAGAGAGCCCAGAAATAAATCCATGCTTATATGGTCAATTAATCTGTGACAAAGGGGGCAAGAATATACAATGAGGAAAAAAGAGTCTCTTCAATAAATAGTGTTGGGAAAAGGGAACAGCTACATGCAAAAGAATCAAACTGGACTACTTTCTCAAACGTATACAAAAATAAAATCAAAGTGGATCAAAGACTTAAACATAAGACCTGAAATCATAAAACTCCTAGAAGAAAACATAGGCAGTGTACTCTTTGACTCGGTCTTAGCAATATTTTTTGGATCTGTCTCCTCAGGCAAGGGAAACAAAAGCAAAAACAAACAAATGGGACTACATCAGACTAAAAAGTTTTTGCACAGCAAAGGAAACCATTGACAAACAGAAAGGCAGCCTACTGAATGGCAGAAGATGTTTGCAAATGATACATCTGATAAGGGGCTAATACCCAAAGTACACAAAGAATGCATACAACTCAACATCGAAAAAACAAACACCCGATTAAAAAATGGACAGAAGACCTGAATAGACATTTTTCCAAAGAAGACATACAGTTGGCCAACAGGCTTGTGAAAAGATGTTCAACATCACTAATCATCAGGTAAATGAAAATCAAAACCACAATGAGATACCACCTCACACCTGTCAGAATGGCTAGTATCAAAAAGACAACAAATAACAAGTGTTGGCGAGGATGTGGAGAAAAGGGAACCCTCATGCGCTATTGGTGGGATTGTAAATTGGTGCAGCCACTGTGGAAAACAGTATGGAGGTATCTCACAAAATTAAAATTAGGACTACCATATGACCCGGCAACTTCGCTTCTGGGTACTTACTGAAAGAAATCACAACGCTAATGCAAAAAGATATATGCACACTAATGTTCCTTGCAGCATTATTTACAAAAGCCAAGATATGGGATCAACCTAAGTATCCATCGATTGATGAATGGATGAAGAAGATGTGGTATATACATTCAATGGAATATTACTCAGCCATTTTAAAAAATGAAATCTTGCCATTTACGACAACATGGATTGACCTAGAGGGTGTCATCTAAGTGAAATAAATCAGACAGAGAAAGACAAATACTGTATGATCTCACTTATATGTGGAATCTAAAAATCAAAACAAAACAAAAACAAACTTACAGATACAGAGAACAAACGGGTGGTTGCCAGAGGGGAGGGTGTTTGGGGGTTCGGTAAATATGTGAAGGGGATTAAGAGGTATAAACCTCCGATTATAAAGTAAATAAGTGACCAGGATGTAATGTACAGCATAAGGAATATGGTCAATAATATTGTAACAACTTTGAATGGGAACAGATGGTTACTAGACTTATCGTGGTGATCAGTCATTTCCTAATGTATGTAAATGTTGAATCACTACGTAGTTCATCTAAAACTAACACAATATTTTACGTCAAATATATTTCAATTAAATAAATGAATATTTTAAAGATTAAAAAAAACTCAAGCAAAAAAAGTGGATTGGGAATGGATGAAACAAGAATGGCAAACCGTTGATCATTGTTGAAGTGGGTGATTCATTATACTCTTCTCTGACATTTGTATATATTTTATATTTTCCATAATAAAACGTTAATTCTTTAGTTTTACTCTAAGAGGAGATGTGTGAGACCCTCATCACAGCACATTATCAACTTCCTGATTAAAGTCAGATGTGCCCTGGGTGAGAACACTGTCTAATGTGGTCAGTCAGTCGGGAAGAATTGGAGGGAGATGGGGATTTAAGATGAGGAAGAAACTAGAGTTATAAGAGAAACAGGAGGAAGAGGTTGAAGAAGGAAAAGAAGTAGAGAGGTTGCCATCCTCTCCATCCTCCCTTCCCTCCAGGCGAACCACACAGAAGCTCCTGCTTTCGAGGGTGGAATTGCATTTGGGCTTATAAGACTGTGCTCAGCAAGGGAGGGTGCATGGCAGTGGGTAAGGAGACAGGAGCAGGGTGAGCAGGGAGAAAGAGAGAAGAAAGCTCACCGAGTACACAGCACCTCCTTTGATGAAGCCATTTGCCATGACGGGGAAGGCCTTGGACTTTACATTCAGAATTCCAGATTCACATCCCTCCCTGGGCCAAGCAGCTGTGCTTATCTTCCCAGCAGTGCACCCCAAATTGTTTGCAGATCAGCCAGAATCAAGCCAGTATTTCAATGATTCCCCTAGTGCCCCTAAATTGTGACCATGGATGTACGAGTGTATCTGTGTGTAACTCTGTGTGCCCAGCAGGAAAAAGAAATAATACCTGTGAGAGAATTCAGAAAGAGAAAACCCTATTTTTTAGGTAAGAACATGAGCACTTAGCAGAGTGAAACCAAGTGTGAGTGTGGTTGGTGATTACATCCTCCTCTGGCAAGTTCACTGAAGAAATGTCTAATCCAAGAACTGTCTTCTCTTAGGATCTGAAACCCCGATTTCTAAGAATTCTGTGCAAGAGATGACTATAAATGAAAGGTCCTGCACGGACATCCTTAGAACTTCGTGAAAGGCAGGCACTCTGCAGCCAGATGACCACATATGTGTACTGAGCGTATGTACTGTGCTCTGCATCTGCATCATTGATCCCAGTCCTGTCCTTGCATCATACCCTTTCGTGTATGTAGCAAGAGCCAGCAAAGTGGCCAAGACTAGGATGTGTTGGGGTCAATATACCCACAGCAATCCAGGATGCCCACAGGAGGTTATTTTCATCCTTGACATCCAGCTGCAGTTTGACATACCCTTGTGGTTGCTATAGAAGATGCCACAGAAAGGGAAAAAATGTCTTGATGAGAAAGTGATTATCCCTTCCAGTAGGAGTCATCCATTCAGTGCCGATCCATGGGAGGAAATCCACTCAGCACATAGCCAAACAGTTCTTCTAGTGACTTTCTGCCTCTGCGCTTCCACAGCCCTTCACTTCAATGGGGCAAGAGGTAGAAAGCATCATTTGCTCCCAAAGAGTCAGATCACTTTTTTAAATTATGAAAAAGAGTATTTGAAAGCTGGTTCCCTGTTTGTAAGGTCTCCTGATGAAGCTTCCACTACTCTGTCTTTCTCCTAAGCTTTAAGGCCTGGTCCTTGGCCAGAAAGGCAAACTCCCAGCCCATAAATACCAGAATGACATCCACAGTGTTCTGGCCTGTGGTGACAGAACGAATAGTAAATACAGACTGGCCCGTGTGCCAGTCAGAATAGTATGTACCCTGATGTTGCACTCTCTAATATGGCAGCCACTAGCCACTATGGCTCCTTAAACTTAATTAAAATTAAGCAAAATTTTAAATCAGTTCTTCAGCCACACTAGCCACATTTCAAGTGCTCAATAGTCACCTATGCTAGGGGCTATCGCACTGGACAGTACAGATCTAGAACACTTCCATCATCACAGAAAGCGGTTGGGCAGCCTTACGGCTCTGATGCCATCGTTTAAACTGGCATGACGTCTATGAAAAGCCCCAAAACCCATGTGAAGACAAACGACGAAAACATCGTAAATCAGATGCTAGCCTGGGAGCATAACTACGCATACGTCCTCTCCTCCATTCTTGCCTTCCTGTCCTGAATGTTATCATGTGTCTATGCGTACAGCGTACTCCCAGGTGTTGGGACTCTCAGGATCTGCCCAAACAATTCAGATTCTGCTCCTGCTCTTAAAGGACTAACAATTTGGTTCAGGAGATAAGAACTGTACATAAGTAACGGTAATACTAGTAGAAAGTGATCGTTTCGTTGGAGAAGTGTGCTGAGTGTTCACGGAGTTCAGAGGAGCAAGAACGACTTCCAGCTCAAGAAAAGGAGTGGCTCTCAAAGCAGGAGGAACGTGGAGGTGGAAGAAAGACTATCCTGAGCTGGAGGAAGGGCCTGAGCAGAGGCCCAGAGGCAGACAGCTTGTTCCCTGGTGGAACCGTGGTCCTCCTCTCTCCCAGCCTCCAGCCTGAGGCTCTGTGCAGGACCCCTGCCGGCTGGCTGATTACCTCCATGCACCCTGCCAAGCAGTGGAGGATGCATGTCTACCCCATTTGCCCTCTGTTTTGATTGAGGGTCAGTCATAGAGAAGAGAATTCACTCTAGCAAGTTAAAGCAGCGTATTACAAAATTACCAGAGCAGCTTAAAGACACAGACACTAGGTGGAGGTTTCAAGAGTGACTCTGAGCACCAGACAATGGAAGAAACTGCTGTCTGGTTTGCGATCAGGAAGCCACCGTGGCTGGGAAGCAGTACAGTGAGGAAGTGGCCACGGTCAAAAACCCGGACACAGTCACAGTGGTGCCGCGAGAGAAACAGTGGCCCCAGAAAGCACGGGGTCCACCCCATGCCACCTTCCATGTTTCATGCAGGGTCATCTAACTGGCAGAACTTAGAGCACATTCAAAACCCTGGGTGCAAAAGCACCTGGTAAATAAAAGAGAGTATGGAAAATAATGGTTGCTAGCTTTCCAGGCTCCAAAGCACAGGAAGGAATGTTGGAAGAAGTGGGAATCCATTCTGCCTCCAACTTGCCATAGCCTCATACCCCCCAGTGATGGGAGGCTGGATGGCCAGTCATACTCCAGGCTGGTTAGAACGACTTTCAAAGGTCAGAAACTGAGACCTTTGAGAAGACTGCTAAAAGCAGCAAGCAGGAGACAACACTCATATAATCACATAAAGAGGAAAGAAAAATCCAGAAAATATTTTAAGGCGACTGGGAGTCCTTTAAAAATCAAGAGTTCTAGAACTATCCAACCTCTTTCCTTGGATGCAGCCACTGTGATTTCTAGCTTTTTCAAAGAACTGCTGGAGCCAGTGGGGTTGTACAGCATCCCACCCAGGCACACACTGAGGGAGGCTATTTTTAGGGTGAATTTCCAAGTCTGAAAAACGCCAGCAGGAAGCTGGCACCCAGCTCCTGGTTTTGTTTGTCATATCATCCCTGCTGAGGAAAGCAAACAGCAGGTAACTGTAGAACACACCTGTCTATAGCAGCTGTTTGATGTTAGCAGGCTTTGATTGTCAACTGAGCAATTTGCTTAGGATTTGGAAACAAAGGAAGGCAATTGTGGAGAGCCGGAGGAGCAGGCGACATGCAGCATGCCTACGGGCTCCCAGCAGTCAGGAGCAGAGCACAGGAGTGAGAGATTGACACCAGAGGTGGTGCACTTTGGGGGAGCGACAGCCCCCTACGGGGAAGTAATGGGATCGCTGCAACAAAGTGCCAACTCCCTATTCCAATAAAGCCTCAATGTCACTAAAGACCATGCTACTAGTGAACAATTCTAATGAGTGTCAGGGTGGGACCTAGGGGAGGAAACATGCATAGTTAGAGAAAAACATCAGTAAGGACTCCAGAAGGATGCTAGCCAAAATGGTTTATAGTGACAGATTTATTACTTTAAAAAATGTCTAAACCTGCCTGTCTGTCCTTCAAGATACAGCTCAAATCCCAAATCAGTTCATTCACTCACTCACTCATTCATTCATTCATTCATTCAAGGGTATCTATTCAACTTACAACACACCATGCTAATCAGGGTGTCCATAGGGAGATAAGTGAAAGAGACAATCTTCTCTAAAGCAACTTCTCTCTAATAGGGAGATAAGACATGAATAAATAACTCCAGTACAGGGCAACAGGTAAAATGAAGTGATGTGAACGTTTGAGGATGAGACAGTTAACTTCACTTTGGTGAAGGGAAATGGGGAGAACGATCTGGGAGACCTTCCTGGAAGAAGCGGCCTCTGTGACAGCCTTCATGAGCACCCCATCCTTGGGTGTTCAGTCCCTCCAAATAACCAGAGTACTTTGCCGCTTAGCCAGCGCCTACCTTATAAAGTTAGTGGTCTGTCAATATATCTAGTCTTCTAAGTTATAGCTGACCTAAATAATGAACTTTGAAAGTATTTTTTAATGAATTGAGATAATATATATAAAGAAGAGTGTTTATCCATATAATTGATAATTAATAAATATTAGTCCTTTTCTGGGATGGAAATGGGCCCAGAGGGAAAGGTAAATGTTGTAGTTGAATATAAGCTGGAAACACAGGACAAGCACTGGACCAACTGCAATGTTAAGGATTGGTGTTGGCAGCTTTGCTTGAATTCTTTATTATTACTTGTTTTAGAGCCAGTCCCTTCTGTATTCTGGAAAAGTGTTCACTATCATGTCAGGGAGAATTACTCTGAAAATCGCTGTTTGTTTCTAACTATGATATACAGAGGAGGCATACATGATTCTAACTGAATTAAAAACCAGGTGTAATGTGGGAAGTGCTGAAGATCTTTCTGACAACTGCTGGGAATGAGGAGTATCTATAATGAAAATGTGGACATAGTTCTTTTGACTTTTACCCCTCTCAAACTCCAATTTAAATTTAAATCCAAATGCCTTGTTCTAAGGGTAATTGTTCAGCATAAAATTATGAACTCAGGGCTTCCCTGGTGGTGCAGTGGTTGAGAGTCTGCCTGCCGATGCAGGGGACACGGGTTCGTGCCCCGGTCCAGGAAGATCCCACATGCCGCGGAGCGGCTGGGCCTGTGAGCCATGGCCGCTGAGCCTGCGCGTCCGGAGCCTATGCTCCGCAACTGGAGAGGCCACAACAGTGAGAGTCCCACATACCGCAAAAAAAAAAAAAAAAAAAAAAATTCATTACAATGCTTCTCTTCATTTCCTCTCTGGCTTCTTTTCTCTTGCAGCCTCCATGGATGCATCTCGTCACCAAGCCCTCTGTGTAGAGTCAGCAACAACTACCAGCAGCTCATCCTAATTCCAAACTGCCATTGTCTCTCTTCTCAGTTTCTCTCCATGTTTCCTATCCCAGCGCAGCGTTAGAACAATGGCTTCCTACGAGCTGAGTAAGTGATTTGTGACTACATTTCCACCCTTATTACCCTCTAAAGGGAGCTACTGCAGAAACTACCTTTTTTATCCCTCGAAAGACCTTTCCAGTAATCTCCCTATATTTTTAAGTTTCCTGTTGCTTGACCTTTGATGTGGACTCTCTCAGAGCTGGGCTCTGCCTTGTCTTCATTTGGCTATTAAAGCAGGCTTTCTGTCTTTTTAAAAGAGACATTCCCAGGCTTCCCTGGTGGCGCAGTGGTTAAGAATCCACCTGCCAATGCAGGGGACACGGGTTCGAGCCCTCGTCCAGGAAGATCCCACGTACCGCTGAGCAACTAAGCCTGTACGCTACAACTACTGAGCCTGCGCTCTACAGCCCTCAAGCCACAACTACTGAACCCACATGCCACAACTACTGAAGCCCGTGTGCCACAACTACTAAAGCCCACGTGCTTAGTGCTTCTCTGCAACAAGAGAAGCCACCGCAATGAGAAGCCCGCGTACCGCAACAAAGAGTAGCCCCCACTCGCCGCAACTAGAGAAAGCCTGTGCACGGCAACGAAGACCCAACACAGCCAAAAATAAAATAAATTTTTTAAAAGTTTATTTAAAAAAATAAATTAAATAAAAGAGACGTTCCTAAAGAGGGAAGGTCATCAGAGGGCTAGGGCCACACGAAGACTGTCAGCCTGGAGAATGCTGCCTCCTGCCTCAGAACACAGGCAGGCTGCTGACAACACCTCAACGCAGGGAGAGGTGACCCTGGGTTGGAAAGCAAGAGCTAGGCCCTGGAAGCAGGCTCCTTAGCCCCTACAACAACATAGCCACTCGCCCTGGGAAGAGCAAGGGTACAGAAAACAAAGGCTCATTTGGCATCTCTGATATATTTGGAAGTGAATAAGACAAATAACTTAAAAGGGGCAGGGGAGATGGATGACGCTGCTAACTTGAGACTGTCCATATGAGTCTCTGATTTATCAGCCTTCATAAGAGCGGATAAGCTCTCGAAACGAGTGTTCTGTGATCGGTGGCTGTACCTCCTGCTAATCTGTGTGGCTCTCCTGGCTGGGGGTGCATGTGTGGAGGCTGCAGGTGACTGTCACAGGGACTGAAAATACACACTTTGATTCCATTATTCACTGATCCACTGGTTTGCCTTCTTATGCTGGGGCTGTTCATTGTGGCATTCCAAGGTACAACCCAAAGCTGGCAGGAATTGTATTTCAGAACAGGTTTGGGGTGGGGAAAAAAGAAAACTATTGCTGAGAGTGGAGCCCTGTCATTTTTTTACCCCTATTATTACGAAAGCTGTGTTCCTTGTTTTACCAGAATGGAGTCAGAGAAACCGTGCAGCCATTCGGAAAGGAGGAAGGGAGTTCTCCCCAAGGCAGGGGGATGTGCAAGACCCAGCAGGGGGAGGGAAGCTATTATTAAAAATAAGAATAAGAAAATAGAGCTGTAAAGTGGGCGAGCAACTGGACTGAATATTGGTGCTGAACAGTGTCTGGGCACTGTCTGGGGCTGCCTGAGTAAGATTAAAATCTGCAGGGAAATTTTGTTCCTTAGCACTGGCAGAAATTAGGAATAAATTCAATTGCATTCTGCACAATAGCTAGAAGCGATTGAGGTTAAGTGGCCTCGCTCTCTGATGTGTTAGTATTACTGAGCACTCTCTGCCCATGTGACTCCCTGCAATCTGCTCTTGGAACACGTCGCCATGGCAACTGATGATTTCTATTACAGTACATTCAAGTTCACATTCTAGGCCTGTCATATGCTTGGAAATTTCCAGTTAAAATATTTATTTATGAAAAAAGAAAAAAAGAAAAAAAAAGCCACCCCCAGACTCTTTCACGGATAGAAAACAAAAAGATGCCACAATGCAGCGTGATTTATCTACAGAAGAGAAGAGATTGTTGCATTTTCACTTAGCTGTTTGTTGCCACCAAACAAAAAATTCCCCATGGGGTGGCCGACTTGAAATCTCACCTACTGTGGTTTGTGTGCAGGTGTAATGTTGGTCTGAGTGCAGAGTGACAGAAGTGGCCTGAAAAACCTGCAGATCAGAGTTTCCACTTGGCTCTTTGAGATGCATGGTTCCAATTTCAGCTTCCTACTAAGGTTCTGCATCTCTTTATCTTAGTCAACCCTCAGCTGGGAAAGAGCCGCACCCATTCCTCAGCCATGAGGAAGGGGAGGCAGGATCCCTCATTGGGTGGGTCAATATTCTGGGGTCCCCAGGGGTTCTCAAGCTGACCCAGGAGAGGAGGAGGGCAGCCGGGGACATAACAGGGCACACTGCTCTCTCATAGAAGCCATACCGTGTTCCATGATAAAGATCGATGTGGCTCTCTGTGTACACCTCCCAGGCACTGCCTGCAGGGCCCCAGGGACCCCCAGCTCTTTCAGGAAGACTTCTGTTTAGGCTTGATTATGCCCAGTGATTTCTCCCCAGAGAAAGACAATCAAGGGTTAACTAAACCTTTCCTGAGAAAGAAAACATTGTTTCTTAGCCAGGCACACCCAGGGAGGAGTTGCTAACAAGGCCTCCTCTACTTTTTCCCCTTAGTCAAGCACATTAAATATGTTAATAAAAGATTCCCCAATGGTTTCTCTATCAGGAGCTTCCAGGTGGCTGCGATGACCCCAGGTGCCCAATTACCTGGTGAGGGCATCCCACAACTCACAGATGTTTCTCTCCCTAGCTATTAAAATCTCCAGTATCGTGTGTGTGTGTGTGTGTGTGTGTGTGTGTGTGTGTGTGTGTGTGTG